>NC_135375.1:34980739-35284697 GCF_049243985.1 Paroedura picta
AGGAAGAAGAGTTGGTTCTTATATGCCCCTTTTCTCTACCCGAAGGAGCATCAAAGCGGCTTACAGTCACCTTCCCTTTCCTCTCTCCACAACAGACACCCTGTGAGGTGGGTGAGGCTGAGAGGCCCTGATATCACTGCTCGGTCAGAACAGCTTTATCAGTGCCATGGCGAGCCCAAGGTCACCCACAGGGTTGCATGTGGGGGAGCATGCCTAACCACTGTGTCAAATGTGGGATGTTGTGTTGTTGTTTTCTGTGCACAGGCTGGACAGATGGGGAAGGGTCCTCGGGAGGAGAGAGACCCTGCTGGCACCAGCTGCATTCTGTAAAAAGAAGGACCACTTAGCACCTTCTGCCGGGCAATAAACCCGGGGAGGAGGCCCTGCTGGAAACGGAGAAGGGGGGAGGGTGGGGGAGTCTTCGGGCATGTGGGCGAGAGTTTTCGAGCGATCCCTTCAGTCCTCCTCCGACCCTGGTCCCCCGGGAAACGCTAGCCAGTCGCCCCCCCCCCCCCCAGTCCCTGCCCTGCCCTGCCCAGAAAGAGCCACCCGAAACTGGTTCGACTGAGGCGGCGCTTTTGCTACAGCGCTAGTGCTTTCGGTCCACGTCGTCGGCTTCGGAAGCGCAGGCGGAAGAATCCCCCCGAAATCGCCCGTCTTTTCCGCTCGGCTTCTCCTCGTCCGAACAGACCCTCGCCAAGGCGGCCGGCAGAGGCCCCTGCCGAGGAAAGAGCGAGCCGCCGCTGCCGAAGTCCGGCACGGGAGAGGCTTCTTCGGCTTCGGGGGGCAGCCCGGGCCGGGGTCTGCGGCTCGACGGGGCAGGCGCCTGCAGCTGGGGGGGGGGGGAGAGGCCCTTCGGCGCAAGGCGGGCGCAGCCCTGTAGGCTCCCCAGTCCCACCGATTTCCAGGCAGGAGCGGAGGCCGCCCGGGCCGAGGCCGGCCCAGAGCCACATCCGGAGGAGCGGCAGCCCGAGCCCCGGAGCCCCGAGACGCCCAAGTCCTCTGAGGCGGCGGGAAACGAGCAGCAAAACTCACTAAGCTCTCCGGGCCGGTCAGTGCTGCCCTAGGTAGCTCTTCGGTCATCAGTGTTCGGCTACCGCTAAATGCCAAATTCCCCCCCCCCCACACACACACACACACACAAAAGAAAAAGTGAAGAAAAATTCTTTTTCAACTGGCCGGCCTACTCGCCTGCACCGTTTGCCCCTCTTTCGGGTTCGTATCCACAGAATTGCTCCAGCTCCTCGGGAAAGGCCGGGGCTTTTTTTGCATTTCTCTTTTGTGACGCTAGAGCGAGACCATCAGCGGAGCAACTGATTCTCCACGTCTCCTCTGAACAACGAAGCCAAGCCCGTCAGCGGCGCAGCCCTTTGCGAAGTGAACGGCCAGCGCCAGAAGCCAACTAAATGCCTTGTTCTTCGGGAGGGAAACGGGGGAAGGAAAGAAAGGACGTCGGAAGAACACAGCCTATGGCCAGACAAGCCTCCAGCGCTGCGCATCGCGGGATCTGCCTCCAAGGCCCCCTCCAAGTCAGTGGGGAGAACCGCCGACTCAGAGGCTGCGGCCTTTGATGCCGAGGTGGGCTCCAGCGGCAGGTGCCGATCCGCTACCGTGGACGCCGGCCTCTGGAGCCAAAGGAAGCACAGGTGGGACCCGGCTGGGAGAATCGCCCTAACAGAAGCAGCAGCAGCTGTTTTTTGTACCCTGCTACACCCTGCGAGGTAGGTGGGGCTGAGAGAGCTCTGGGAGAACTGTGACTGACCCAGGGTCACCCAGCTGCCTGCCTGCAGAGGAGGAGTGCGGATCAACCAGGCTCTTCCAGATTCCAGGCGCTCTTCCACGGTTACCCCGAGTCCCGGGGCCTGTGCCGCCAGCCCCCTGCCTGGACCCACACTGGAGAGGACCCACCTTAGCGGCCGAGCGAAAAAGGCCGGCCGAGGCTTCCGCTCTTGGTCTCGGGCACCCTCGACCGGATTTCGGACGGCTCGGGGGACTCTTCAGCCGTGGGCTTCCTTTGCGTGCCCCCCCCCCCCCGGGTATGGACAGCCGGTGGTGCTCGGTGAGCGGAGGAAGGGGGGAGAAGGGAAGGGGCCGCGGGCGCCGGCGGAGAGCACCTGCCGGTCAGGCCGAAGTTCCCGGGGTTCAGTCCCCTCCGCCTCCGCAACCCTGGCTCAGGAAGCCCAGCGTCGGGCAGTTCAACAGGTTGGGCGAGCAACTTCAGGAAGCGGAGCGGTCTGCTTCTCAAACGCCCTCCTACTGTCTTGATGGTCAGTTCTTAGTCTGACGAAGGGTGCTTGCACTGGAAAGCCCACCCTCGAATAAATCTTTGTTGGTCTTAAAGGTGCTACTGGACTCTGACTTTATTGCCCTCCTCAAGAGTCTGCTTCATTTGGGGGAAGGTCCGACCCTTCCGGCGGTGCGCTTCCTGGGCGGCAACCTCCCTGCCGCCTTCTGAGTCGGGGCGCCGTCCAGCCAGCGCCTGCCGAGCTCCCCAGTGGTGGGCCTGAAGGGGGGGAGGCGGTCCCTTGGCGCCCAGGGGTGCCGGGGTGAGCGAGGCCTGCCCTCCGCTCCCATCCTGTCCCGTCCCCCGTCCAGTCGGTCGCACCACGTCCGGGGCAGACGGACTTCTTCCTTTAGGGCTGGGCGGAAAGGACTGCTTTTTCCGGGTTGCTCTGGCTGGTCGAGTGCCCGTGGGCGGCCTTCAGGGCAGGGATTCGGACGGAGTTGCTGTCCGCAGACATCTGAAGCAGCAAAGCCCCCACCCCGCCACCCGGCCAAAAGAAAAGTTTCTTGCATTTTGTGCAGGGTCTCTATCTTGCAAAGTCACCTCAGCTGTGTTTCGTTCCCCAGCCTTCTGATTCACCTGCTCCCTCTCTGGAGCTGCGGTCCCCGCCCCCGCCCCCTTCTTGGCCGCTAGAAAGCCACAGGGGAACAGAGCCAGCTTGGGCGACGGGATGGGAGGGGGCAGGAACTTGTCATGAGTTTTGTAGCCCTTGATGCTTCGGCCCTCCTTGGAAGGACACCCCGCGACACTCCCGAGCTGCTTTGATGCCCGGTGCGGCCGATTCCAGGCTAAGGGGCGGCGTCCGCGCAGCCTTCGAGCCCACCGGAGGCGGAATCGTTCAGGGCGCCCCGAAATCTGCTCAGGGCCCGGCTGTGTGGCCCCCCAATCGTGGCCCCAGCGCCGGGAGGGTGAGCGGCCAGGCCTTTGGAGAGAGCAGCAGGGGAAGGGGGAGGGGGAGGGGGAGGAGGAGGGGGAGGGGGGGGAGGGGGAGGGGGGAGGGGGAGGGGGAGGGGGAGGAATTCGCGGCCTAAGGCGCTCATACAAATCCGCGGCCCGGCGAAGGCTGGATCCATGAGCCGAACCCCCGGCTTCCTTCCTTCTATGCAACCCGAGGACGAGGACCGAGGGATTAGTCGCATTCCACTCCGGATCATCGTTTCTTTCCCTGCCAGCAATTGGCATACGATTCCTTTCCGAGGCCATAAATACTGTCCCAAGGAAATGATCGAAGAGCCTTTGGCCTTTTTGGCCCCCGAGACCCCTTGGTGGCTTCCGCCAGAAACTCCGCCGCCCCTTCAGAAAGCGACGCCGCTTAAATCCATCATCCCCGCCCCCTTTCGTTGCGGTTCCGCTGTGTGTGTGTGTGTTGGGGGAGGGGGGGGGTCTCTGTTCGTGTGGGGGGCGGGAAAACGGCTCTGACGGCCAGCCAGGGCTCACTGTCCACCCCGCAGCCCCGCGGTCGCTGGCTCCACGGAAGCCGGGCTGCTTGTTTCCCGTCGTCCTGGACACCGGAGCTGTTCGCAATGGGGCAGAGCGCCAAAGACCGGAGGAGCAGCCCCTGCAGGAGCCTGGCGGACGCTTAGGGCGTCGGAAACACGCCGAATTGACAGGCTCTCCCTGGGAAACGAGCTGCGAATCGAACGAACTCCTGCCCCGAAAGCCAGCCGGGCCGGGCGGGACCGGCCGGTCCAGCAGCGCCAGAGCCCCGCTGATGGACTGTCTGCGCTGCCCTCCTCCTGCCCCGGAGAGTCGCTTCTCAAATAAAGCTGCCGCATCGTGTACCTTTTCTCCTTGGAATTCACGGGGGCACCTGGAGCTGTGTTCTGATGGGTCCCATTACCGGGTAGAACAGCCCTCCCAACCTGATGTCCCTGGGCACCAATGGGCCCATTCACATCCTATCTGGTGCCCCCCACAGTGTTTTCAGAGTGTGGGTGGTGACAGGTGGGCCTCTTGCCCAAGTAGGCTTCATATTCACCGCTGAATATCTGGCCAGCGGTGCAGCCTAAACGACTCCCCAGCCCAGCGCTGGCCTTCTTTCTCCCAGTGGCTCGCTTCCCTTCGCCCTTTTCTCCCTGGCCCTTGGGATCTCTGGGCGTGGCTGTGTGACCCCGTGCCAGAACTCCTAAGGGGCTGGAAAGGGCTGGGGACACCTGGCTACAAAGGGGCAGCCCCGTCCTGGGGCTTTCCGCTTAGAAGAAAACCCGGCCGCGTCTGACTCCCAAGTAACGGGCCAGGCCCAAAGGGAGGGCGTTTAAAGGGGGCCTGTGCCAACGGGGCCGCCCAGAAAGCGAAAGCTGCAGGCCTTCGCCTTGGGATCCTTCCCGCTGACTCGGGCCAAGCCATGAACGGGGCCAGGGAGGGTCTGCCCGGGGTCTCTCTCCTTCCAAGCAGTCTTCCGGGGAAGCGGGCACGACAGGGGGACGCAGGACGCCCTCGGGTCTGGGCGGCCTCTCGGGGGGCGGGTTTTGCGGCTCACCTGGGGACTCCTCTTGGCGCACGTCGGCCCGCTCGTCCAGCCAGCCTCACGGCCTCTTTCCAGCACCCCCTCCCCCCCCCACCACCGATTTCAGGTCTCGCAGACGGCAACGCCGCAGCAAGGCCCGGGCAAGCCCTGTGGTGCCGGCTATCGAAAGGGGGCTGCCCCGGAACCCCCCAGACGCGCCGGAAGGCGCAACCCCCGTACCGAAAGGGCCCCTGGCTGGGACTGGCCCACCACACGAGAGTGCGGTCAGACCTGCTTTGAAAGAAACCCAGGCCTCTGGCGACACTCAGGACTAGACTCTCTGTTCTCTATAGTTACATTTGAGTTACATACCTTCCCACCCCATTAGGATCCCCAAGCCAGTAAAGAAGGAAACTTTTGGACACTAAGAAAAACACAAAAACATAAGAATAACTCAACCAGAATGCATAACCCCCTACTGCACCAGCCCCAGGGCGCCGGACCAATATGAGTGGGGGGCAGCCCAAAGAAACAGTGGTCTTGCCCTGGTGGCCAGAGAGACCCACCGAGGGGAACAGACCGGTCCCCTTAGGAAGGCCTCCCGGACTGTTGGAGCCATCACTGAAAAGGCCCTGTCTTGGGCTGTGCCCCCCCCCCCTCATAAAGACCCCTTCAGTCGGGGGAGGGGGGCAGAAGCAGGACTTCAGAAGAGAGAGACCCCAGGGGCGATTCTTCCGGTAGGCAGGCCAAAACCTAGGCGGGGCTTTGTAGGCCAAGGCCAGCGCCTTGACTGGGGCTCAGAGGCCCCTGCGGGTGAGACAAGACTGCTTGCTACTCCCGAGGACTAGGGGACCGGGCTAGGAGGGCTCCTCTCGGTTGGAAAAGACAATGTCTGGTGTACAGAGAGAAGAAGAGATGAAGACCCTGAAGGGGGCAGCAAGAAGACTGTTAGATCGGTCAGAGAGTTCAGGACCTTTCTACCTATTCAATGTGCTTTCCTGTCTGTCCCTAGACTGCTACTCTTAGGGGCAATATCCTCCTTCTTCTTGCAATCTCCCCCACCTCTCTCTTTTTAGGTAGCCATGCAGACAGAGGCCGGCCCCTATCTCTCCTCTGCACTATGACAGTATGTCCTTCAATCCTAAAATGCAGCGTGTGCATATCTATGGGCAGCGGCGGGTGGGGGGGGGGCTCCCCTCCCTCGCAGTTTCCCGAGGAAGCCACGGGGTCCCTGCCAGGCAACCCCTCGATTTCCGATCCAGTCGGCGGCCCAGGCACCACTTTCCGCCAGCGGCTGGGTTGCCTTGGAAGAGCCCAGAAGCGCACCCAAGAAGAGGCCGGGCGCCAGAAGGAAGGCAGGCGCGGGTAGCTGTTCGCCGTCGGCCGGGCCCCGGTCTTCTTCTCCAGCGCCGCTCCCACTGCCACCCCCTCCGGCCGCCCCACCGCGACCTCTTTGTCTGCAGACCGAGCGGCTCTGAAATGCGGACGGGCGGCCCGGAGACCACTCCCGGCCCCGGCTCCTTCGGGCCACCTCGCTCATTAGGCTAATTAGGAGATCTGTGGATGGCGGCGGACCCCACAGGCGAGAGGGCTCCTCCGGGCCGCTGAAAAGACCCCCGAATGCCCTCCTGGGGGGGGGAGCGGACGCCTTTGTGGAGGCCGCCTTGGTCTCTGGCCATTGACAAGAGCTGGATTAAAACGTTTGGGAACTCCCGCCCGCCCCTCCCAGACCTCGCCTTAAAGAGGGGGCCGGAGGGATCTCTCCAAGGAGCAGGGCAAGAGACCCCCGCCCGCCCCGCCCCGGCGACGCTGCCTTCTGGCCTTCGCCGGACACGCCGAGGGCAGGCAAAAAAGGCCGGCCGGGCGGCGAGATCGGGACCCCAAGCGATCCTAGGCCTTTGGGCGGAGCTTGCAGCAGATGCAGTGCTTCGGCCTCCCTCCCCGCCCTCTCCGGCGCTTTCTCAGAGCTTGGGTTGGTCAGATCCCCGCCAGGTCAGAGCTGCCTCTAGAAGGTGTGTCTCTTGAGCATGTGCAAAGTGCATGTCGCAGATCGGAGCTGAACCTTGGGCAGCAAGACAAAGTTTGAGTCCAGGGTCACCTTTAAGACCAACAAAGTTTCATTCGAGGTGCGAACTTCCCTGTGCATGCACACGTCCTCAGACACTGATATGGAAGTCCCCAGACGGCAAACATAAGGAGAGAGGAAACAGGAAACGGCAACATGTCAATAGCCAACAAATCTGCCCTGTCATGAAGAGGTCTAGTAGATCCAAGAGCCTTGCTGGAATAACCAGCTGCGTTTATAAGGTTACCAGTTCTTTGGACAGCAAGACTTTGACATCCGAGCGCGCTGGCTGCCAGACCAGGGACTCGCCCGCCCTCCCGCCCAAGAGGACCTTCTTGTTTTGGGATGAGGCCCGACGCAAGGGCTCGGGGAGTCCAGAAGGAAGGCGCTGGGAGGCTGATCCGGAATCTGCCCGTTTATCGAACATTAGATAGTTATCATCGGCGCACGGGGAAATGCTTTTTCCATCCGCCTGGGGAGGGGACTGCGGCCACTTTAGATCCTTCCCAATGGGGTCGACATCGGGTCGTCGGTGTGCAGCTGCAGCCATGGCTTGAGCACCAAGCTCCCTCGGTCGTTTCGGGAAGGCCCCGATCCGGACCCAGAACTCCTGGCGTTTCACTTTCCAGCCCTACATTCGGAGGCTGGGTCCCTGGAAGCCCTTTGCCCGCAGTCTGAAAAGATTCTTTCCTGGGTTGTACATCCTGTGCAGCCCAACCATTTCGCTGTGAAGTTTGCGAGGCTTTCCACGCAGCATTTCCCCTTCCTCCCCAGGGGTTCCACACCCTCTCAGGAGTACAGAAGGCGTGCGCGGGGGGGGGGGGGAGGAGGAATATTAATAAACCCAACCTTTTGTCCAAAGAGAAAAACAGACCAAGCTGGAAGGGAAGATTTTGGGACCCTCCGACGGTCCCAGATTTCTCCATTTTTCATCTTAGTTTTGCCTGGTCCCTTTTGAAAGACGGAACTCCACGACTTTTCCGCGTGAAGGAGGGAGGGTCCGCGAGGGTAAGATTTCCTAGGGATCGGCTGTAATCCCCCTGAGTGGGAAAGAGCCAGATGTACAAAGAAATATCATCAGGTCAATGTTCTTAATCTTGTTAGGTTAGAAAAAGGGGACCTCAGCAAAAAAAAAAAAAAAAGATGTTATTAACTACATGTCAGCCCATGCTGTTTGCAGAACGCCTGGAACCCTAAGCTCCTTATCTATATTGAAATAAAGACCGAATCAGACACAACTACTCGCCACAGTCTGGCCTCTAACGCGGTGGCCTGGCGGAATACAGTCCCTTGTCCTTGCCCGCCAGTTCATTCCGCGCGAAGGTGAGAGAGGGGAACGCGTGTCCATTTCCCTTCCAGCGGCTGGCGGTGCTGGGAAGTCCAGACGGGGTCGCATCCCTTAATGCAACACGTATCTCCCCTCGCCCTGATGTGCCGCGTTTAGTTGCCAAACGCTTGTGTGATCATTGTGGTGTTCACATTGCGGACGCCAGTTTTGGAGGGGAGCGGGGGTGTCATTTATTTAGAGAAGTCTCCAGGGGTCACACAGGAAGGCGTTTCTCTGGAACAAATAACGTTCGCGATTGGCGGTTCAATGTGCCCGCGGATGCCTTGGTTTCCTCTAATCTAATTCACCAACCCTTGCAAGTGACCAACCCTTTACATTATAGCTATCGAGCGGCGAGGGTGAACGTCAAGATGGAGGCAGCCCCAAGGCGGGACTTCTCTGGTTTCCGGTTGTCCCTTAGGCCAATGGGGAGTCTGGAAAGTAGTCCGTGGAAGTAACTGAATGAGGGCTTTGAGCTGCGGGCAACAACCAGTGGGTATTAGCCGCAAGGTATATACGTGGGACACTATAGATGGGGCAGAGATGCTCTCTGGATTCCTGGTGTTTGGGGGGCAACAGTGGGAGGGCTTCTGGAGTTCTGGCCCCGCTGGTGAATCTCCTGAGCGCCCTATGTGGCACAGAGTGTTGGACGAGATGGGCCATTGGCTTGGTCCACCGCAGCTTCTCTCTTGATCTTATGTTCTCATGAAGTGGTTATTTCACTGGATCCATTAAGACAGGGGTAGTCAACCTGTGGTCTTCCAGATGTTCATGGACTACAATTCCCATGAGCCCCTGCCAGCAAACGCTGGCAGGGGCTCAAGGAAATTGTAGTCCATGAACATCTGGAAGACCACAGGTTGACTATCCCTGCATTAAGAGGTAACGCTTGATTCGCTATATACAGAAAGATTATATTTAAAGGCTTTTTTTCCTTGCCTGTTTTCCCGGCGCCAGTGTAGGACAACAAGTGCCAGCTGCCCAGGCCAAGCAGGCATGTGAGTATCAAGGAGAAACAAACAAACAATCAAAAAAGCCCACAGCCCTGGCAACTTCATTGTGGTGCGTGGAAGCAGCGAACGGGCCATGCTGCTCAAGGGCTTAAAGCAGAGGGGGGGGGGGCAGCCTTTTCAAACCTGTGGGCCTCTCTGGAATTCTGCAGGTGGCAGCGCCTTCAGCCAAATGACAGGGAAGAGAAGAGCACGGTTGGTTCTTTATAATCCGCTTTTCACTGCCTGAAGAGTACCACAGTGGCTCACAAATATCTTTGCCTTCCTCTCCCCACAAGAGATACCCTGGGAGGTAGGTGGGGCTGAGAGAGCTCTAACTGCCCTGTGAAAACAGTCCCAGGAGAACTGTGGCTGGCCCAAATTCACCCAGTCAGCTCCACCTGAAGGAGTGGGGAATCACACCCGGTGCTCCAGATTAGAGTTCGCCGTTCTTTAAGCACCCCCACCTTAGCGAAACTCTAACAGAAGCTCTGTTGAACAGAGTGCCTTTTAAAACACACACACACACACACATTAAAAAAAAATATTTCCTTGCATATAGACCCAATAATCCCTGAAGATCCTTGCGCTACGCTGGCAAGGGTTGTGGAAGAAACGTTTAAACCCTCTGCCCAGCCATCCAGGTTTCCTGCCGCTGCATCGGTCCGAAGAGCATCCAGCCCTGTCCACCTTCCCCAAAGACTTGGCGGGGTCTGCAGTTGGTGTTTCAGCAGTCCTTGCGCGCAGCACCCTTGCACCAGAAGGCTCTGGCGGAAGCGCCCACGCCGACTCCATCAACGAAAAGGCCTTTGCTCACCTGTTACACCTGGCGGTCTCACCCTTCTCCGAGCGACCTTAGCATACCCCTCCCAGGTGAAAGGCCGACTGCAGGGGCACCTTTGAGACCAACAACGCTTCCTTCAAGGTATCTCCGGAAGGCTGGTCAAAGAGAGATTCAGTAGGCAGCTGCGCAAGGAACGCTTACGGCCCTGAACAAGCCTTTCGTGGCCTTCAAGGTGCCCCTGGGCTCAAGGCTTGTCCTGCCCCTTCACACCGACAGGGCGACGCAGTGGAATGGAGTTCCCAGAGTCCTTTGCAGCAGGGCTGAGGTTTCATGGCTAAGGGGAGGAGGAGCCTCTAATCTGGAGGCTGGAGGCTCCAGGGCAGGGTGGTCCGTCCCTTCGGACTGGCCGGCCCATAGCGGCTGGCTCATCCTACCTGCCCGGGCAGGTAGTAGCTAGGTTAAGGTGGCCAGATTGTTCCACTTTTGGAGGTACATGGCAAATTGTACCTATGTTGAAATTTAAACTATATATATTACAATACTATTTTTGCGTTCTACGCATTCTATGGAACTGTTTGTTGCTCCATATAGACCCCCATATAGAATTTTTAATCAAGAACCCACCCCGTCAATAGAGTCCCGCTTTACCAATGTTAAAATCTGGTCACCTTAAGCTAGGTAGAGGGCGAAGGACTGTCCAAGTGGTCTGTTGCTCCTGAATAGCGGTAACCTCGTGGCCACTGAGGGTCAACCCAAGGGCGATTAGTGCTACCTGAAAACTTTCCCCGATGCCGCGCCCTGGTGACTTGAAACATACCAACCGATAGCAAATTTTGGTGCTCCCCAAAGAGACCAGTGTTGCTAGTCAGAAATTCTATTTTCTTTACTTTCTCCAACCTCAACCAACGTCAGCCCCCGTGCAGAGAGGTTCCGGAGGGCTGAAGCAACAAAACGAAGGTTGAGACAAGCAGGTCCTTTTAAGGCCGACAAAGTGCAATTCTGGGCGAAAGTTTTCGTGCGCAAGGAACACCTCTCCTGCTACAAAATTCAGTGGCCAGCCATCTGTGCCCCTCTCGTCACTTCAGACCCCAATGAAGTGTCGCCGCAACTCCTTTGAAACGCAATTCAGAATTAACGATCCGATTTGTCTTCTTCAACCTTTCATTCATGCATATTTGCCTTTCCTTTTTAACGAATTCCTCCTCAATATATTCCTATTTGTCGAGCAACCAGCAAGAAAACCTAGTGGGCTGCCTCGTAGTTCATGGAGGACTTAGGGAGAAAGAACGATTTCCTCGGCGTGGGAAGGTAAACACGGGTGGGCCAAGACCTGAAGAAGAGGAGGAAGCAGCCTCCGTAAAGACCTCCCGTCACTGCCGGTGACCTGTAGATTTTAAGTCCTCACGGCGGGGCTCCTGGAAAAGGGTTCCGACGACCAGGAGGCGCGCTCCAGTGTCACCAATCTGCCGAGCGGGATGCCACTGCGCAAATATAACTCGCCCTGAGCCCGGGGTTACGGGGGAGCCCAACCACGCCGACTCCCCCCCCTCGGGGCACCACGGAAACGGAGCGGGCGGAGGGGGTGCCCCCCTTTCTTGGCCACACAGCCTCCCCCCCCTCCCCCGCGGCAATGTTCCTGGGATTTCCATGCCTATCCCGCCACGGGGTTCATGACGCCAGCCACATCTCTCCCCCAAAGCAAGAGCGGGAGGCGCCCCCTGACCACTCAAGGCAGCCTGTTTGTGGTGGGTGTCCCCCCCCCACCTCATACCCACTGCGTATGGCCCGCGGTCAAGTTTGGGCGCCCCCCTCCCCGCTCGGACTCGCCCAGTCGCCCTCTGGCCTCCGGGGGATGCGAGGCTGGAGTTCAGCGCCACCTTGAAGCGGCCGCGCGGAACCCCCTGGCGGGTCCTTCCCTCTGCAGAGGCACCTGAGTAAGTTTACTCTGCAACGTTGTTTCCACAAAGGCCTCCTTCTGAATACCCCGAGGGCGGCCTTGAAGGGCCCTTTGCCCTCCGCCTGCTCGGGATTCTGGGTGATCCACACTTCTCTTCTACCCTTTGAAGCCCGGCTGATAAAGAGAGAAATTATTCACATTAAAAGGGGAACTGTCACCCCGAGGTATTTCCCAGGCCGCTAAGTTCGGCGGTCTTCTTAGCCGGAAAACGCGCCGGTTTTACTAGTCCGGCCAAAGCTCCGAGGCGCTCTCGTTTCCATGCTGCGAGGCAGAGCGACCGCGGGGACAAAGGAGCCCGTCCACGTCGGGCAGGGCGAAGCGGTCGGCCGAGGTCGTCGACTCCTGGCTCCGGCCCCTTCACGCTGCAATTGCGGAGAGGTCAGCCGTCTGGCTCGCCTTCCTTGCAGGCAGTGAGCCAAGAGCTCCGTGAAGCCATTCTCTCTGAGGAGCTGGCTTTCTGCATGCAGGAATAAAGCCACGCAGGAGCTGGCACAGCCCAGCGTTCGGCCGGCAGATTCTGCTGCCTGATGCCCCTAAACCCGTCCCTTTAGCCCCCCCTTTCTTTTAACCCCCCCCATCACCTATGACTAGCCCCTACTTTGGCTGCCACGGCGGGACGGCGGAGTCCAAGCCCCCGTGTCGGACTTTTCTCTCTTCGTAAACGCCTTCTCTGCATCTCTGGGGCCGAGTTTTTAAACGCGCCCTTTTTGTAATACGTGACCCTGAAGCAGAGACTAGGCGACGGGGACTGCCAGGGGCGGAGGGAGGCGCCGAGTGGCCCCTGCACAGGCCCTGCGCTGTTCCTCGGGGCAAGGCGACCCCACCTCTTCTTCAGCAGAGTCCCGCTGTCCCTTCCTGTCTAAGGTGCCGTTTCCACAGGCGAGTTTCCTCGAGCAAAGCAAGCGAAAACTCGGGGCCACCTTCTGGAGCTCCTCAGAGCAGGGGCGGAATGAAGAGGCGACTGACCGACACGGCGCAGGAGAGCATGGCTTGAAAGCCCAGCGCCCGAAGAGGATTTCGCCCGCAGTTGGTAAATGGGCTGCCCTCTGTCTGCACAGCCCAGCGGAGCCGGAGGGCCAGGGCTTACCCGCTGCCCTGAATGTTCTTAGCATCCCCCCCCCCCACCGGCATTGCGCGGCCATTGCACACGGGCCGCATTCGGATTGTGAACTCAGCCATTTCCACGCCCTTTCAATAGAGTGTAATTACAAATGGGCACCACCTGAGGCTTGCGCCTTTCGCCCGTGGTCTCCCCGGCAGGATCTTTCAGGGCGTTTAACGGTGGCTGCGAGAGAGATTTGAGGGGAGGTTGCGGTATAGCCCCCCCCCCCATCTTGTGCTGGTTCCCCACGTTTAATAGTAATTCGCACCACGTTTGCCCCAGATCTTCATAGACCGTTTATGCACTGGGAACTTCAGTGCCCCAGCTCCCATTCAAGAGCACAAATCGGTGGATGAGGCACACTGGGCCAAATGCTCCCCGGTGTGGGTGCAGGAAGATGTGGAGAACCTGCCAGGACTAAAACTCCAGCCTGCAGCCTGGCATGAAACCTCCAGCGCGTAAACAGTCATACTGAAGCCAAGCGGCTTCCAAGGCCACCAGGGAATCGGCCACGTCCAACTTCCCACTAATCTTGGGCAGACGCCCTCTTTGACGGAGGGCGAATCATCTCGACAGGCCCTCTAGACAGGTTGGCTTCCTTGCCCGGCGCTTCTACTTCTCTAGAAGAACTGAAGGAAGCGCCAACAGCGGTTGCGCTCCCCACCCGGTGACTGCCGCCCGAGCCCAGCGATTCGCCAGCGGAAGACCAGGAGGCCTGCCCGAGACCGTTGCCAGCCAGGCCCCTCGGGCGGGACGGACAGAGCGTGAGGCTCGCATCGGCAGGAGGGCCCCTTGTGCAGGATCGGCCCTCCCGTCGTTTGCCTGAGTTGGACAGCGAGTCCAAGAGCCCAGGGCCTACTCTGCACACAACAGATAATGCACTTTCAAAGCAGATTTTCCTGTCCCGCAGGAGACGAATATTCGGGAAAGGAAAAAAGCCGCCGGAAGGAAAGAGGCGAAAGCGTTCGACTAGGAAGGCAAAGCGGAAGCGGAGCTCAGCCACAAGCCCTCTGCAACGACGCCGGCTCGAAGGGGTTTGATGCTGTGCCGGGCAGCTCATAGTCACCCTGGGAGCAAGCCCCCCTGCCCCGCGCAGCATGGTGAAGGGAGGGGGGGTCGCCGGAACACAGTCTGGGCCCAGGGGACTCAGGACACCCCCCCCCCCCGTCTGCTGTTGGGGAAAACGAGATCAAGTTATGGTATAATCTTAAGTATTGTGTTTAATGATGTTATCACACGCCTTGAGCAGTATTGGAAGGGCGGGCTAGAAAAATAAAGATTGATTATTTGAAGACTGGCCAAGCGTCATGGGTGTGGGTGTGGGTTTGTGCGCGTGCTGAGCTTTCGCGCGCAGGCGCACTCCGCCTGCGAGGCCCCCTGGGTTCCGGGCCGAGTCAGCGGAGTTCCCTTGGGCGCGAAGAGGCGGCGGCTGGAGCGGCCGGGCAGGCAGGCGGGCGGGCGGGAAAAGCCACGCGGGGACCCCGCCGCCGTGCCCAGTGCGGACGAGAAGCGGGTGGAGCGGTGGGCCAGGGCCGGAGAGGGCCGCGCCCACAAGCGGCGTCCCTGCTGCCCCCGGGCTGCGTCTTCCCGGCCAGGCCGGCCCAAGGCGCTCCGCGGAAGGCGCTTCCCTGGCGCCGAAGAAGGGCCCGCCCGAGGATTGGTCTGGTTCGGAAGGGGCGGGCGGAGCAGAGACCCCGCCTGGCCCAGCCCCCAGCTCCCCCCCCCCCGGGCAGGCCGGCCGGCCTCGGCCTTCGGCTTCCCTGGGTGCTGCAGGGGGCAGAAGAAAGGGAGCTCCCGGTCCTGCACTTTGGGAAGGGCACCTGTATGTTGCAGGGGGTTTAAAAACAGTTAAAAATGAATCCAAGTAAATTTGTGTGTGTGTGTGTGTGGAATCAACGAGTAGAATAAGGAACAGAAAGTCTGGGCAAAAAATGGTTTTGTTTGCCCAAAATGTAGAATTAGATCAACTCCAGATAAGCAGTTGTGAGAAGGGAGTGCTGCTGGAGCGGAGGCACCACGGCAGCGAAGACCCTGTGCCTGGTGGTCACTCGGTTTCTGACCGTGGGGCACACACAGCTGGCCCTCTTCTTCGCTCAGTGGATATTGCAAAGGGGGCCTGATCCAAAATAAAGATCCAAACAGCCTCACATTCCACCTTTTAAACACAAGTTTTTTGCGACTGGCTTTTAAAAAGGAACATGGATCAACGCACTTGGCGAATGTTTCCTTTGGCGTGTTCAATCCAGCACTTGCAAAATTTAATAATGCAAACCAGTACTGGACCATCAGGACGGAAGGAAGCCAGGTCATTTTGCTTTGGAATGGCATCAACAGCTTGGGGGGAAAATAAAATGGTAGAGATCTTAAGTAGAAATGGATCCATTCACAAGAAGCAAAGAGTTGTAAATCACTACCGGAGCACAAGCTGGCTTTCTGCCTGCATTCTATAGGGGCAGGAGGGAAGGGTGGTAGTCAATGCTCTGTTAATAACTACTGAAGGCCAGATTGTGTATATAATTTATTTAGATGAAGTGTGCAGAGTGTTTGTATTTGTTCTGCAGCTAGCTGTCTCACCTCTTCGTGAACTCCCCAAACCAAGATCTCCTCCAAGGAGTACCGAGCTCTCCCTCCCGCCCGCTTCCCTCCAACGTGTTTGCTTTGGCAACTGGCATGTTCTTACAAGCGGCTCTTCCAAGGACATCAATCACTCTTGCACCCAAAGAGAAATACTGCACACTCATTGCAATGACAAAATGAAACATGTTTGAAGCAAACCATGTGCTCCCATGTGCCCAGGATTATGTTATTTTCTCCAGGAACATGTTCTAAATATTTTAAGCTTCTGTTATTTCAATGCTTATAAATTTAATTGTCTGTTTTTTTTGGAATATATGAGTTCAAATACAATTTTCAACGCTTCCATTATAGAAAGACAATTTCTAACTGGAAATTAGTTTGATTTTTGCAATTTACTGGGCAAACGTACTCTTTTCCTTGCTTCCCTAAACATTCGGAATGCCCGGCAACTGTAGATGAATTTTGTGAGAACAGTTTAGAGATGATTGTTTCATTTCATTTTATGCCAATATCAGGTATTATCAAAATTAAACTAAGTTCATGGGAGAATTCAACACAAATCTGCATTCAGTTCAAGCTTCCAAGGAGGGATAGACTCATAGAACTATGGAGTTGGAAGGGACCTCCAGGGTCATCTAGTCCAACCCCTTGCACAATGCAGGGAATATCCTGTAAGGGGATGACCTCTGCAATTTCATTTGGAGCTAGGGGCTTTCATTGATCAGCTTGTGGCTGTGACAAGTGGTTGAAGATCAAAACTGCAAAGACTTAAGCAAGGGTTTGCAGGGGTAGTCAAACTGCGGCTCTCCAGATGTCCATGGACTACAATTCCCATGAGCCCCTGCCAGCATTTGCTGGTAGGGGCTCATGGGGATTGTAGTCCATGGACATCTGGAGAGCCACAGTTTGACTACCCCTGGTTTATGGTGACTTATTTCTGGTACAGCAATGATCTCCCAAAGTTTAATGACTGGGCACTCAAACATTTCTTTCCCTGCTGAGGTCCCACTGAAAAGTTTCAAGAAGAATGCTCTCTGTTAGCTGCTTATGGTTTCTCCACTTGTTGCTTGAGTGACCTTGACACTAATATGACCAGATACTGCCAGTTTGAATAGAAGAAGAAGATTTGGTTCTTATATGCTGCTTTTCTCTCCGCGAAGGAGTCTCAAAGTAGCATACTATCACCTTCCTTTTCCTCTCCTCACAACAGACTGTGAGATAGTGGGGAGCCCAAGGTCACCCAGCTGGCTGCATGTGGGGGAGTGCAAAATTAAATGCACGTCACCAGGTTAGAAGTTGACATTCCTAACCAAGCTGGCTCTGGGGAAAATTTTTATTAACTCATTTGCTGGAAGACTCCTTTCTCCTTGACAAACTCGAGGTGGTTTACAAACATTACACCAGTTATAAACAATAAAATAAGTTAAGGAGGCAGGGATCCCCTGTCAGAGTTTACCGCCGCCCCGAGCAGCCCTGCCGTGGCCTTACCAGGCCTTGGAGCTGGTTGGATAGGGGGGGAGACTCAAGACCATTGTAATTTTTGTACAATGGGCTTTTCTGCTAGTATTTAAGATACTAGCAGAAAAGCCCATTGTACAAATTTAATACCTTGTTGGTCTTAAAGGAGCCAATGGACTCAAACACTGTTCAGTATCTCTTCCAGCACTGATCAAGAAAATCTCTTTCCCATCGGCAAACATGTCATCCTTTTGCACAGCAGATACTGCACGTGTGTCAGGGCATCAACCTATATTTTTCAATGCCCTGGAGCTCTGGTGGATTCCGCCCCTCATTTTCTGTAGCACCCAAGCTGTTCCGTCAAGAGAGCTAGTGTGGTCTTGACTTTTAATCATGATGTTCTTTATTTGTAAAACTCAAATATGAGATCTTGTTAATATTTCATTCCAGTGATATCCTCTTTGAAGTTAATGGAACTGGCCTTACCAGAGCACGCGTTCAGTCTGTTGTTTGCTCAGCTGTAATACGAAGACAGCCTTTTGCTCACACCGGGACCTCCAAAAAGTTCCATAGATGGCTTCATTTCCACTGTCCGTCTACATATTACAGTAGTTGGATGTAAACTATGTTCATTGTTATGTCTGATAGCTTAATTGGAATGGGTTTTGCCCAGCATCAGGAGCACTCTTAAGCTTCTTTCGTAGACCGATGTATATATGCACGTAAGCTCTATCGAAATAAACAGACTTGCAGCTCAGGCCTGGCCCTGGCCCTGTTTTCTCTTGAAGTTCCACTCAATCCAAGGGGACTTATTTTCTGCCAAGTATGCTCCATGTAAAGTATTTAGGATTGCATTATGACAAATTATAATTGGGTTTAAAGTGCAGCCCTGAGCCTCTATAATTAATGAGATTTCCCTCCCCCCTCTCATTCTGAGTGTATTGTGGTTTGCACCCTTTCCCAGTGTAAAGCTGTTCTTTGTAATAAACATATAAGTAGCAGAGATCTATCTTGCTATTTCATCTGTCTCTACCTGACAGAGTGAAATTGATGTGCACAATCTGTCACTTCCTTTATGCAAACATGGACCTTAGGAGAGTAAGGGCAGAGTCTGAGGTCAGCTATATTAACAGAAGTCTAGAGTGAAGACAGGACTGAGATCTAACCCTACTAATGTCTTCAGTTTTTTTTTTTAATGGGTCATCATCTGGCCACAAGGTCTGGAATCAAGGAATCCAGAGGAACTATTTCAGGTTTGGATACTGGATGTGTCCACTGTATTATAGTAGTTTGATATAGAAAGAAAAAAGATATAATTTGGTGCTATTGAGAGCTAAACCACTGAAGCCTCAATGGACTGGGTGATACTTGATTAAACCTTTACATCTGTTGACAGATGCTTGAGGTCCAATTTGCTGCAGATCTTTCATTTGGATCTTGCTTTGCCAACATTAGTTTTATAGTCCACCAGTTCCAACTTTGACACAAGATGGAATCTTCATAATAGCTCTCCTCATTTTTACCCCCCAAGACTAGACAGAAGGAAGAGGAATTAAGTGAAAAACTGTTCCAGTAGCCATCGGTTAGCAATTATTCTTCTGTTTTCTTAGGGTACAATTTGTCAGAATTTTCTCTCTCTTTGTTGTTGCAAATTTAACCCTTAGGTAATGTACAGTTATATTTTGGAAGCGTACAAGGTACAGATTGTAATCTAAAACTCATTTGCCCTCATTTGCTTTAGTCCATCTGGAGCAAATTGGCTTCAGGCTTTGTCCATGCACTCAACTGTATTTCACCAGGCCTACCACTGGGACCATAAGCAGGGTACCTTTCTGCCCAGCATGATGCTACACACTACAAGTCTAGTGTGTGTGTGCTTCCGACTTAGGGTGACCCTATGAATTAATGTCCTCCAAAATGTCCTATCAGGAGCAGCCTTTCTCAGGTCTTGCAAGCTGGGAGGCTGCGGCTTCCTTTCCTGAGTCAATCCATTTCATGTTGGATCTTTCTTCTTTTCTTGCTGCCTCCATCTTTTCATAATGTAATTGTCTTTTCCAGTGATGTTTGTATTTTTATAATGTCACCAAAATATGACAGTCTCAGTCAAGTCATTTAAGCTTCTAGAAGAAGAAGAAGAGTTGGTTCTTATATGCTGCTTTTCCCTACCCGAAGGAGGCTCAAAGCGGCTTACAGTCGCCTTCCCATTCCTCTCCCCACAACAGACACCCTGTGGGGTGGGTGAGGCTGAGAGAGCCCTGATATCACTGCTCGGTCAGAACAGTTTTATCAGTGCCGTGGCGAGCCCAAGGTCACCCAGCTGGCTGCATGTGGGGGAGCGCAGAATCGAACCCGGCATGCCAGATTAAAAGTTCGCACTCCTAACCACTACACCAAACTGGCTCTCTTTCTAGTGAGAGTTCAGGCTTGATTTGATCTCAAATCCACTTATTTGTCTCTTGGGTGGTCTGTGGTATCCATAAAACTCCTTTAAAGCAACAAGTGATCATCTGTTTTCTCACTGGATCAGAGCTCCTCAAGGAATAATATTCCTGGCTTTTATATGTGGGTTTTATTTGGTGACGTAAGTGAACATAAGAAGTGTTCTGCTGGATCAGACCTGTGGTCTGACTTGTCCAGCATCCATCCAGATGCCCAAAGGGACAAGGCCATGCATCCAGAGTTAGGTAGATGGTGACAAGATGCAAAACTTTTTCTGCTGTGGTAACTCTTCCAAAGCAGCCTCTCCCTAAGGAGACCAAACCTGTTCCTTTGTCCTTCAGGATATCATTTTTTGAAGTGTATTCCAGAAGACTTTCAGCTTTTGTACAGGTTGGAAATTCCAATGAGCTTTGGACTGGACTGTGTTTTATTTTAATGTGTTTTACTATAATTAGAGTTTATGGGTAGCTGCGTTGATCCAAAGTAAAATCCAAAACAAATGCCACAACATAGCTCAGCTTAGGACGAACAAAAATCACCAAAAAAAGAGCAGGCATCCAAGTTCACGCTGTCAGATGCCTTGTGACCAGATGCCTTATGAAGAACGAAGTGGGGCAACAACTGAAAAGGCCCTGGCTCCTGCCCCCAGTCAAAGACCTGTAGACCACTGGTAAGAGTGGGGGTTCCCCGCTCCAAGCAAGAACACCCAGAATGGAAAGATTAGCCGGCTTTAACTGGATCTAAGTGCCTGCTAGCAATTCACCACTTTGTTCTGGTTTTGTCAAATTATTTCCTTTCTCTACTTCCCCCTCCGCTTGTGGGTTTGGTCATGTTTGTCTAACTCTTATTTATATCTATAGTGCCTTCCATCAGCATTGTTTCTTGCCCATTAATTGCTGTGAGTCCCTTTGAGAGACAGCTTTGTCTGAAAGGTGAGATAAAACATTAAATAAAAACTGTATCACCAAAGGCATACCATGGAAGGTGGCAGGCTGGATTAAAGTCATGTGGGTATGTGGTTTTTGGTTTTTTTTCTGGGCTGCCTGTGGGGCCAATGGAAAAGCAGACAGGGAAACTTGGACAGACAGGCTGAAAAAGTTGCAGCAGTAAACTGGAAGTCGGAAGAACTTTTAGAGTTTGAATCATTTCATCAACGTTCTAAAGAACTTCCAGTCCATTTGGGACTAGAGGTGCCAATAGATCCGCCTGAAAAGACCCAGTCTCTTTAATAGAGGCTTAATGTGTGGAAACAGACAGAGAAAGTTTTTCGTGGCATGGAGGTAAATTACATCAGCTGGTACATAACACCCCATCAAGTCTCTATTAAGGGGACAGGATAGATTTCTCCTCCAGGCAGTTGGCAACCCTGTTTGGTACCCCTGAATGGCCTAGATTTGCTTAAGCCTTTGTTTCCTGGCTGTCTTGGAGACACGATGAAGGAGGAGGCCCCGATTGCTCCAAAAGCTCCCCCTGCTTTGTTTGCTTTGGGGCACATGTGCTTCGGGCATGGCAAGTTATGCAGTCGAATGCCGAGAGATGTGCTTCTAACTGCTTATTTTACTCTAATGGAGATATCCTCACCAGTGATTGATCTCCAGAGTCAGAGCAGAATAATCCTAACCACATTCGGTTTTACAACAAATTAATACTGCAGTCTATATTGTTTAAAAGGAAGGTTAAAGCCAAAAGCCAGAGCTTATAAAAATAAATACTCATCAGCAAATATTTTGATTAAGGTAAAATGCTTTAAGTGTTTAACTCTGCAGGAGGGACAGGGAGAGAGGGGAAGGGAGGGAAAGTTGGAGGTTGACAGCCAAGACCCAAAGGATTCGTTGCTCATCCCTCGTTGTTCATTTTGAGCACCCCTGAATCACAACTTTAAACAGTCATTGCCTGATGAGCAGAGGGAATTTCCTGAAATGTTTGTATTAAAGGTCTCTAGCTCTTTAGAACCCCAATTGCACATGTGTGGGAGCCAAGCTAATTGTTAAAGAATCTCAAAAGTAGCTTAAATGTATGGCATGGACACACATGACCTTGCTTATTTGACTGGAACTGGTGGAATATGAAATTTTAATTCTGCATTACTGCATTCACTTGGAACTATTTATTTGACGACCCACTAGCAAAGGTCTTGAGGGATGGCCAAGCTGTGGCTCTCCAGATGCCCATGGACTATAATTACCATGAGCCCTGCCAGCACCATGCCACATTTCGGCCACCCCTAGTCTATAATATACTTTGAATTAATTTCAAGCCTGTTTTCAACTGCAACAGACTCCAAGGAACTCTGGGATGGTAGTTCTGTGAGGCTCTTGTAATTTCAAATGACGTTTGGAAGACATCCACTGGTCATAGTGGCAAAGGGGACCCAGGCATCTGAATTGGCGAAAGAAGGTGAGAGCCAGCATGGTGTAGTGCTTAAGAGCAGTGGTTACTTATCTGGGGAGCAAGGTTTGATTCCCTGCTCCTCCACCTGCAGCCAGCTGGGTAACCTGGGACTTGTCACAGCCTGATAGCACTGTTCTCACCAAGCAGTCCTGCCAGAGCTCTCAGCCTCACCTCCCTTGCAGGGAGAGAAAGGGAAGGAGATTGTAAGCCACTTTGAGATGCCTTCAGGCAGTGAAAAGCGGGATATAAAAACCAACTCTTCTTAATGCTGGTTAAAAATGGTGACTTTGTCACTAATGAACCTATGAATGTTTGATTAGGATCTGAAAGGTCCCATTTCAGAATCCCACCCTGCCATGGGAACCTGGTCATTTTTTAAAATGCAGAAGGAGAAAACGTCGGAAGCCAATGTGGGTCCCAAGGGGGGAGGGAGGCATAAATGGAGAAAATAAACTCTCTGCACTGTTAGTATAAAATCTGCTAAGAGCAAGTGGGTGGGATTTGTCTATACATCTCTTACCCGAGGGTGCTTCTCCCGGGCAAATGTCTCCGTGCTGAGTGTTTGGGCCTAAGCCTCCACAGGGGGATCGCTGGCAGCAGCAGTTTCTAACACCTCCTCAATCATGTCGCCTCCCCGCCCACTCTGCTCTGCTCTGTCCCTTGGCACTTGGGGGTGTGGCTCCTGCTGTAAGCACTCAAGAGCCTGCTCAGTTTTCTGAGAGGATGGAAGCCTTAAACATGCCCCCCCCAGCTCACAAAGGGGACTATTTACAGCAAAGCTGGGTGTCCAGTGGAACCTTTAAGACCAACAACGTTTTATTCAAGATATATGAGACTTCATGTGTGCACACGCACGCACACACAAGCTTACCCTCAGAATTTAACTTTGTTGGTTTTAAAGGTGTCACTGGACTCCCAGGTTCGTCCTGCTGCTTCAGACGGACAGGGCGACCCACCTGAACTCTTGATAAACATCTTTCTCTTCAACTCTTTATTAACCGCCCCCAAGGACTGGGGCTGCTGCTGCTTCTCTTGCCTGGTGGTGGTCTCGCTCCTCCACGAAGCACACATGCTAAACAGATTAACATGCTTTGGCTGACTCAAACTTCACAAACCAGGGATAGAATTTCTACAGCTCCATGTGGAAATTAACCTATATGGAGCACTGGTCAGCTGCAAAGAGGGAGTTCTAGCTTGGGCCAGGCAATCTAAACAACCAATGTTCTTTGTTACCCTTGGCCTTTCCCCCCACCCCTCCCCGTAGCTAAATATTTATTAAAACGGGGGTGGGGGGAGAGAAAGAAAAGAAAAGCATTGTACTCTTTGCTCAGATTGGGTGCAGATCTGGGAAAGCTTTATTTGTAAATGATTTTTGGCAACTCTGAGACTGTTTATAGACTTGTTAAAGACCCTTGAAGGGATGTTTAGATATAAATTGCACAGCGGAAAAGTCTGATTCTCATTAAAAATCTGTCTTGCTCTCCCATCAACCCCCCCCCCTCCAGCAGACACAAAGGGAAGCACACGGCAATGTAGATCTTTTTTGCAGCAGGAGGGGGTAGTGTTGAAACGGTACATTGAACATCTCAGCATTTCTTTTCGCCTCTCCCTTTCCACGCTCAGCATTCTATGAACCGAGAGCAAGTTTAGATCTCTTCTTTCCAATTCAGCCCAGCAGAATTATCATTAATCCTCAGAACTGGGTGTTTGCCCATCAGAGCAAAAGATGGCCTCTTTGGAGTGATCTTCATGGATCACATGTGCTTAGGAGGATGCCTTTATTTGAGTGTGATTCTGCCCCTCATCAGCTCCCAAAAGAATTCTAGGGCAGGGGTAGTCAACCTGTGGTCCTCCAGATGTCTATGGACTACAATTCCCATGAGCCCCTGCCAGCAAATGCCCCTGTTCTAGGGGACACTGTGTTGTGGCATGTTCCAATTGCTGTATTATAGTGTTACATGTGTGTTTCTTACAGAAAACCCTGAATGTGTGGATCTGATGAACACATTCATCTTTAAATACCCGTGAATATGTATCTGGAAATCTTGGCCCATGGGTATTTTAAAACATATGTGTGTGAGTTAATATGTTGTTGCAGGAAGTAAAGAATGAGCCACAGTGGGATGGCTCCTACTGCTCTGCTTTTTGTTTAAAGATTTATACCCCACCTTTCGTTTTTGGCTCAAGTTTGAAGCTTTCCTTCACCCTAAGGAACCTTCTCCAACTTCAGTGGTTCTTGCATTGGAGGAAGCCAAAGAGGCATGTAAGCTGGATCCTGGCCCCTTAGGCTGGAGGAAGGCTACTTGAAGGATGGTTGGACCTGTTTACCACAACAATCACCATATGAAGATGTGCTCTTGCATTTCTCTGCTACTGTGACTTGTGGAAGTGGAAGAACATACCATGCCCAAGACACCTTGAAGGAACCCCTGGGTCTGAAGCTGCCATCCTGTGCACCTGTCTGGGGAACAAACCTCATTCAATTCAGTGGAATTTATTTCTGAGTAAACATGTTTAGAATTGCAATGCAATCTATGACAAATGAAGAAGAGTTGGTACTTATATGCCACTTTTCTCTACCCGAAGGAGGCTCAAAGCGGCTTACAGTCACCTTCCTTTTCCTCTCCCCACAACAGACACCCTGTGAGGTAGGTGAGGCTGAGAGAGCCCTGATATTCCTGCTCGGTCAGAACAGTTTTATCAGTGCTGTGGCGAGCCCAAGGTCTCCCAGCTGGCTGCATGTGGGGGAGTGCAGATTCAAACCCAGCATGCCAGATTAGAAGTCCGCACTCCTAACCACTACACCAAACTGGCTCTCTGATGAATAATGTCCTTAAGAAAAGATTACTTGTCCCACTATTCCTTAGTCTCCATGAGCAGAATGGCAGGATACACTGAAATGGGTAACGTTTCCAAGTTATGTTTTTCAACTGGTTGTCTCATGGTGTAATGGTTAACAGGAGCAGTCCCTGATCTGGAGAATCAGGTTTGATTCCCTGCTCCTCCTCCACATCCAGCTGGCTAGGTGACCTTGTAAGCCACTTTGAGACTCCTTTGGTTAGTGAAAAGCAGGATATAAAAACTAACTCTTCATCATCATCCTTAACTGGATTGTAGATCAGGCAGTAAAGAGTGGTTCCTTTTTGAAAGAAACAAACAAACCCCAAAGCAGAAACATTCTGACTCATGAGTCTATGGATGACAGCCTCGGATTTTGCTTTGCTTCCTTCCAGAAGAAACCCCTCTCTATTTTGCAAGAGAGAAAAAGAAACCTCTGCAGAGAGAATAACAACAAACAAAAGCCACTGTTGGCTTGTGTCACAAAAGGCTGTCAGGGTAATCAGACGCAAAGTTTCTCCTCCAGGAATGCCTGATCCTCTCTCTGCGGCTCTAGCCCTGTGGATAATATCATTACAGGCCTAAACAAATAAACAGTTTTCTCAAATCAAAGGGCAAGCAGGCCCAGGGGACCACAATTCCGCCCTGCAAAGATGATACAAGTAAATTTGTGCTCATGACTTGGAAGTTGTCCAGTAGCTATGAATAGATGCTCAGTTCTGTAACACGTTCTTTCAGAGCAGGGATACAGCGTACACTCTTCGTCCTACACTCAATTTGCAGCAATCAATGTGTGGCATTCAGAGCCGTGTTTTCTTTCCTATCCTCTGCTGAGTCCATCAAGGACCACTGCCACTTTTATGAAGCCAGACTTCTCAGAGAAGAGGCATTTACTACGGAGCGGAGTGCATTCAAAGCCAGTGACGTGAGTGACAGGTTAACGAACTCCTTCCAACCAGAAGTCCAGCAAGTTCTAATGGGATTTCCTGTGCAGTTGGGTTTCGCTGCAGTGTCCTTGATAAATACAAGCAGGTCATCAAATGTACAGCCCCCATCTTTCAAATTCAATTTTGGGGGGGAATAAAAAATAGCTGGCAATAAAAAAATAATGTAGGATCAAGCTGTGATGGAGATACTGTACGGACATTTTAATAACCAGCTATAAATTCCAATTCCGTGCCACAGTAAATAATGTGACTGACATATTAGAAATGTCCAGGCCTTTTTAAAAAGTTCTAAAAATAGTTCATGAATCAGCCTTATCTCTGTGGAACAGATGGAAAAACATACAAATTTATTGCCTTGAAGACTAAAAAAAAAACACAAACTATAACCTGTTATAAATCCTATTCTTTTGTATTTACTATTTAAAAATATACATCTCTCTTCTCCCACATTTTAAGTTCACTTGTAATACTTGCACAGATGGCAATAATGTTTATTCCGTACCAGAAAGACATGACAGTCTTCTGTATTTTTAAGCCAGCCCTCACAGATCTTCCTTTCTCCCATTTTGCTCCGCCTTTCCTTCAAGCAGAGCCAAAGAGTTTAGGACAGGGTTAGTCAACCTGTGGTCCTCCAGATGTTCATGGACTACAATTCCCATGAGCCCCTGCTCATGGGAATTGTAGTCTGTGAACATCTGAAGAGCCACAGGTTGACTACCCCTGGTTTAGGAGACCTGAGACTGGTATTTATTAACTGCAGCTGTGTCTTACTGAGGGATTCCAGCCATGCTCTCTGTATCTAACCTACCTATGGAGTTCTTGTGAAGATAAAAAGGAAGAAGGGTATCAACTTAGAACATCTATTGGATCTACCACAACCTCTTCAAGCTGAAACCAGTTTGAATTCCATCTTTACATCTTAGGGGAGGGGCAGTGTCTGCAAAATAACTGAACAACTGGTTCTAAGGACCCAGGGGGGCTTTGGACTCGTGATTCTCAAACAGGCCCAAATAACTTTTGAGGGTGAGAGTTTTTGCCAAGGCAGGTTGTGAAATGGCATGCAGGAGGCCTGCTGAGCCAAGGGGGAGAAAGCAAAATATCCCTTGGCAGTGCCCTTAAAATAGCTCTTTGGATCTCGCCACTGGGATAAGAACAGAAGAAATTGCCTTGTTGAATCAGTCCATCTCCCCAAGCACATTCTCTCCAACAGCAGCGGCCAGATAGAGGGTGTTTTTCCTGTCAGGTGGGCAGACTGTTTACTAAAGTGGAAAATTTATTGGCTGATCTAAGAAAACTGCAGTGCTGGAACTGTTTCTTGAAAACTGGAGGTGTTTTGCGTGTGAATAGATCCTGGGCAGAAAGAAGGCAACCTTTTACAAAATCCGGATTACTTTGCAAACAAGTTTATTAATACACAAGTGTATTCTGGACAAAGCTATTGTATGACTGCCAAATAAAACATGTTTGTTTTATTTTAAAACTGGCACTGGATTATCCCCAAAAGCTTTGCAAAGAGCAGGAGCAAATGCTGGACTGAGAACTGCAAGCAGTTTCCTAGGATGACCTGCATGGACTTAGGAAACGTCTGCAGGATTTTTTTTACTTGCACCTTACAGCTCGGCAAGGTGGCTTATGCAGATCAAAAAGCCCAAGGACAAAAGGAGAACAAATCATGTAAACCAGTGGTTCTCAACTTTCCTAATGCCACGACCTTTTAATACAGTTCCTCATGTTGTGGTGACCCCCAACCATAAAATTATGTAAGTGTTCTTTCACAGAAATTAAACTGAAACTGACCAATGGTGTGAAGATCCATTGTTCATGATTGTATATAAATTGGCAGGTGCCTGCAGGAGGAGTGGCAACAGTGGCAGCAACCCCCCCAGCCCAAGCTGCTCACCCTGCCACGACCCCTGTGAAATGGTTGTTCGACCCCCAAAGGGGTCCCGACACCCAGGTTGAGAACCACTGCTATAGGAGGTTAAGGCTGCGTGCACCCACAGCATGTAGGACTGTAAAGTTAGAAGCCATTTTGCACTGGACATGGAAAGCAACAGGGTCCCAATGAATTTATTATGTACCAGATATTATCCAATGAACTGGGTACCCAAACAGCCTGCCACTGTCAGGCAGCCACGTTCTGTACCACCTTCCATTGCTAGTCACTTCTCAAGACACCGTTCTAGATGTCTTGAACCATGAATAACCTTAGCTAGTAGGCCACTGGGTTGGATGTTGATGGAAAGGGAGAGGGGAATTATATCAACCACTTTTAGTGCCCATTGAGGAGAAAGGTGGGGTATAAAGTGTTGGCAGACGGTAACTATGCCAAGAGAGGCAAAGAACCAAGCTGCTTAAAATAATAGAATACTACTGTGAAGGAGAGATTAAAAAACTTTGTATAGGAAGAAGAGAGACCTAACTGTCTAACTGTTCTGTTGTCTTCATTCTCCCTGCTGTGGAGACAAGCAGGAGGGAGCCCGTTCAAAGGAGCAGGAAGTCTCCAACTGAGCCAATAGGGAGGAGCTTACTTGACAAATATCAGGAAGTTCCTAATCTAACTTTGTTAAATGCACATCTTCTCTGAGGCCCCCTGTAGGATAGGATTCATATGCTTTTGTATCATGCTCACTACAGATCTCGCATATCCCAGCATTTTAATAGCCCTGTTTACGGATTTAAGAGTGTGGTAACCACACCAATAACCACTAGTATTTTCCAGAGGGACACAACTTATTGGTACATCTTATGGTCATGACTGATTGTGGATGCTGTTTCTTGGGAAGCGGGTCAGGCTAGCAACATCTGGAGAAGCCCAGGAGTAGAAGCGTGACTGGCTTCCACACCTATTTCTATTAGTAAAATGTACAACTTAGTCGTTGACTCTGGCCTCTTTTCCACTGTAGGACAGGCCGGAATCAAAGAATGCAATTGCTTTTATTGGCAGAATGGTAGAGAAATCAATGATGCAAGAATGCCAGAGGGGGGCGGAGGCTTCAGCCTTAGAGCTGCTTAAGCTGGGCTTTCTGGGTGAAAAGTTTATTCTGTCAATTTCCCCCTTGAGATACTAAGGTTTAAGGAAATGTTTGTACTGCTCTAGAGAAAGAGCTGGCGGCATGTTTTTCTTTTGCGCTTCGGCACTCTGGGCGGAATTCCTGCGGGTACAATCATCTCACATATGGTAAGTCAAAGAAAGTTGAAGGAAAGAAACCCCACAAGGTTGTTCTGGATGGAACCAGATCAAGGTAATCTAGCGTGGCCACTAAAATGGACGCAAGGAGAGCTGGATCTCCACTTCTACTCCAAATAGCAGGAACCCAGTTCTAAGAGAACAAGCTACTGTCCACTGAAGGTGTTCAAAGGCAAATGAAAAACAAAATGAGAAGGAAGAGAGCTTACAGGGCAAACGTCATTCCATTGGTTTCCAGGGAAATCATGTTTTTGAGCCACTGTGGTGTCCCGAATCTGAGTGGTTAAAGGTAGAATTTTGTAAATAACAGAGAAAGCCATCCATTTGTAGTTCGTCTTCATGCTTGAGACTCTGGAAGAATCCTGTTCATAGTGCATTGTTACATTTTGAACAGCTAATGCTTCTGAGACCTTTGCCTGGTGCACATCAGACATTTATCTTTGTAGAATTCAACTGGCTTTCATTCAAACATAAATATAACCCTATTTCAGTCCTAAGCACTGAAAAAGCTCTGTACAATAACTCCACAAGAAATCTGAAATGCAAAGTTGAACACAGCTGGAAAAGCCCCCTTCCCATCGGCAATGCCATGTCAGGTCTGGCTGAATATAATACAGCAATAGGGTAATACAACTTGCAGGGTGCTTTGAGATATGTTAAAAAGCATCGCTTTAGTTTTGAAACATGAAACACTATTATTTTGAAAACATTTAACTTAATAAATGGGCTAGATTGATCTTTCCCAGATGACCCCTCAATTTGGGACTCAATGGCTCTATTTAAATGAAGGAGGGTATCAAGTACATTTGAGACATCTTTGACTGACTGCAATTTTTTTTGAAGTTTTGAAGTGCTGTACAAACAGCAGAAGGACTGTGAAAAGTTGATCCTTCCCCCGTCAAATATGATGGCCCCGTTTACCTCCCTCAGAGGCAAGATTTTCCCTCCATTTTTTTCTTTCCCTTTTGTGTCTGAGCTGCCCTAGTTGTGCTTTTTCTTCTTTCCTGAAGAATTCTGGCTGTCCCACCCTGCCACACTATCATATTTTGGTGGTTGCTCAGCCTAGAAACCTGAGGGAAGTAATGGGAGCCCCATTTAACTTTTAGGCACTCGACAAATTTTTACGTTAACAAAATATTTTAATTAACATAGAGAGGAAAGGTCAGGTGAAATTAGAGGTAAAATCTCTGTAGTAACTCAATATAGATTACTCTGAGGTAGAATCAGTACATGCACAGACTTCAGTTCTTATGTCTCAGGCGAATGGAAAGTTCTTAAACTATTCAGAGTTATTTTGAGTATTCTCTGACTCTCTTGGTTTCTAGAAGGCTGGCACACTGTTTCCAGTACTCAACCCCCTTCTTTTGAAACACCAATATTCATGTTGAATTTCTAACTGACTATTAAGGTTTCTTAGGGTTTCTACAGGTAGTTTCTAATCAGACAAGACCAGGGCTCTCTGCACTCATCAGAGAGAACTCCCTATTTGACTGGGCAGGGAAATTATGTTCTCACTAGAAGATTTATCTCCTTTCTTCTTCGTTCCAAAAGGAAGTCTCCGTCTAACTACCCACTTATCCTTGTCAACTTTCCCCAGTTCTCCTGTCTGTGTTAATGTGCTCTCAGTCAGGGCTGAATTTCAAACTGTTAGTACTCAACTCAGTCAAGGCAGAAATCTGAGTGACTCTCCTCTCTATGCAGCTCTCTACAGACTTTTTCTGCTCAGCTGATGCTAAAGAAACAAGATTGCTTGGAGCAGCCTATCACTCAAGGCTCTCTGTTTCTGTGAAGAATTAGCCCTTCACAGTCCTTCAGCTGTTTGTACAGCACTTCTACACTTTTAAAAAGTGCTGTCTGTCACAACATCTTATGCTATCTTTATGTCCAGTGCACCCTTGAATGGCAAAGGAACACTGCCAAGTCCATCTTCCAGGAATCATATTTATCGCCCAGCCCCTGCCTCAGAAACAGCTTTAGTTGGATACACACTTTTCTTGGATGCTTTAGGATGCTTTGGGCTGATCCTGCGTTGAGCAGGGGGTTGGACTAGATGGCCTGTATGGCCCCTCTATGATTCTAGGATTCTATAATTCTATGATTCTAGGATTCTATGATTCTAACTATTCCAGCCTTCAAGTTAACATTTGTAGAACACAGCAGCCCTTACAAATAGAGAAGCTGGCTGCACATGAACTACTCAGAAGACAGATTTGGGGATATTTCAAACAAAGAAAGACGTATTCAATGCTTTGCATTACGTCTCCACCACTGAAGGAATTATACAAGAGTCTTTGCAAGATAAATACAATTAGCCAAACAATATGTGTGGACTAAACTGTTTAATTGAGGACAAACCGTTTCACACTGTTCTGCTGCATTTTTGTTTTTACAGCCAAATGGCTTTGTGGTTAAAATGAATGCATCAGGACTCATGTGGATTAAACAGGCTAGAATGCACTCATCCTCTCGATAACCAAAGGCAGAAGATTAGATTCCAGTGTTGATTCTCAACATGTCAGGACGATGTAATCACATTTTAAAGTTCACTTTGTGCCAGAAAAATAAACAGCACATATTTCTTATGCACATTCAATAGCATAGGCAGGGAAGAAGGAGAATGTTACCGTTTCCAAGAGGCTGATCTCGGAAAGAACATAATGACTTTGCAGATGCAAACACTTTGTGAATGACAGCTAGCATGTAACTGTAGTGCAGGGGTGGCCAAACTGTGGCTCTCCATAGACTACAATTTCCATGAGTCCCTGCCAGTATGGTGCTAGCAAGGGCTCATGGTAATTGTAGTCTATGGGCATCTGGACCATTTCCGCACTGGAGACTTCATGCCAGGCTACAGTCTGGAGTTTGAGTTTTAAAAAAAAAATCGCCTGCAACAAAGAGCTCAATTCGCAGGGAGAATAAGATATTTTACTAGTATTATAAACCCAAGAGGCTTTTAAAGCAGAAAGACACCAACCTCCTCCTTCGTTGCATTAGCTCACCCTTGGACACAGCAAGAATGATGCCCCGTGGTGGCCAGTATATGAAAAGGAGGATCTTTAGCTGCAGATTTATTCTCCTTTGGAAAGGTCATACTAGATCATAAATATGCTTTTAATGTAGTTTATGTTAGGTTAATTTCCTTATCCTTCCTTTCCTTTGCTGTTTGGAAATCTCATGCCGTTTCTGCAGTCTGGAGATGAGCATTAAGTTCACTGACAGAACCATTAAAATGTTTTATGACATGAACTCAGTGAGCATGGCGTTTGCTTTACCTGTGTGCACTGCAAGATTTATGTTCCTTGCACCACCAAACCTTATAAATCACATCTGGTGTTCAGCTACATTCGGAGCTCCCTGACTCCACAGGAAAACTAAACCATCTTCTTTTTACCTTATGTAGGCTCAACAAGGCATTCAGGAGCCCATTAACATCCCTGCAGCATTTTTGTAGCCCATGTAACCTCATTAAAATGACCAGTTGCAACTAACTAATCAAATTAAAAAAAACCAATTGAGGATGGAGATGTTGCTAATTCACAAAATACGGGGAGAGGGGATTAGTTAAATTTTATATTTTTGATGAATACATTTTTCAACTAAAAAGTTCTAAACAGCTGTAGAGAATGGTGAGTCATGTGATTTTTTTAAAGTTCAGGAAGCCAAAGTTGGCCCAATGGGATCAGATTTGGGATTTTGTTCTTGGTCAATATCATTATGACTGTTTCTGCAATTGTGAAAAATGCTGCAGTGGCCTTCCTAAAGTCCCACAGAATAATAAACCTTTCTCACAAAAATTGGGCTGTTAAGAGCAGATCGAAATGCAACCCCTGCTTGGCCCGCAGTTTGAGAATCCTCAGAAACTGAGATTTCTCCCCCTCCCCTTGGAAGGCAATTTGCAGTTATCCAATGAGGAATCCTGGGATTCAAATCAGCTTCCTCCTCCATTCTCACCTCAAGTGATGTAATTGTAGATATGTATCAACTCTGCCTTCTATCTGTTTCTCATCCTGCCCTCCCCCTCTCTGCCCTTTGTATTTTAATTTTTTTAAAAACACCATAATCATGATACAATGCAAATTTGCAATAACAATAGCACCTGGTTTATGGAAACACTCCAGAAAGTCAAAACAGAGGACTCCACATTCCTCCCTCTGCCTTCATTGTGCCACCTCCAGCATCTAAATGCACTTTACTTGTATGATTTAAGATGCAACAGGGCACTTCGTAACTTTCATGCAGATAAACAGTTGTGTAATGGCTGCAGGAGTGTTTTAACTTCATTCATGCATGGTGATTGAGCTCACATCAACACAAAACTCCTCCCCCCTCCACATGCTTGGTAATTCCAGTGCCATGGGAAATGAGGGTTGGGGTTGCATTTTTTCATTTTTCATTTTTTCATTTTTCATTTTTTGACAGCTTTATGGCTTGAGCGTGTTAGACTGCCCTCACACCTGCCTCCCTCACCCTTCTCCCGATGATGGGAGTTTTTTTTTTAAGCAAACTGCCTGGAGCAACGAATAGGCATACTTGCATGCAGGCAAAGCCAAAAATAAATTTTCCACAAAGTTGTCACACAAAGCATGTCTCTCTAAATCCTCCCCCCCCAATCAGGAATGAGATTATTTTTCTTAAGTTTCAAGACTCGTGATTCCATAATGGGTGGCATTCAAAAAGAACAATGCACCTATGATTCGATGCATAGACGTTTCAATGAAGAAGGTTTGGATTTCTTTTTTTTTTTAATTAGCGGGCGTTGCAGGCCCTTTAAAATGTTGAGAAAGGGGATTGGTTGCCTGGCTTGATTGACAGGTGGACGAGAGCATGCTGCTCTCCTCTGCCATTTCAAGCAGGCATGTGGAATGTAAGAAGCACAAAAAGGTGACAGACAGAAGTGAGACAGCAAGAAGGTGAGGAATGGCCAGAGGTGTGATAATTTTTAGCACTACCCCATTGAGCTGGCATAACACTATTTTTTTAGATGTGCGGAAATGCCCTAAGAATCCAATGTGGTGGAAACATGCTGGCAAATCATGACCATGGACTCAGCCTATGAGCAGGGTTTAAACCACAGCCATACTAAATCATTCATATCAGCTAGTCACTTTGTGCCTGTTGGAAAAGGTGAAAATTTATTGTATCACTGATCAGGTATACAATAATTTTTTCCAGAAGCATGTTGGGCTAGTCATTTTTATCATTCTCAGTTGTGATGATCAGATGTTAACAGATCACAAGTTTGACTCCAAACCACTTAAGTACTAAACAAGTCTGTATTGATTTTTCATAACTACACATGTGCCAAAATGCTGATGCTTCAAACATTGACATTGCTGAGGACTAGTTAGACAAATACTAAACAGTAGGATTTTTTTTTTAACCACAGTGTTTATTTTTGGTTGACATATTATTTGTAACTGATCCAACTGTCTCTAAATAATTGCCTGCCAAGTGGAGCATCTGTGCACCAAAGGGAAGGGGGAAAGAACTCCATAGGGCTGTCTGAAAAGACACAAGCATGGAAAGCACCATACTGCTAAGAAAGAGTCACTGGCTAAACAGCTCTAATTGTGCCAACAAACATTGAAAAACTGACTTTCTGTTCATGGCTGGCAAACAGGATGTGAGCAAAACTGGGGGGTATTTAGCTGGTGACGCTTTAGTATGAATCAAGAATAGTTTGTTCCTGATCTTGGAATAGTCCATAGGTCTCGCTTTAAAATACAAAGCTTCACAAACTCCTGTAAAAATGCAATCTGCTGTAAGGTAAAGGTAAAGGTATCCCCTGTGCAAGCACCGGGTAATGTCTGACCCTTGGGGTGACGCCCTCTAGTGTTTTCATGGCAGACTCAATACGGGGTGGTTTTCCAGTGCCTTCCCCAGTCATTACCGTTTACCCCCCAGCAGCAATCCAAAGTCTTTGCCAGAATGTATTGTTTTGAGTGTATGATCTGTGAAATTAAATTAATTATTAATGTTCAAGGTAAGCAACAATAATATAAAAGTGAATGTGCACATTTTAGTTAAAGCTCTATTTTACTTCTGTGCATATATACTTTTAGAGTTTTCAAGGTGTTTCTTTTAAACCAGCCTTTACTCTTGTGCCTTCACTGTGTAAAGGCTCAGTTGCTCACACCAGTTTTCTGCTGGACCATCAGCAGCTCTACCAATGTCTGTCTTACTAACTGCCAAGGGCTTTGTGGAACTCAGATAATAGACGGGCCAGCTGTGCAAAAGGATAAACAGCCCAGCAAAACCTGAGGTGCACAGATTTAAACCAGTTTAATCCTATTGAACTCTATGTGGCAAAATCATCTTAATTTCATGTATTTTGTTCTTTAACTAAGGGGCAGATTAAGCTGAAAGCATATTTGTTGACACAGCAAGTAACTAAGAAGTAAGGCAACCTTGAGCTGTTTGCCTTCTGCTTTTGTGTGCGTGTTTGCTGCTTAAATCTCCACTTAGCTTCCTCCCCCCCATTTTCTCCTCTGGACTATTTGTCTGCCTCTTCTCCGTTGCCTACAGTAATGAACAGGACTATATTCACTACTGAACAAATGAAAAATGGGTTGGGAATAGCTCTAATTGGCTTCCCCTGTCACATGACCTTACTGGGCTGCAATTCCTGGAGCATCAATTTGTCAATGGAGCTGCAACTTGTTTGGACTTCAGATCCCTTTTGCAGGAAGAGAAGCCCTGCTCAGTGCTGGAGATCCCAGATATCTTACCATAGCCTTTGTTCTTCCATCTGCTTCCTTCTTCTGATGAATGGGTGGACGAATAGAGAGGCAAGTTGGAGAGAATAATAACTATCTTTCACACTGTTGGGGCATCTGAAGGGCCATAGATGGATGCACCCTGGCCTAAGTAGCTGCCAAGTGCCTGGCACAGTGAGGAAAGGAGCGGAGGAGGGAAAGTGAGGCTTGGTGTAGTGGTTAGGAGTGCGGACTTCTAATCTGGCGAGATGGGTTTGATTCTGCACTCCCCCACATGCAGCCAGCTGGGTGACCTTGGGTTCACCACAGCACCGATAAGGCTGTTCTGACCAAGCAGTGATATCAGAGCTCTCTCAGCCTCACCCACCTCACAGGGTGTCTGTTGTGGGGAGAGGAAAGGGAAGGTGAATGTAAGCCTCTTTGAGACTCCTTCGGGTAGAGAAAAGCGGCATATAAGAACCAACTCTTCTTCCTCTTCTTCTTAGATAGGAATGACACTCAGAATAAAGAAGTTGTGTAATGATGACTAAAATGGAAAAAAATGAATTGGGGACAATGTGGACATCAGTATGCTAGCTGGTGGAAGGGTCTCAGGAAAAACAGTTTGCTGAATTTCTCACTCACCAGGAAATGAAAAGGAATACTCTCCATTTCTGGCCTGGGATCTGGCAACCCTGTTCCACAGTTGCTAGCTGAAAACAAAAACAACCAAGCCTGTACGCTCACCTGCGACTCATCCCTAGCTAGTCTGGTCTTTTCCGGTTTGTTTTTTAAATGGGCCCCTCCTGATGCCCAGTGCCTCACAAACAATGGACAAACTGTGTGTGTTCTCCTGCATCCCTCCAGATGGCTGGAATTTTCTCCCTCTCAAGTGAAGCAGCTGAATAATCACAGTCTGCCAGTCTGCCTGGAATCAGGGGATGTGCTGAATGCTCTCTGTTACAGATTCCTCTAAAAGGTGGCCGATGGCTCCCACCAGCCGAGACCAATGGAAGGTGGTCCAGGCAAGGCTCTTTTCTACACTTACTCTTCTATTTGACATGTGGAATTTTCACCCCACCCTTCAGCCCCAACTTCTCCCCCAGGAGGACTGCCTTCTCTTTGTAGCCTAGCGTTAACACGGGGGAGAGTCTAGGGCCAGCAGAGTGACAGACAGTACCACCCAACTGGCAGTGGCTTTTCTCTTCACAGAAGAGAAGATAAACAGGCCCCCACCTGCAATCGGCTCAACGCGTTGGGAGCTTTTCCAGGCAGCCTCAGATTAAATAACGTTTGTGATGACAACACGGAGGTAGGAAGGCTTTAAACACTTCCCCAAACTTTGCAGCGCTTTGCGTAAACTCCTATCGGGCTCTGTTACGATGTCCTCGTTCCAGGAAACAAAAAGGGATCTGTCCAATTGTTTAGAGGAACAGATGTAAAATATTAGCCAACACCGAGCTGCACCTGTGGAAACATGTCCTGGTACAGATGGGTGTCCTAGTGAAGACATCAGAGACTGGGGCCTCTGTAACTCCAAACTAGCTGGGATTTCAAGACAAAGCTTCCCTTTTGGACTTGACATGATCGCCCACTGGGCCCCTTAGCCTCAAAGGAGATGTACGAAGATGCCCTTTTTGCTTTCTCTTTGTTTTCCTACATTGTTGATGTGAATCTTTTCATTTCACCCATTACTTGTGCTCCTTTCTCTCCCCCTCCCCTAACTTTAAGGCATTTTAGCATCATTTTATATGCTACTGATACACAGTTACACGCACTACCTTGTGTATTTGTTGATGGTCCCAGTTGTATAGTTAATTTGACATGGCCCCTTGATGGGCAAAACAGTGGTGTGTATGCAACCATCTGTGCCCAGGAGACACAAGGAGGATTCCCCCCCTCATCCCTCTCCCTTTCTGCAATTTCTACCAACCCCCACCCACATCACTGTGAGATCTGTGCGGAGGCATGGCCAGGGGATTGGAGCAAAGAGCAAGGGGACAAAATTCACTCCTTTCCCCAGCTCATTCCCTTTCTTCAAGACGAGGAAGGTAGAATGATTTCACCCCTTTGTCCTTCCTAATTCCAGCCCCACCTCCCCAGCTGTGTGCCTGATTTGTCCATGCAGGCCCTGTGACCCCAGAAAAGACCTTTCCCGGCACCAGAAGGGGCTGCAGGAGCAAAGTGGAGTACAGGGAAGCTCCATGTTCCATGGGCAGAATGGCAGGATACATGCCACCTCCTTCCCGTGGCCCTTGGCATTAGTTAGCTTTGTCCATGCAGAAACTTGGGGAGGCCTGCTGTGTTTGAAGAAAGGGTTTAATTCTCTTCCTCATAGATGCCTGTGAGATTCTTTCATACAGGAGAAGGTTTTAAGCAGCTACCTTCTGGCTGTCTGAATCCACCCACTTTATTTCCTTAGGTCTTGAGGATGGGGACTGGGGACTAGATTATTCCCCAAGACTCCAGGGAGTGCATGACTGAACTGAAATCTGCTTTTTTCCCCTTTCTTTTTTTGCATTGTCTTACTCTGATTTTTTTCTTTATAAAAGGGTGAAGTTTGGAAGATGCCACCCCTACTTTCTAACATGCCATATCACTGGCCTGTTTACACCAGTGTCCATAAATATAGTGGAGTCTCATTTTAGAATGACATTTGTCTTGTAGGCTCCTACAGTCATTTCAAAGCAAACTAGATCATACCTTTCATACTGTCACTTCCTAAAATGAGAAGTAGGTGTAGATGATAGCATATTTTCCAGGGTAGGCACATGCTGAATTGAACATCCCTGAAACATGACAATCTAGTTCCATTCTGGGGCGTTTTGAGCCCTGTAAATCTACTGGGGGAAGCACAGGACATTAGAACTGAATAAAACAAAAACAGTTTCAGCTCTATTGCAGGGGAAGACTGATTTGGTTGCTTCCGTAAGGTAGCTTTTTTTGCTCAGGGAGTGTGGCAGTGGGAAAGTGGAGGAGCTGATTGTTCCTCCTCAGGTTTTTCAAACTGCATCCTAGTTCTGCTCCTTCGTAAGTGAATGGAGGATGGGACACTGGGAAACTCATGGGAGACGAGACACACTGTCCCCATCTCAGATATAGGTTACGCAGGCTTCTAGAACAGGGACCAGTTCTGTCTTCTAAAGCAGCCCAACCCCTTTGGACATGTGATCCCCGCAGAGTCTTTTGTTTTGGCTGGCTCTGGGGCCAAAGACGAACATAAGGAGATGGAAGATCCTTCCTGCCCTGTATTCTGCCTCCAGTACAGGCCAGTCAGATTTGCTGGGAAAGCTACAAGCCATGATGGAAAGAGCCATCAACTGTGTTAGTTGCTAATAATATGGAAATCAAAACCTCAAGGATTAACTCACAGAGGTTCCATTTTTAGAGGCTGCGGTTAAAGAACGAACAGCAATCGATAAACTTTCAGCGTCTATGATTTTCCCCAACCTTTAAAAAAGCAGTCCAAACAAATAACCATCCCCATATCTTGTGGCGTTGAGTTCCAGGACTTAATTATGTGTTGCATGAAGCACTCTGCCAGAGAGTTTGGCACCCCACTGGAAACCACTCAGCCCGCTGCTGTTTCCAGCAGCTTTATCAGGGACTTGGCTTTATAGCCTTCCTGCCTTAAGCCAAGCCATAAATGCTCTAACCATTAACAGGTTTCCCTGTTTCAACTACACAACAGCGCTCATAAAACGTTAAGTCCAAGATGCTGATATGTAATTACAAGCTAGTAACCAGGCCTATAAAATACTGAATGCTGAGAGGAGGGAAAGAAGGAGGGACATTTTTATGGCAGGTTTTACCATGACTCACTTCCACTTCTTGTGACAACAAATGTGTTAAAAAAAAAGAGAGAGAGAAAGGGAGGGGAGACTTCCCTCAAGAGTCCTAAGTTCACTGTTCCCTTTGCATATCCTTCACCTCTTCATACTCTGATGGGGGGGGGGGAGCATTAAATTATGTAACCAGTACACTGTCCTTGCCCTGTAGCATCCATGAACTAGCATGGTTAATGCGCTTGACTAAGGCAAGGGATATCTAAGGTTGTCCCACTTTTGGAGGGACATCTGGGGGTTCCTGGCAAATTGTACTTATGTTGAAATTAAATATATATAGCTGAATGGGTCATCTTGGTTCTGGCGTTATCTCTCCCTCTGCCACAGGATTGTTACAGGGATAAAATTGTGGTGGGAATCAAACATGTATGCCACATTGAGCATATAGGAGGATGAGAGGGAAGTCAATAAAAAGGTTAACACACTTGATAATTTCTAAAAGGAGAGGCCTTGGAGCCTGCCTAGAAGCCAAGCCCTTGACCTTCATCTCAGTGGTGTGAGGGCAGGCTTTGTGCTCAGCAGTGAGGCAAAAAAGCTGTGTATATTCAGAGGCACTAGACAGTTAGCAGGGAATTGTGAGTATATGTTCACTCTGTTTTAATGGAGAATCCAGATGTCATTGGCAAACGGTACCTTTCTAGTCTAGTTTGTTATATTTGCCTTGATTTCTTCAGACTTTGTGGACATTCTTAAAATTTAAAAGTGCCATTTTAAAAGCAGACTGTTAAAGCCCGACTGAGGTTTCTCAGAGCTACTGTCCCTTTAAATATTCCTTCCTCCTTTCTCTTTTCGGTACAATTAAGTACGTACCATTTCTCTCGTGGTCAGCTGGTTTCCTTGTTTAGGAGAACAAGGGAGGATCTCCGTGCTGCTTTTCACTTTGTAACCCCAAATAACTGCTCATTAAAAAAAAAAAAACATGCCATGCTGTTCTTAAACAAAAAATAAGGGTGTGGTTGCCAGATGCCTGGGGTTGTGGGGAAGGGAACAGCCCTGTCCCTTCAATAGAAGCTTAACAAACTTGTTTTGAAGGTGATGTTGGCATCCCCTGTGCCATGAAAAGCCTTAAATGCCCACTTCAGCAAACGAAGCAGGAAATCTTTCTCCATGTCTTTAATAACTCCAGAGAGCAATAACTTTGTCTAGTTACAAAGTGAAAAACAGTACGTAAACACCACCACCACCACCACCACCACCATCCCAGTCTTTCAGAGGGAACAAGACTAAGGTGACCAGATTTTAACATTGGTATAGCAGGACACCATGGATGGGGGGGGGGGGTTCTTGATTTAAAAATTGGTATATGGAGCAACAAAAAGTTTAATAGAACGCATACAACGCAAAAATAGTATTGTAATAGATATTTTTAAATTTCAACATAAGTACAATTGGCCAGGTATCCCCAGATGTCCCTCCAAAACAAGACTGATCCCTAAAGCCTCAAGAAAACGGGAAGTCGTTAATTGGATTGAGAAGAATGGAAAATGCATGAATGGCAGAACCTTTGCTGAGGGAACTTGTTTCTGAATCAATCTGTAGTAGGATTCTGTTTTGTAGGGACAGATTTTTCTGTGGAATGTGATGCTGTATTAAATGCCACATGGAACAGTATCTCAGCTCCATTAGCAGCCAAATGTGGGAAAGGGATTCGTCACCCTTTTAGTGTGTTCTGTGGGGGAAAGTTTTGTATTCAGGACAGCATCTGAGCCTGAGCCTGGCTTCTCCACAAGCTCTGTACGAAATGCATGGAGCATGAATCGTCATCTAAGGCACATACGAGGACAAGGGATACAAGGCCGGGAAGCCGATCCCTGCTGCAGCAGGAATGTCCTTTGTCATTTGATATGCAGAGGTCCCACTTACGCCAATCACAGACTGTACCCACAGCCCATCCAACACTCTAATTGCTACTGGCCACGATCCAACCAAAAGATTAAATGCTTTATAGAGTTAGAATCTGATCCGGATAATAATTTTACGGGTTGGTGGGAAAAATTACAGCAGAGTCATGACAGGGTAGAAAAACAGCCCCAACTTCTTGAGCACAGGAGACCCTTTCGGCAACACACAGCATCGGTTTACCGTACATCTCCAACTTTGTGCATCTTTCTTTCTTTTTTCTGACATGCTCTTTTCCCCTTCATCTGCTTTCATGTATCCACTGTCTCTCTTATTCCCTACACACACACAAAGAAAAGAATCAAGCAGTTGCTGCATGAATATCTAATAACATGGAAGTGCTTTCTGCTGAAATGAGATGGTCAAATCCCACTGCACATCATGACCACTGGTTGGAGACCCCTTGCCTAAAGCCCCTCCAGTGTGTCTTTTCAGCAGAGATTCTCAATAAGCAGCATGCAATACTGACCAGAAGAGAGGCATACTTGGGAGTTAGCCTTCATTTCCCTTAAAAGTGGGCTCCTAGCAGGGCTGGATAAAACTGTACTAGAATTTCTGTAAATGTAACTGTTCACAGTGCAGCGTGATAAAATCCAGGTGATCCTCCCCTGTCTATTTAATAGAAAGACCCTTTGAGGGCCCATTTTCTTAAATGCTGAAGTCAGCACAGGAAAGCATGACTGATAGTTGGACTCCTCTAGCCTAATGACTTTGCCAGCGGTCTATTTCTTATTGGACTCTTATCGAAAGGGACACCCGACGAGCAAAGGCTGAACAACGTTGCCTTCTGCAAGATCATCCTCCAGCGAGCCACACTTCACTCAGTCAGGACAGTTCCTGGAGAATCTTGACGTTTGTTTTTTTAAAGGCTAAGGAAACAACTCAGTCACATACAGGCAAAGAAAATGTTCAGCTATGTTTCACTTGAAGTTTAAATGTCAGCGGATAAGTACAATTTCACTCTTTTGATACTGGAATTTAAGAATCCCAACAATGGGAGGGGAGGCAGGGCGGGAGGTGGGAATGCCCATTCTCCTGGCGGAAGTGCAGAATGCGAGCCATGACTGGCCAGTGCTGGAGAAAACCACAAATTTGGGGTCTGCATCCAGAATTCAATGTGCTGAGAACACACCAGCAAATTACAACTGCGGAAAGGGTCCAACAGAACCAGCTCAGTCCTGGCTGACTTCTGCTGTCCTACTTAACTGCAGTTGGTTTCACCTGTGCTTTGCTGAACTAAGCCAGGCACTAGACGGAAGATGAACAAGCAGAGAGTCCTCTTTATTTTATTTATTTATTTATTTATTTGTTTGTTTGTTTGTTTGTTTATTTATTTGTTCATATTTATATGCCGCCCTCCCCGAAGGCCCAGGGCGGTTTACATAGAACTGAAACTATAGCAAAGTCAATGCTTTGCAGAGCCACCCTTTGCGGCAATGGCAGCTGCAAGTCTCTTGGAAACCCTGGTTTGTTTGCTGGCAATAAGAGCTGCCTGTTTACCCCTCTGCAACTCTGTGCCTCGGCTATGGTTCTACGAAACATGCTTGCTCCAGCGAGGCTGGTGGTGCTGTGCTAGCTGGGCCCCTCCAGTGCATGGACAGAGGGGAGCTGCCCTAGCTGCCCCAGGGCTGAGGCCACCGCATGGAGAGGCATAGGGGAAGAAGTCTGTTGCTACTGCTGCCGCTGCCATCACTTAGAGGTGGGAGCTGCAAGCTGCATGCCTCCTTGGTTTTGACAGGGTCCCGGAAACGAAATGTCTCGGTCAGTGCTGTCCCTTGCCAGTCACCCTGATGTCACTGTGCCTCCTCTGGGCTGGCATTTGGTAGGCTATTGGGGGGCCCTTTTTATTTGCCACTTCAGCACATGGAACTGGGACTGTCCCCTTGGCTGACTGGTTTTTATTCAAGTTATAGTCATTACCTTTGTTGCCTTTTGCCTTGTTTGCAGATTTTTGCATATTGGGAAATACGTTTTTCTTTTGGTATATTGTCCAGCTTCCCTCTTGTGTTTCTCATTTTCCTTCCTGGTGATGTTGTGTCTAATCCCAGTCCTGTTTTCAACAAGATTTGCAATGCTAATCTTGTTCCTGTTTCATCTGCCGCTTTGCACGTCATTCACTTGTTAAGACATCAGTCAATAAGGCTGTTCGTCTTATTGACTCTCCTGTTTCCTGCGTCAATCTTAGCTGAGTCACGATTTGCTCACTAGATGCTGTTGTTCCGATTGCTCCTCACTCTCTCTCCGTTGTTTCCCCTCACTTCCCAAGCCAACTGATTAACGGGACAATCCTAAGGGGGGGGGAGTTCTCAGGGAGTGAACTGACCTTTCTATTGGTGTTTGTCCAAGATGCACCAATGTAAAGGCCAGTTGTGATGGCTCAGGCTCCCAGGTCCGCTCTGTCATTCTTGGGCACTGGTGGAGGGCCACTGCAGCTGCCTGTGGGAGCAACCAAGGTGTAAACCCCTGCACTAGCATGGGGGTGCTTGGTTTTGGAGGTATGGAAAGAGGTAGCTGGCTCCCTGAGCCATTTTAGCCTGGGGATGCCCCCTCTCAGATGTGGAAAGTTACACCAACAAAAAAAAAAACATGGTGTGGTCCTCCCCTACAATCAATTGCAGACCCCCCCCCAAAAAAAAAAACATTACCCAGAAGATCTTACAACTCAATAGTTAGGGCACACAGCATGGACTCTGTCTCAGGGCTCCCTGCCATGTAGACTTAGAGCAAGCAGCAAGGCAATTTGGTGGTGGGAAAAGCACAGAGTGGGCACTTAGCACTACTGGGCAAACCCATAGCACTAGCCCCCAAGGGGGAGAGCAAAGCCCATACTCAGATCTCAGAGATCAGGGCCGGGGGAAGCTCTGCCATTTGCCTGTTTCCCAACCTTGGCAAAGGCCATGTCTCTGGTTGGCGGGAGGGGGAGTCTGTTAGCTGGTAAACCAGCTTACCATGCACTCTTAAACTTATTTCCTTGCAGAATCATAGTCTCAAGTAGCAGCTGCAGGTGCTGCTGTGGATGGACTGCCAGCAACACAGGACAGATGAGTGTAATTTGGATGGTTCCATCAAGTGCAGGCAGCGGGTTCATGGTAAAGCCAACCTCCCCCAGGGGGCTACATTTGAGGACCTGTCAGGACATCATAGCCAGAACTTTCTGGAGAGCTTTCAAAACCTTTGTTCATCATCTTTAGGACCTCTTGGAGGACTGGAGATATGCCCAAAGACTGGAGAAAAACAAATGTTATCCCAATCTTCAAAAAAAGGGAGGAGAGATGACCTGGGAAACTACCACCCCACCGACATCCACATCTGCCTCAGTGGCCTCCAGAGCACAGGGTCCCCAAGGGCATAACTGGAAGGGGGGTTGTTGTTTCCACCCTTTGTATTTGCTCACTGGAGGGTGCACTTCCCAGCAGCTCATCCACGTAGCGGAGGGCACTTCCACATCACCCCAGCCATTGGTGGAGTAGGAGAGGGGGCCGCTAGGTTGGGCTCAGGTGTGAGGGTATGCAGCACCACCCTCAGATCCCCCAGTTCCCTTCTCAATGGAGCAGAGGTGATCTTGGACTGGAATGAACATTATTCCACTCTGGGCTCCGTCATTCCAGTTCCAGAGCAATCTGCTCAGTAGGGGCGTGCATTTGGTATCAGAGTCAAAAAAAAAATGTGGAGTGGACAGCTCCAACCCCTTCCCTATAATCAGATATTCCCCCTGTGTTGAAGATGGTTAGTTCTGCATGTGTGTTCCCTGCAGGAACAAAAGAAGTGCCATATTGGGACTGAATTATGATCTTCTTCATGTAGAGCCGCTCCTCAATACTTTTCCCAGGTTGGTGTAGTGGTTAAAAGCGGCAGCCTCTAATCTGGAGAACCGGGTTTGATTCCCCACTCCACCCCCACATTCAGCCAGCTGGGTGGCCTTGGACGAATCACAGGGCATTCCGCACAACAGCCAATGTAGCTCATTCTGAGCACTATCGAAAAACCCTGCAATTAATAGCGGCAGGTCTCGGTAACGCACACAGCCATTTTTCTCGGGAAAAAAGGCTCTCCCACTAGCGCTGTTCTCATAACGCACAAGCTTCCGGTCTCACCGGAATCACAACAAAGGAGATGATATTTTTCTGCGCTTTCTCCTGCCCATGGCCGTCAATCAAACCTAGCAGCCAATGAACTGTTGTGTTCGTGCTTCCCCTTAAAAACTGTTTTTTTTAAACCTGAAAACACCTGTAGCAACACATATTTGTTCATTCGATGTATCAGAAAGACCTTTTTCGCTGGCGTAGGAGCTGGCGCTTAATCGTTTACCAGGGGTAGTCAAACTGTGGCCCTCCAGATGTCCATGGACTACAATTCCAACATTAACGCTGTGTGGAATGGACCACAGTTTTCTCAGCTCTCTGTCAGCCCCACTTACCTCACAGGGTGTCTGTTGTGTGGAGAGGAAGGGAAAGGTGCTTATAAGCCTCTTTGGGACCTCTGCAGGTAGCAAAAAAGGGGTGCAAAACCGGCTCTCCTTCTTCTCCAGTACCCATGTTCCATTTTCAGTCTCCATGGACCCTCAAGTTTGCTCTCTGTATGCCTGAACTTCTCTTGTGAATGTCCTGAAGTCCACCTCCTTCAAGCCTTGGCACTATTCTTCTTTCTATTATTTATTAATTTACTTTATAGTCCATCGTTCTCATTGAGACGCAAGGAAGATTAGAAAATATTGCAGTAGGAACACTATGATGCATGTAATTGACATTTCTATAAGTCTAGATTACTACGTTTCTGCATTCAGGCTGCATGGGATATTTGGGTTACATCTCATCTCCGATTTATGCTTACCAGTATAGTTTCTGCTCACATTCAAGTCCTTTGTGCTCTGCTAAGCTAATTTATTATTCTGCTTTTATTTATTGACATGGAGAGTCTTCCAGGATCTGGATCTGCTTCTGGCGGAACAGACAGCTGAGGTGGCCAAGGAATATATTTGTCCGCTTGGACCAATTTACAAGCTGCAGTCGCTGCTGGAGAGAATGAATCTGGCCATGGCTGGCTACACAGTCCTTAACCCCGCCCAGGCTGCACTGCTACTATTACATACACTCTATGCGGGTGCCTCACAGAAGGGCTGTAGGATTTCACGGGGTTCAACATGCAAAGGTGAGAAGATGTTTTCAGGCACAATTCAAAGTGACAGCAATAACCTTTAAGGGCCTCAATGATCCAGCAGGACTATGAGAGCCAGTGTGGTATAATGGTTAAAGGTGTTGGACTAGCATTTGGGAGACCCAGGTTCAAATCCCCATGGGAACTGTGGAAACTTGCTGGGTGATCTTGGGATGGTCACAGTCTCTCAGCCTAACCTTCCACACAGGGTTGTTGTGAGTTTAAAATAAAGGCAAGGAGAACCATGTAAGCTGGTTTGAGGCTGCACTGCGGAGAAAGACAGGGTACAAATTAATTAAATAAATGTACCCATATGTTTTTGCAGAGCACGCACATAGGTATTTGAACCTCCAGCTTTTGAACCCCCAACTTGGGGGTTTGTAGGGATTTATTTATGACTTCAGATATCCTTGCAAAAACTGTGGGTCTTTCAGAATACTGAACAAGTCTCAGACTCAGCAGAGACCTGTCTGTTTCAGCGTCAGCCGAACTTACTTGCAGGTACAACAAACATTACTGCAGAGGAGAAACCACGTTCCCACTTATGGTGTGGTTCTGGCACAGTTTCCCTTAAATAAAAATCTAACTCCAAAACCTTGGGTTTTTGCTAAAAATAAATGTTATAGTTTCCTCACAAAGCTGCTTACATTGCATAATTACTTCAAGCTGCCATCTTTGAATTTTGCCAGGATTCGGAATATTTTAAGAAGAAGTGGGGTGACAAAGAGCACGGAAGGAGAGCAAAGATGCTCTGGAAGCTGGATGCTCTGTAAGGGTCTGGATTTTGTTCTGCTAAGTCGGGACACACACAGAGACATGCAGGATATGGAAAGCTCCGGGCAAGAGCACTTCGCTTTCTCTGGAGAGATTCGGATGCTCGGTGCTGGTTTCTGCTACAGATTGTGATTCAGTGCTAGCGGTCTTCCCCCAAAGTCTGGAGTTTGTTTGTAAGAAATTTGTTGCTGCATTTGAAATATAAATGTGTTGGTAACTTAGGATGAATGTATAGACGATATGATATTTGTGTTGTTTCCTGACAAGATTGTCATAATTGAATTAAAACAGGTTCCAGTAGATGAGCGATAGGGCTGTCAGTGTCCTGCATAGTGCAGGGGGTTGGACTGGATGGCCCATGAGGTCCCTTCCAACTCCATGATTCTATGATTCTAAACAAAGTTTGAGTCCAGAGGCATCTTTAAGACCAACAAAGTTTTATTCAAGGTATAAACTTTCATGTGTGTCCACACTTCTTCAGATACATTGAAATGGGAGTTACCAGTCCATACATATAGGTAAAGGCTGAGCAGCAAATTAGCAGACAGCATAACGAAGATGCTTAACAGTTTCAAGGATCATACAGGAATAACAAGTTTAGTTTATATGGTTACCATTTGTTCGGTTTTAATATGGGGGGGGTGACATAGTGAAGGAAACAAATATATCAGAATCGGGGATTAACGGGCCGATGTACCCTTCTTAATTGTGGAATGCTGAGAGTAATTAACGGAGACCCATTCATTCCGCTCCATCTGTCTCCTCGCAAGCGGGGATGTGACCTTTGAAGTGGGGCAATTGGCTGTGCAATTCTTTTGGCTGATTTTTCCGAGGTTAATAGTCATGACTAAGAACGGAAAGAATCCTTCCAGCATCTATTCTGGGTTGTATACTATGTACTGGATGATATGTAAAACGTGCTTCTAGCCATTGTGCTGTAGTGGTCCGAGTGCTGGATGAGGATCTCTGAGACCCAGGTTCAAATCCCCAGTTTGCCATGGTGGGCTGAGCCAGTCACAAATGCTCAGCCAAACCTACACCAAAAGGTTGCTGTGAGGGTAAAATGGAGGAGAGGAGAATGAGGTAAGCTGCTTTGGATCGCATTGGGGAGAAAGGTGGGGTACAGATAACCAACAGCAACAGAAGGAAAATACTGCTTTTGTGTCATTTCTCCCTGGTGAACTCTGTTTCATAACAGCGTTGGAAAGGGCATGATGCCATTTGTCAGTGTTTGTTACCTACCGTTCCTTCCCTTTCTGTTTTTCTTTATGTCATTGTTGAGAGAGACTAGCGCTTTACCTTCACTACCCTTCTCACTTCTAGATGCACTGGCTCGCCTTCTAGGACCCATGCCAGGCTACCGTCCTGAAGGGCTACCTGCAGCCACCTTGTCTTCCTTTTGTGAAGGAAGCTCCTGACAAGCATGTCAGCCTTGAAAAACAGGCCAGGAGACGCAGGAAGATCTGAAGGCCTCTCAGCTTTGCTTCGCTTCCACTCAGAACTGTTTGCAGAAAGTTATGCAAACCTCACGATGGAGTTTGCAAGGCAACCACAGGCCAAGCAAACATTATTTTTAGCAGTGGTTGGGGGTTTCATTTCCAAAAGTTTCTCCTGGCAATAAGTGGCATAAGGCGGTAGAAGATTTGTCTCTTTCTATTTATTTAACTGTCTTAAGAGAACTTCTCCCCCCCCCCCACACACATACACACACACCCACACACTACCACTGAACAATGTTAGCTGTTCATAATCAGCTCAGTTACAGCAGAAATGCCGTCCATACTGAGCACAGGAAGCTGCAGTCCATCTAGCTCCCCATTGCCTGCGGGGACTAGTAGTGGGGCCCCCAAGATAGGTCTTCTCCAGGAATTCCTACCCAAGAGCTTAATCATAAGTTGCAAAGTCCTCACAATCATTTCCCAGGTCTTGTCCTTTGCTTTGTGACCTTTGTTCAGGGGGTCTGCCATCCATGGCCAGCAATTCCATTTATTTTGAGACAAACCATTTTGGGGAAACATGGCTCCATGTTTTCCTTGCAGGCACATGGGACATTTTTGCTGCCTTGGATTATCTCCAATAGATCCCACCATATTCGTTAGCCCATGCTTTCCTTAGCCATGCCCTTTCCTCCTCTGTGGGCAAAGAAATGGGGAGAGTGATGATTAGAAACTTCTAAAAGGCGGATTGAGGAATTAGGGACGATACTCTTTGAAAATGTGTATGAGGCTCCTTAACGGTCCCTGCTTCATTTTCCACTTGACTGCTTTACGGCTGAACTGTAAACTAAAAATGACATGGGCTCATTAATTTGGCAGCAACTGGCAAGATTTGGTCATGTAGCATACCCAGAAGGCTATTGTTTAAGGCTGGGTCATGTCAGAGGTCAAGCTAAATATGGATGAAGCCCCTAAAAGAGTGAGCTGAAGAGTCCTAGAGAGCCTTAACCTTCCCTTGTAACCTCTGGTTGTCCTCAACAGTGCAACCAACATTGAGATTTCTGGAGAAGACTTTTCATAAAGCTGTCAAGTTACTAGCAATATTATGTCAGATGGATCCTTTTTTAAAAGCAGCCTCAATTATATCATCCTCCGTTTATGTCTGACAAACTGTTTTTCCATTATGGGAAATCACCATCCATGCATGAGGGGGGGGGGATGGGACACTTGTGGAGATGGTGTGAACTCAAGCTCAAAGCACTGGAAACATTGGCTTCAGCGGAGTCATCCAAAATTCACTTCGGGACTTTGGGTTGATTGCACTTGTTTGGTTTTGAGAATGAATTGCTAAATCCTTCAGCTGTCAAAAAATTGAACTTGGTGACAATCATGTCGGTCACATGGGATTCTGCCTGGCTTCAGAGTTAATACAGCCAGACATCAAATCGGCCTGAGAATCAGGCAAATGTGCATTCCGCTTTGCTCCACAGAAGAAGGGAAAGGAGAGGAAGATTGTCCTGCAGAAGCCGGCAGTTCCTTCTGTCTGCCATCCTGCATGCATCTGGGATGCACCACTGAAAGTACATGCCCACCCGTTTGTTGTGGGCCACCAGGGGCTTAATACTATGTTGGGAGAAGAGTACCAGCAGATACTTTTGAGCTACTAGCCTTCCAGGGGAGATGGTATGCTAGCCGGGGTTGAGTAAGATCCTTTCTTGTTTTTGGAACACTACTAGAACTGTAATCCCTGACATGGTCCATGTTGGCACACTGATACCCACCTATACATTCATGGGGCTCACTTGCTTCTTCTCCAAAGAATCTCTGTGCCAAAGCAACCAGCCAGCCCTGGCTTTCCTCCATTTAACTGGAGAAAGAAGTAGTTCAGAAGACACCAAGAAGCCTCACACTCATGGCCACAGGGAGCACCTTCATGATAGGAGGGCAGCAGCTCAGGCTGAATTGGCCACTGGGAGAAATCATGATGCAGGCTGCCTTGCAGATCTATATCTGTCAGGGGTGCAGCCTCAGGATGAGACCAGCTGCTGGAAACAGGAAGACAGTGTGTCTGAAGTTAGCAAGCCTAGGCCAGTGGTTGTGAAGTGTGGTGAAATGTGCTTCCAGTTGTGCTGCTCTCCTCTGCCTCCAGCCACCACCTTGTCCCCTGGCCTGGGCTGGCAAAGAGGGGCTTCAGCAGAGAACAAGGCAGCACCTAATGTTGTCCTGCTGGCCCAACCATGATGGGACTGGTGAAAAAGAGCATGACAGGGCCCTCTTTAAACCAGAGTATTATTGGAAGAAAGGACTTTGTGATGTCCCTTAGCCTCATCCTCCAGATGGGGCTATCAGGCAGACAGGCCAGGACACAGACGAACCCTCCCATCTCAATTGTTGTAGACTGATACTCTCAGGGAACTTTTTACTTCCTGCTTCTTCCTCCCCTCTCTCAGACACATGGTCTCTTTCCCCATCGTAGACACCATGACAGCAGGATAGAGTCCTGCATCTCTCTCCATCCTGGTTAGTTAGAATAGATTAGAACTCTTATCTCCCCACTACCCTTTCTAGAAATGGATTTCCTATAATATTAGAAGAAAAGGAAGAATTGGGGGCTTTCCGCACCGGGATCCCTATAGCAAATTGTTTGCTGAACGAAAAATCGCCATTTAAAATAGTGGAATTCGTCATTATGCATACCTGACTTTGTAGTGGAATCCAGTTGCGTTTCTATCGTTTCCCAAAGGCTTCCGGTCTCAGCAAAAATCGCTAGAAAGGAAGCGCTATTGCCAAGCTCGTCCCGCCCCTGGCCATCAAGCAGCCAATGGGCAGCCGTTAGCATGCTCCCAAACAGCCCCTTTCCCTTTAAGAAAGGTTTTGTTTTTTTTTTAAACACACCCATTGCAACGAATCTGTGTTGATTCGTTGCAACGGAGAGACCCATCCAGCTGGCAGGTGTGTTTGAGCTGTCGTTTCATCGTTGCCACGCTCCTCCCGAGTAAAAAAAAAATCCCCCCCCCTCACGGGCCCGATTTTCAGCCGAAAACAGTGTAAAAAATAAAGGGAAAATACATCAGCAAACGGGCTTCTCTGTGCTTAGTGACTAAACAGCTCTGGGGAGGGACTGAAGCCGGGGAAGCCTCTAAACAGAGGCTCGCTGGTGGGTTGAGCCCCGCTCGCTCGGAGAAAAAAAAAATGGCGATCGCTTCGCCGGAAGATCAGAGGAGAGAGCCAGGGGGAGGGACTTTGTAGAAACCACAACAATGGTAACGCACAGAACTTTCCCGCTAGTGTTGCAGATTGGTTGCAGGAGTGTAGCGCTTTCCGGAGGGTGAATCCACTTTTGGGGATTTCCCTGAAAGCGCTACAAGGAAGCGCTTTTTGCGGATCGGTTTCAGGTGTGTGGCAGATTGTCAACGACGTTGTGCATAATGGCAAATCAGTAGCGTTTTCAATTGGCAACCATTGTGCGATTTTGAAGGCGTGCGAAAAGCCCCTTGGTTTTTAAATGCCGCTTTTCTCTACCTGAAGGAGTCTCAAGCGGCTTACAATCGCCTTCTCTTTCCTCTCCCCACAACAGACACCCTGTGAGGTGGGTGAGGCTGAGAGAGCCCTGATATCACTACTTGGTCAGAATAGCTTTACCAGCACAGTGGCAAGCCCAAGGTCACCCAGCTGGCTGCATGTGAGGGAGTGTGGAATCAAACTTGGCTCACCAGATTAGAAGTCTGCACTCCTAACTACTACTGGCTCTTGGTGACTCCCCTCCCAAAAGCATCCTTGCCTTGACTACTGTGAACCCGTTGGTGCTATCTGAGCCTCGGGGGATGGTTGGTTTTTTGAAAGCCCCATGGTGTTGCCATGTCAGGTGCACTACAACTGTTTCTGCATCTTACTTGGTTATTCTCTTTGACAGGGACTTTGCTTAGAACATTTTGAACAGACAGAAAGCGCTGTGCCCTTTGAGTAACATGACAGCTCAAAGTCAAGAGATTCTCCATTTCCTATTGCTGGGAAATCCATGCTAGGAAAATGCTTCATCTGTTGATTTTCCACTTGTCATATAGCTGCTAAAGACACAGCCTATTTGCCTGACAACCCCAGGGACTATACTGTGAGCTGCCCTGTTAGTGGGATGGGGCAGGCTACAAATTAAAGTACCACAACAACAACAACAACAACAAGAATTTCAAAACACTTTCTTTGTATTGAAGATCAGGGTGATAAAAATGGGGTAAAACACCAAACTGCAAACGCAGAAGAGTCTGATGATGATTTATTAATATTTATTTAATTTATATACCGCTCTTCCATCCTGGCTCAGTAAGTCATTTTATAAAGCCTCATTTTAAAAACAAAAAGCAGCTGGCCAAGATTCCCTTCCGTGCACCCCTTTTACTCGCCGCTCTCAACTGAACAAGATACTGTTGAAAACAGCAGAGTCCCTGGAACACTTACCCGTTCCTTCCCATTTCTCTGTGGGTCACCTCTTCTCCCATCAGACATAACCCCTTTCACATAATACATTTCCACATATATGCATTCTGAGTGACTTAATCTAAAGCCAGATATCTTGATATGTCGCTGCTGTGAGAAAACGGGAGTGTTCATTGGCCGGTAATGGTAGGATTAGCTTGTACATAATATGTTTTTGTCCATGATTATAACTGCCGTGACCAAATTTCCCCCTGAACTGGGCCAGATAGGATGACATTCCAATGTAAATCCCTCTCAGCTTTCTCAATGTTTGGTCAGAAGACAGAAGGGTGAGGAGAAATCAGGGAGGGAAGCTCTTTCCTTGGCTAGCTCATTCCCGTTGAGCACAGCCACATCTGAAAATAATACCTCGACTATTTATGCACGTGGTCTTGTCGTGACCTCGTTGACTAGGATATATTAAGGGAATTTCTCCAGTGTTTTCCTTTCTCCCTGACGGCTGCTATCGAGATTGTTGTGTGAGGAAGGCTGTCGGAGGGGCTAAGGGTGCATCAGTACGCAGAACTTCATGGCACCTGAACTTTGGGAAGGAGCAAGAGGACATCTGAAGAGCCTTCCAATGTGATTTCATGGCTGTAATAAAAAACCCTGAAAGGCAAAGAGAGGACAAATAAGTAAACCTGCCTTGCAGACCCTGAACTGGGTGGAAAGGCAGCCTAAAAATGTTTTAAATAAACAAACAACCCAGGGATTCTTTTCTTGGGAGTAGAAATGATAATGAATTTCTTAGAAGATAGATCACGGTTTCTGGGGTCAAAATGGAAGAAAGCCTCAGAGGTACAACAATTCAAATCCTGAAGTCTACCTTGAAGAGATAAATTGTATTATTGGATCTTTAACCAAGGAAAGCAATGAGATTGCTCTGGATTTAAATGCCCATGTATACACATTATAAATGTATGTATTCTTACACATCAAATGAGAGCAAAAATTATTACATTTGATTGGTAGGGCAGGTTTCGTTACTTATGATTCCTTTAGAGCAGGGGTCTTCAACCTGTGGTCCTCCAGATCTCCATGGACTACATTTCCCATGCGCCCCTTCCAGCATTTGCTGGCAGGGGCTCATGGGAATTGTAGTCCATGGACATCTGGAGGACCACAGGTTGACTACCCCTGCTTTAGAGTCTAAAAGAATAATGTTTTGTAAAGACCAAAAGAGAGAGAAAGGGCTACAAGGATTCAAGGACAGTTACACTGGGTTGTGTTTTCACTCTCTGCATCTGTTCCTCCTTCGAGAGAGGAAGCAGTCCTCTCTGGCTGGTGTGTCTGCAGGTCCACTTGGGAATGTGTGTGCTTATTATTATTATTATTATTATTATTATTATTATTATTATTATTATTATTATTATTATTATTATTATTATTATTATTATTATTATTTGGATTTATAGCCCGCCACTCCCCTAAGGCTCGTGGCGGGTAACAGCATATAACCCCCCCCCGATAAAAACCCCTAATTCATAAAAACCATGCTAATACATAAACACATCAACCAACCCAACACGGTGACATTACCCAAGGAGGAGACCAGAGATAGCCTGAAAGGACTGCAGAGAGGGGCACCCGATCTCACCAGGTGGCGCCGGCCTCAGCCATAAGCCTGGTGGAAGAGCTCCATTTTGCAGGCCCTGCAGAAAGCTGGTAAATCCCACAGGGCCCGCAGCTCTTCCGGGAGCTCATTCCACCAAGTAGGGACCAGGACCCTGCTCCCACGTACAGGAGACATCCAGCCTGTTCTCTGCCCCTTGCTATGTTGCTGGACAAAAAGGAGGCTCTGCCTTCTTGCCTGCATCCCTCTTGGTGGCCTGCAAACCCACAGCTCCAGTCTGCCACATGGATGCTTTTCCCATGGAGCTGTTGTGTAATTGCCAAGGACACTTTCTGTGGATGTGCAGCTGTGTGATCTCCTTCTGCTGCCCTCCTCTCTGCATTTCCCTTGCCTGGTAAAAGGCTGGTGCTCTGGAGCTCCCACCTACCCCCCAAGGCATGCAGCCTCCTTCAGAAAAAGGTCTTTACCGACCTGTCAGGATCACCTCAGCCAAGTGGGCTATGGAGACATGGCGGGTGCATATGTGACCGGACAGGCTGGTTCCTTCTATAAGTGCACACCTAGCAAATGGGAACATGGTTGCCAATCTCAAATCTCCTTCCTTGGCATCTTTTCATCCCAATCCTTTCTACTAGTCATGTCACAGTCCACCTCACAGTGGGAGGGGCAGGCTGTGTTACCTTTTCCCCTGTGTTACCACACATTGGTGTGGTTTGTAGGTGAGCATTGGGGAACTGGCATGGTGTGGAAAGATGGCTACCTGTCAGTCTACCATGACAAGTGCACTGGGATAGGATGCCTGATACAACGGCTGTAGTCTCTGTCTCTAGCTACAAGGGACTTTCACTGCAGAATAGGCCCAGGAAACGGATTCAGGGCCCTGCTGCCCCTCCTGTGTCAGTGATGTGCTGGTACTGGATTCTTTGGAGAGGCCTCCCAACACTGGCATCAGCCTCTGAAACAAGAAACCATGCCAAGAGTCTCTATCAGGTAATATAAAACAAAGGAGGCATCAGGTGACACCTTAAAGGCCAATAAAACCCAACTTTCATCACTCAGAGCTCACTTCTTCCAACACTTATGGGAAGAAAACTATTGTAGAGGTTTTTGTAAGAAAAATAACAGAAGGAGGAGAAAGAAAGGAGTTGGGTAGCATCTGAGGAAATGAGCTCATGAATGTACGTGTTGACATAAATTTCGCCAGTCTTGAAGGTGCTGCAAAGCCTTCTGTTTTACTACCACAGATGAATGCAACTACCTGTCCAGATGTCTAGCCTTTACTCCAGCCTCCAAGGAAGAAGATTCTTCAGCCACTCAGTTCTGACTGTATTTATGAAGATGCTTTTACTCTTTCATTTCACTCTGATTTACTTTAAGTTGAAAATAGCTGTATGTTTTTTTCAAGAAACCAATTAATTAAATGTTGGCAGGTCCTTGCCACTGGTTTATTAAATTACAACCACAGAAATATTAACAAAGATAAAGGTAAAGGTAAAGGTATCCCCTGTGCAAGCACCGGGTCATGTCTGACCCTTGGGGTGACGCCCTCTAGTGTTTTCATGGCAGACTCAATACGGGGTGGTTTGCCAGTGCCTTCCCCAGTCATGACCGTTTACCCCCCAGCAAGCTGGGTACTCATTTTACCGACCTCGGAAGGATGGAAGGCTGAGTCAACCTTGAGCCGGCTGCTGGGATTGAACTCCCAGCCTTATGGGCAAAGCTTTCAGACGGCTGCCTTACCACTCTGCGCCACAAGAGGCTCTTATTAACAAAGATACAGGGGTTTTATTAACCACCCAGATTTGCTTTAAGCCGGAGCTCAGGATAGCTAAAAAGACTCTCTTGCAACCACCCTTTGAGAGAAGCTTAACAGGGGAAAAGAGACTGCCCCCAGCTGGGTACAGTGGTTAAGAGTGCAGAGCTGGGTTTGATTCCCCAGTCCTCCATGTGCAGTCAACTGGGGTGAAGTCTGCACAGGGCTTTTTACCCACTCTCTCAGCTCCTCCTCCCTTGTGTCTGTTGTGCGGAGAGAAAGGGAAAAGGTGTTTGTAAGCTGCTTTGAGACTCTTCTTCTTCTTGAACTCATATTTCTTTGATCCAAGTCCCAACATTTTATCTGATATGTGGTTAGATCTTGATGTGCTGGGAACATGAATTTACATGATCCTCCTCCCCAGTAACATGTGGATGGCTCTGTCTTTTCTCACAATGCTGGACTGAGTCCCCCACCAACAGTAGATCCACATTAGATCCATGCCAACTCCTTCCCCCAAAGGCCAGATGTGCAATTTCCCCCCATATCCACACATATATATATATAAAACTGAATCTAGAGGGGGGGAAAACATACATCAAAGTCTATGCTTTCATGTGAGGATCGTCTTGGTTGTATCAGATAAACATTTATTTTGTCTGAATGACCTAGATAAATAATTTCTTGTTTGGAAAATAATTATCTCAAACACATTGTTCAAATCAAGATACATTCAGATGGTTGACCGCAAATGCCATCATGACCCAACAGAAAGGACAGTTCCAATTAAGACGTGACTAAAAATCTGCATTTCAAAGCTGCAATTAGCGGATCAGTCATGTCCATTAATGCCTTCATTCTTCATCAGCAGTGGGGAGCAAAAAGCGGCAATTGTGGATTGTAAAATATTTAAAAGATTTCTTACAACAAACAATCCCCAGAAGCGATGATCCACATTTTCCCCATTAAGGGGCTCAGGACATTAGGGTGACAAGCAATATATTTTGTAAAACAACAGGGATTTAAGAGGCAGACATGTACAGATGTTGCATTTTCCATACATTTTTGTGGTCAGAGAGCAATGTTTGAAGATATATGTGTGAGGTCATTTGAATGCACTCTGCAATTGGTCCTCCTTAGACACACAAGACCATCTGGTGGTCAGATGTGGATGGCAGGTAGACTGATTTGTTTTTCACTGAAGTCACTGAGGAATGGAAATGTCAAGTACCCTAACAGGGCAGAGGAAAAATGGTAATCACCACCCGACACAGCAGCGCCTGCTTAGCAAGCCTCCAGAAAAGTAACCCAGTCAATGAAGTATGAAATTACAGGCATCGTTGTGTTTCTTTTTCTTCTGGGCAGAGGAAGGAGCATGCCAAGCCCTTGCTGGAGTGGTTAGGAAGAGTGATTGCTGAGTATCTGCTCCTGGTGGTCCACATGAGTTGAAAGAGGGGTAATTGGAGAAATTGCTCTAAAATCACTTAGCCGGGAGGTTCTGGAGAGCTGTGATGAGTTTCTTGACATCTGCATAAATGCTGCTTTCACTTGTTATTTGAGGCTTATAGTAAAGTCTTTAAACTGGCTGCTCTGTTGGTGGCTCCGGGAGAACGAGAAGGTGGGGATTGATGGGGGTGCATTTCCCAGGCTCCAGATCTAGCCCCTTCTCTGCCATGCTGGAATTCTGTGACTGGAATTCTTCACAAGTAATTTGGTCTTGAAAAGCATATGATAAAGATGGAGAATATGACATTGGCCAAGGCCATACTCCTGACCAGAAAGGGCCAAGTTAGGAGAAAAGAAAGGAGTAATATTGTGTCTGTCTTATTCCTCATCAAGGTTACTTTCAACTGGGGAAATCACAAGGCACTGTGGCCTTCATCCACATCAATTCACCTCCACCCCTACCCACTTGATTGTATTCTAGGGTCATTTAACACGTCAGGCATTTCTGTCATGGAATTCCACCATGGAATGTTGGAAGCTGCCCCAGGATGCATTCTGGGAGGGGCAGGGTATAAAATGGAAAAATAAATAAATAAAACTCACAGCTTGGTTCTTGGATGGAGATGGAGACAGTTGTCCTTTCAAACTGTAAGAAAGTTCATAGAGAAACTATGCCCATAAGTCACTGTCCTCGTCCTCATCTCTTCAATGCTGCAGTTCCTTTCCAGGGAAGGACACACTGGGGGACCTGTTAATCTTCCTTTTGCTTCTAAACAGTCTGCATGAGAAGGAAGGGAGAAGAAAGATCAACAATAACTCCCGTGACCACACAGACCCAGCTCTTCATGACCCAGCCTGACATAACAGGCCTTTCTACCCAGTTTGTTGAGGTTAGACTTCCTTCTCCCAATCTACCAGGGTTCCTTTCCTTCTCAGCATCAAATTATTAATTTCTTAAAAAACAACAGCATACAGGCAGGCAGCAGCAGGGGGAGCTGGAAGTAAATTTTCTTGGATGGAGGATAGATTTGAAGAGCAGCAGGCAAACAGGGAGTGCCCACTGCAGGGCAGGCATCAGGAAGAGAGAGGAAGCCAAAGGCTCACGCCCTCTCTCTCTCTCTCTCAGGACTGGAAGGCCTCACACGTACTGACTATCGCTTGCAGTCAGTGAAAAAGCACCCAGAGTCCATCTTCCTCCTCCCCCTTAAGGACCACTGTGCTCTCTTTGTGCTCCTCTTTGGAAAATGCTGTCTGACTAGTAGAGGTGAAACCTATAAAGGCAGAGGCTGCCAGAACAAAAGGAACTAGAACAAAACAGAATTGTAGATTTTGACATTTTAGGCTGTTTATATGGTTCCCCCCATGTTCATATTAATTATTATAATTATAAAACACTCAATTTTCTTGTAATAATTCTTTGTAATGAATAATGGGGGTGGGGGGGCTGCCATGTAGTTTTTCCTGTTTCTTGAAGGGGGGGGGATTGGCCTACTCCTCCCCGCCATCCCTGCTCCCAGACTCCCCACGGTCTCTGCAAAGGAAGCCAGAGGAGCCTGCTCACAGGCTGGTCATCAGTTCCACTGCAGAGTGATTGTGGCATGAACATATGTGTTGTTACACATTGCAATGGACTCACAAGTGGCCTGCTTTATTTAACGCAATCACAGCGCCCGGTTTTCAGCATATACATTCAGGGAGGGAGAGCTTAAACTCACATTCCCATGGTGGTACAAGCGCATATCTGTGAATGGAGAGGGAAGGAGAGCTCTTAGGGTGGCGGCTTTGAAGTTTGAGCTGAAACACGGCTCTGACACCTCTTTCCTGACAACTCATTTGAACAGGCTTGTGTCTGATGGCTTATTTATAATTTCATCAGAACAGCATTTCCCTGGACAGAGTATGTTTTTGCTCAGGCTTGCTCCTTCCTTGCCCCAACAGCACTGCAAAACAATTTATCAGGAAGATGTCTCGTAGGAAATTAGACGAGCCGTTTGACTTTCGGGGAAGGAAATGATGAGTTACAGCTCTCTTTCCCCACGAATTGCCCCAAGCTTCGACTGAGCTAAAGTTTGCCATAACTTTCATGAAAATGACTTGGGTTTTCCAACCATTTAAACCCTGTTTTAAATCCCCATAGATCAAGCTCTGCCGAAACAGTTAGTTATAGAATTATCAGTACAACAATATGCACAGGGAAGGTTGCGTGATGGAAAACAAAAGGCCTGAACCGCAAGGTCTGCCGGTATAGTTCTATGAGGTTTGATTCGCATTGAATCACAGAAACCGAGAACTGGAAGGATGAAAAACTACACCTTTGCTACGTGTTGTGAAGACTTCATTGCAGTACAAACAATGGCATTCTACCCTGTAACCAAGGGTATGTTGTAGCCTTGTAGCTACAGTAGCATCTTGTTGGAACCGCAGGTCAAGTCTTCAGATAGGTTTGTGCTGGTGTGGCAGGCTCTGTGAGGGCCAAAAAACCTCTGGGTGAGGAATCTCCAGTTCCACCCCTATGACGCATAGTAATTCTGCCTGCCCTTCGTGTGCTGCACCTGGCCAGGATGTCCATCGTGCCCAGATGTCACAAGTTGTCATGTTGCTCTGGCACAACCACCCTGCCACTCTCAGTTGTCTTCACATCAGCTGATAAAATGGGGACCTCCAACGACAGCAAAACAATTTAGATGGTGTATTTAGCTCCTCAGTAGTCAAACAGTACAAACTGGCTCCAATTATTGTGGGGCCTCAGCCTAGGAATCCCTTTACCTATTTTGACCTGAGACAGGCTTATGAGGCTTGTAAGATAAAGGGATATCTGGATTAGATCCCTGCACAGATATAATAATAATAGTAATAATAATAATAATAATAACAACAACAACAACAACAACAACAACAACAACAACAATAATATCCTACCCTTCCAACACTCAGGGAAGGTAACAACATTAAAACAAACACAAAAGTTAATTATTTAAAAAATGGGAGATGCTTTAGAGAAAAAAGGAGAGGATCAAGGGAGCACTGTCCAAATGGCAACTTGTGGCACTGCTGTGCAAAGATGAGTGTGTTGTGTTGTGCTTGGAGAAGGTGGAAGAGTATTCTCAGTTGTCCCTAAAGGAAGGGGAAGAAACCCAAAGGAAAGATTTTCTTGTGCATGGTCTGGTTTTCTTGTGCATGCATTAAGACTTTATTAAGACTGTGTGTTCAGGACACTGGAAACCATTACTAGGGATGTGAGCTCATACACATGTCATCTGGATATGTACTCCCCAAATGCCTTATGGGTATTTCAGAGGTATACTTGGAATTTCTAAAGTCCTGACAAATAGGGCCTCCCCAAAACCGAGAAATATTCAGATATATCCAGGAACATTTGTAGCCAGGCTATTTTTCATGTGTTTCTCCTGAAGTTTACATGACTCCTGGAAAATGGGAGGGAGGTGAGGAGGGAGGCAGCTCTCCCAGGTGATAGGAGCAGACTTTAGGGGGAGAATAAGCTGTCTGCCCAGTCGAAATAGTTCTTCCATCACTCCCTCGTCCTCTGAGAGGCAGGCTGATAGAACACGGCTAGATCATCTGGAGCATTGCTTGTTCCGGCCAGTGCCTTGGAAGGCTGCCTGCCTGGGAAGAATATCTTCTTCTGTACCTGCCCATTGGGCAACTTTAGGACTGTTTTTAAAAAATCTCACAGAAAATATATTTTAAAGTTTTTCTGTGGGTTTTGTTCTGGTGGGTTGTAGTTGGGGGGGGGAGCTTTTTCTTCCTTCTGTGTCCCCCCCCCCAATATTCTGATATCTGTTTCCTGCTGTTTTTAAAAGGGTTGGACTCTCATGCTTAGCTTTTTAACTGCTTTTGAATTTTCTCTGTTTCTAAAGCATTTTTAAAAGTTTATTGTTTTAAACTTTATCTTTGACCATTTAGCCCTGGTTTTATAGCTGTAATTAAGATCTTTCCGTGTTTTGGGGAGGGGTGGTCTCATGGAGTTTTTGGGAGTATTCCTGTTAGCTTTTTAAATTGTAATTGTTTCAGTAGGTAGTGAAGAACATTTCTGGTTAGGCTTGAATCACAGTTAAATCTACATGAGATTTTAGATATTAAAACAACAACAACATTGGTTTGGCTGGGATTCTCTGGTTTGTTGATGTTTCTGTTGGCATTGCTATGTTGGCCTCTGTTCTGCCTGGGATTTTTCTGGTTTGACACTGGTTCTGTTGGGCTTGTTGGTTCTGTTTACATTTGGAGGCTTTGGGGCAGTGGTTGCTGTTGCATGTTTCACTATTGGCTCCTTTGAATCCCCCCCCAAAAAAAGGAAAAAAATGAGATAAGTAGCATGAAGGTTATGGCCCTGATCCAATTCTTCTTGGCTTTGTTATGTTACCCTCAGACTGTCCGTTCATGGAACTGAGAAGTACAAGTATGGAAAACAGGAAATGTTCCTTCTTTGTGTAGGTCAGTGTCCCTGCTCTGCTATAGAAGCTTACAGGGTGAGTTCTTGGAGGAGAACCTTGGATGCATCACCTTGGATGCATCACTTCTCTCCTCAAAGAATAACTAGAAAGGTAATAGGCAAGTACCTCCAGGAAGACACTTGAATGGGAAGATCTCATACTTGCTGGGATATCATTTGCAGGCCAAGGGAAGGAAAGGAATGCTCCATGGTAAGAAAAGCATGACTCAGGGCCATTCTGCACAACTTTAATGTAGCAGAAGGCTTGCAAATTGTAAACGCTATTAATTTGCAGTTCCGCAAGACGTCACACACAATCTGCCACACTCCTGAAACAGTCCCGCAAAAAGCGATTCGTTGTAGCGCTTAAAGGGAAATTGGGAAAAGTTGATGCACCCTCCGAAAAGTGCTACACTCTTGCAAACAATCTGCAACGCTAGCGAAAAAGACCTGTGCGTTCCCATTGTTGAGGTTCCAACAAAGTCCCTCCCCCTGGCTCTCTCCTCTGAACTTCTGGCAAAGCGATCGCCATTTTTTTTTTCTCAGAGTGAGCAGAAAGCAATTAACCAGTGAGCATTCACCCAGTGAGGCTTCTCCGGCTGCAGAAGTGCTTTAAAGCTCCCCTAAGTCCCCAAGCACAACACGGCCCCATTTGCCAGTTCCCTTAATTTTCGGCCAAAAATCGCGCCCGTTCAGGGGGGGGGATTTTTCTTTTCCCTCGTGGGAGCGTGGTAATGATGGATCACCAGCTCACACGCAGCTGCCAGCTAGATGGGTCTCTCCGTTGCAACGAATCAAGGCATATTCGTTGCAACGTATGTGTTTTTTTTAAAAAACTGTTCTTGAGGGGAAAGGGGCTTTCCCGGGGCATGATAACAACCGCCCATTGGCTGTACATTTGATTGACGGCCAGGGGTGGGACAAAGCACAGAAAAAATCGCTTCCTGTCTAGCGATTTTTGCGAGACCGGAAACCTGTGGGAAACGAATGAAACGCTACTGGATTCCACTAAAAAAGCAGGTATGCGTAATGCCGAGATTGAACTTTTAAAAATAGCGTTTCCGCTTTGTGGGACCAATTGGCAACATTGGTCCTTGTGCAGAAATACCCTAATTCTTTTGAGTCATGCTTTTGCAGAACTCAGAGTGTGCTGGTCTGTTGTACTCGGTAATTCATCAGATCTGCACTGTGAAAAGGACACCCCAAAAAGCAGAGCCCTGCTGGATCGGAAAACTGGTCTATCTAGTCCAGCATCTTTTTTTACAAAGCAGCTAACCTCTGGATGGCCAACAACAGGGCATAGAGGCTGAGGTCTTCGTCTGATAAGAAGAGTCCTGCTAGATCCCCTTACAGCAGCTTGGGGGCTGATGTTGAGAGATTCTGACTTTATGGGTGCAAGATGGGGGTGCAATTACAACCAGAAAGCTGAAATTGTCTTTAAGCATGGTGCTCTATTTTTGAATTTTGATTAGTGTCCATGTAGATGAGGGAATAGAAGGGACTGAAGACATGAAGCTGCATTAAGTTGAACCAGACCCTTGGCTCATCAAGCTGAGAACTACCTACTCAGAATAGAAGAGTGGTTTTTCAGTGTCTCAAGGACTGTTTCTGCAGTTGTTATTTACTGGTGCGTTCTCTCCTTATTGACTTCTGGATGCTGACCCTGATTTTGCACATGGCAGTTCTACATTTGTGGGTTTCTCTGGCACCATCCAGGAGTATGTTCACGGCTTGCATTTTACACTTCAGTTGGGAGAGTCATCATTTCTTGCTCCTGCCTCACCTCCCTCCCCTTAAAAAAAAAATCCAAGTATGCACAATAATGTCATCCTCATCACCATCATCCCTCCCCCTCCCTTCCTCCCCATCTCACAGGAAAGGTGATCAAGTGCTCCCCTTTTACATATGCTGTGTGGCTCATCCCATCCTCACCTCCCAGCTTTCTCAAGAGCAATGCAAATTCAAAGACAGCTAGGGGGAAATGGTGCCTGTTTGCACCTTTGTTTTATGTATGCCATTTTAGTCAATTACCTTCCCCCTTCCTCCCTTGAATACAGTGCATGTTATTTTTTTTAAAGAACACCCTCAGTGATTACATTAGAATGCTCCTGCACTGTAACACAAAAACAGCTCCATTTTGTGCCAGGGGAGGCTGCTAGTTGAAAGTAACAATGTTCCTAGTCTCCCTGCATGAAACTGATCAAGGCTTCGTTTCCCTGTGTAAAATTGTCAAAGAGTGTTCTGTTGAATGTTCAATCTTGTTGGAGGGGGAGACAGGTAGGTGGTGTGTATGTTGTGTTTGTGCTACTTTGGAACTGTGTTGTAACACAATCATGTTCAATTTTTAAAAAATACAGCAGGGAGAGAGGAGGTCAGGCAGAGACACAGCATGGGTCAGATCTCAAATGTCATCATTTTGAGGTGGGAAACAGTGGAGGAAGCCAATGCAACTTTTGAGCTTCCACTTTAGGTTAATGCAAATTCCCTCCCAGGGGAGGTGGGGAAATCATGTTTTCTCAACATTCAAAAAATGTGTAGCAAGCAAGAAGAGCATTCAGTGTTGCACCTGAATCATGAGATTTTATTGTGACAGTAATGAAATTCTGTGGAGCTTTATGTGCTGCTGTGAAGTTTTTTGTGACTGCCGATATGGTCAGGCACAGGTCATTCACATTCCCTGACCTGTTCCTTAAATGAAAATGCTGGGGGTTGACCTGGAATCTGCTGAATGTCAAGCAGAAGTTACACCACTGAGCCACAGGGACACTGCAAATTAGCATTCTTGACAACATGGGTTCTGTCCAACAGGAACCATTTTTAGTCTTCCATGAAAAATGTTTGCAGGGGTTTTCTGTGCTAGGTTTTTGCTCCAAGTTGTCTTCTTAACTGCATTGTTTTTCACCCTTGTGCACACATTGGATAATGCAATTCCAATGCATTTTAGAATCAGATTTCCCTGTTTCACACAGGAAAATCTAGCTGCAAATGCACACTATCCAATGAGTGTGGAATGGTTCATGTGCAGAATTGTTTACCGCCCACTGCCTTCCTGGTTCCCCTCCCCCAAGTTCCCCCCATTTTTTCCAGGCCACCACAGAAGTTTTTGGGGGAGAGGGGGGAGCCCCAAGGCTCCCAAGGAAAACTTGGAGACCATGGACCAGCAAATGATACTTTGCATGGGGGTGGGGGTGGGGGAGAATGCAGTGAAAAAAATAGCTGGATCACAAACCCAGAATGGAAAAGCCATTTGCTCTCAATATTTACTTAATGCTAGGTGGGAGAGGCACAGAATTGTGAACAAGATGAGCTCCTTAATGCAAGGCAATGAGGGGGGGGGGAATCTCTTGAAGATGGACAAACTTTTCTACCTCCACAGACCTTGTTAAAACACAGAGGCACGCTTCTGTAAGGCCCAGGACTGAGACTTGCAACAAGAAAGATAAAAGGGGAGTGGGGGAAAGGACTTTTTGATATTCGGTTTCCTTCTGGAAATCAAAACAAGACATTAAGCAATGGGGGGTTTCTGCACTGGGTTGACTTCGAACAGCTGCTTGCCAGTTTTTCTAGTGCTGGGAAGAAAAGCCGATCGCTGCCTTGGGTCTGAGCAGCTTTTCAGAAGCAATCCAAGTCAAACTTCCAGGCGATGACTTCATTCAAAGCTGGTTTACATCACAAAGAGAAACTCCGTTTATTTATTTGTAATAACTTCAGGATTTTTTATGGACCCGCAAGAGGATGTAATTTAAGGAAACATCAGCAAACTTTCCCAAATACTGGGGTTTCTAAATGAACTGTGCCAACAAAAACCTTGTCAATGGAAAACGCCAGTGATTAAGTATCAAAAATGGCGACAAGAGGCTTTTGCAAGGGCCACTGCAGTGAAGGGCTCTAAAAAAGGTATCCCCATGCACAATAAACATGCCTTTATATGGACAAAAGGCAAGGCCAGGTAAATGGCTGTGTCTCTGGTTCTAGATGTGCACTTTGGACATTTCCAGCCTGCTTAGATAAACAACTTTGTAGTCTACTGCTTAATGGTTTGTTTCCTTTGCTAGCTGGTACTTCCCTCAGCAGTGTGAAGGAATACACACACATATACACACACACACACCCTTAAAGAATCCTTTACAATTCAATCAGTGGCCTTAATTGTTATGTTTTTTTAGTTTAGGAACAAGCTCAGTACCGGCTCTTTAAATGACGATGGGCACCAGAGAATTGTAGCAGCAAGCCTCTTTCAACAGGTATTTTACCTATTCAGTGTTATTTTGCCTGTGGTTAAGCTTTCCTTTCTGTCACATTCATAAATATATTGACAAGCCCTCGGAACTGAGCTCTCTAGGCAAGAGAAGGAAGCTTCTGGGTCTGCTGCTGTGGCTTGAGCATAAAAGTACTTTCAAGCAGAACAGAACTGATCTCAGCTTGGTGTTCCAAACATATTTTAAATTTGGGATGAGCCAGGCATATTTTTCTCTCGGAAAGCCTCAGGCCAGACTTGTGGATTTCAGACTTTTTGCGAGGCTTTGATGTGACATTTCACTGGCCAACATCCTCGGATGTACCCGTGAGCCAATGTTAGAATGCACTTCCTTCCCAAGGCCGTCTCCTGCTGGTCTGAGATCGAGTGTACAACTTTCCCACCAGTATCAGTAAGGAAACGGCCTCGCTTGGATTCCCTGGCCGAATTGTTTTCCCAACCAAGCCTGGGCTTTGGCTTAAGGAGGCCAGGGCCTTCCTGATTCTTCCAAGCCCCCCCTCCCCCAGCAACTCAGAGAACACACTGCCCAGTGTCTGTAAGCCTTCTGCTTCTTGTTTGACATCCCTTATTTACAAAGTAAGCAGAATGTTCCTTTTAACACACATCATGCTAACTTTATTAATGAAGAAAACAATCCCAGGGGGTCAACCCAGGAGACCCTTGGAACCTGCCAGCAAAAACTCTTCAAACACTCAACGCGTCAGATCCTCCAAAATGATATTTCACACAATGAAGTAAAAATAATATTTTCCTTTCAGCCTTTCCAGCCGCTTTTGTGGACAGCAGACAGAAATTATTTTCTTACTCTGCTCCCAGAGCAGAGATCTGTATGGAGCTGCGTTTATTTGTTTAACATGATGATTTCATCCTAAACGTCTCGACAGCAAATAGTTGGGGGTTTAATAAAGGCTCTTTGAAAGGAGGGTTTGAGCGGTTATTTGTAGAAGGAAAATGCAAAGTATGCAGCTCTCAGGAGGAGAGCCCAAAATGGCTGTTGTGATTGGGGGGGGGGGCGAGTGTGAGGAGGACCCTGATCAGTGCTGGGCCTGCCAAGAGAAAGCAGGAATTCCTGGGGTGCTATTTCCTCCCACCGATCAAACTGATCCGCTGCATCAGATCGTGGCAACGGGAAGAGGGCTGACCTTTGCGTTAACAAGTGACTGATAGTCTCTCCCCACCCTGGAGAAAAAGCCGCAAAAGAAGACAAAAGGCCCTTTATTTGGGCTCCACTGCCACATTGTGAGAGCGATCAACATAGCTTGCACCTGACTAGCAGCAGGCTGGCAGTAGTCAATGAGATTACACTTATTGGTCCTTTATTTACCAAAGATCCTTTTGGTGCCAGTTCATCCGTAGGCAGCCTTCCAAATGACATGTGCACCTGTTTCATTTGTGTACTACTACTAATTTCTCCACAGTCCTCGTTGGAGCAAAATGGCCATAAAGAGCTCTGGTTTGGAAATACCTGGAGAAGGGCGGGGTTTGGGGAGAGAAGGTACCTCAGCCAGCTATTATGCCACAGCCCTCGAGGTAGCCATTTTCTCCTAGTGAAGCGATCTCTGTGATCTGGAGATCACTTCACTTCACTGAAGTGATCCCTGTGATCTGGAGATCATCATAATCCCAGGAGATAGCCAAGCCACCACCTGGAGATTGTCAACCCTACATAAAAATTAAGAAACAGTATCCTTGATTTACAGCCCCACTGACTGAAAATAACCTTCATACCCAACACAAAGGGCAGGCCTAAGAGTTCTGCACACAAATGTATGGCAGTTTTATTGGTAAATACAGACAAATGGGACAGTATGTAGTGTCTACAATCAAAGACAGAAAAAAACCTATCCTTTATACTTTTCTTTATTCTGTACTATCTTGAATATATTGTTAGTAGCCTAGGGATAGGTTTTTTCTTTCTCTGATTGCAGCTTTATTGGTGGCAGTAGCCTGCCTGGCAATGCAGAGCATGCTGACAGAATGGACAGAGGCCCATCTTTCCTCGTTCCTGTTAGAGTACTTGGGCAGTGTTCTCTTGATCAGCAGAGTGCTCTGGGCTTAGCCACAGAGGCAGCTCCAGTGTGACTGCAGGGAAGCAAAAGCAACAAGCAAATCAGCAAGCTGCGAGGGCTTCTTCAGTCTAGTAGAATCACTTTGCTATAGAACGACATCTGGGATAGTGCAGGAGAGAGATCTATTTTAACTAACTGGGATGGATGCAGGTGTAGGAATCATGCCTGCCTCCACAATGCCAAAGATGGAGAGACATCAAGACACTTTCTTACCAAGGGCCACTGCTTGTGTTTTCCTCCCCCTCCTCCCCTCCCCATCTATGGGACATGCCCTGGTTTGCCAGCTGGTTTGCCAAGTGCCAGCAATTTCTTGCTCTCCTCCACTGATTAAAAAAAACCAGCATAATGGTGTTTGTTGAAAACATATAAAACCAAAATTTTCCCACTAAATGTTGACCCTTCATATTATTATTGTTGTTGTTGTTTAGATCTTTAGCCCACCACTCTCTAAAGACTTTGGGGTTACAATATAAAATCACCATAAAACATATAAAACCCCCTCTAGTCCCATAATAATGCCAACAGGACATTAAAAATAAGCAACCTGAAGCAAAATTGGCAGCATAACCCCCCTGCCCCCATTTCCTGCTGCCATCCACCCCTGGGCGGAGTACAGTAGATGTCACACACAGCCTGAGGAGGGGCCTCGTTGTTCCTGGTGGAAGAGTTTTATTTAGTCCTGCAGAATGCTGGTATTAATATTGTTATATTACTATTATTATAATACTTATAGACTGTCCTCTCCAAGTATAGAATGGCAGGCCATGACTGCATGGTGCCCCAGTGTTCATGGGCATGCATTTCAGGCACACTCTGTGTCCAGACACTTAACTCTGAAAAAGCCTGAAAGGGAGTTGAACACTGAAGAGTGAAAATTTTAGCAAATCACACCAAAAGGCAAAAATTAGATTTGGAATATGCATAAGTGATACATGAGAAGCAAGTACAAAAATAAAGAAAAAAAACAAATAGGACTAGTCACTGTTTTCTACCACTCACAAATACAGAACAAAGGAGGAGAATCAGTTTAATTCTGAGCATGAAAACTTTTTTGCCTTGGTGCTTCTCAGTAGGGACCCAGAGGGATGGAGGCAGGCTGATGACCTTCCATTGAGGCATTGAGGCACTCTAGGCACCGAGGCCAACTCACCGTGGCAACCGGCCTTCCTGCTCACTGCTCAGTGCTGAAGAAAACCGTTGTTTTAAAAAGTTTATATAGAGAGAGATTGTTTTTGTAGATGTCCTCTGCTACATGAGAATTTTCTTCTTTTTGTGATTATACATTTGTAGAGTAAATATCTAAACAGTACAAACAGAATACTATTTTTCCACGTGCATGGAGACATGTACACTTATGTTGTTGTTGTTAGTAGAGAAGTTGTGTTCGACCCATCGCGACCCCATGGACAATGATCCTCCAGGCCTTCCTGTCCTCTACCATTCCCCGGAGTCCATTTAAGTTTGCACCGACTGCTTTGGTGACTCCATCTAGCCACCTCATTCTCTGTTGTCCCCTTCTTCTTTTGCCCTCAATCGCTCCCAGCATTAGGCTCTTCTCCAGGGAGTCCTTCCTTCTCATGAGGTGGCCAAAGTATTTGAGTTTCATCTTCAGGATCTGGCCTTCTAAAGAGCAGTCAGGGCTGATCTCCTCTAGGACTGCACATATTTAAATATGTATATATGTATATTTCATGTTTGGTTTCATATAAAATAATTTCATATGAATTATTTCACAATATAAAATGTGTTTCACAGACACACACACAAACAAACACATATACAGTTATAAAGAACCCTGATATTTGTTTTGTAAGATGCACAAAGTTAACAAAAAATGAAATATTTTCTTTCAAGGGTTTTTGAAAGCAAGCACTTAAAAATAAAAAGTAAATTACTGTATTGCAGAAGAAAACCTCGAGGAAAATTCTTTGTTTTAATTATTATTTGTAGATGGTCAAACAAATACATCCAATCAATTGCACACTCGTGCAATAATTTCTTCTGGAAATTAAATATGGATCTATGTGCATGGACAGCTTGCTAAGACTGAAAGTAAACCCACCAGCATGTTTCTACTTCTGAAGCTTATAGAGGGTCCTTTAATTCTATGTCTTTAATATTGGCTTCAAATAGATGGCCGACTTGAGTAACAGCTTCAGAACAAGAAAATCCACCTTCAGCCTCAGGGAAGAAAGCAGGAGACAAATAGAATGAGGAGGTAAAGAGCAAGAGCAATATAGTGGGCCTGGGAGAGAGCAGGAACAATTCTGACTGATTCAACTGGCTGAATAACTTGCAGCAATTATTGAGCAAATGATCATTTATTCCATACATCAAAAAAATAAATTATTTGCAAATCTATAGGAATATCTTCAACCCTCACTATGCTTTATGCATATTTATCATAGATATTTTTATTTATTTTATTTATTTATATTTGCATTTATTATTTGCCATTCCCTGGCCCTGTCGGCTCATGGTGATTTACAATAAAATCCATAAAACCACAAAAAACAACAGTATTGTTGGCAAAATCTAATCAATGTCGTTGCCCACCAGTCTATCCACAACCAATGACAATGCTCCACCACCACCTTTGGGAGAGCTCACCCACGGCCAGATCTCCAGCACCATGTGATGTGTGTCTTCATTGCACTTAGTTGTGTGCCTCCAGATGTTCTTCTTGTAGCACTGCTCACAGTGGACCACACAGCTACCGTTCACTCCACAGCATTGCCAGGCTGTTGCCGTGTCCCACAAGCTGCTGTCTGGCTTCCCATCACGCTCCCACCAGGCCCACCAGACCCTTGCCTAGCCTGAACAGAGGAAAACACCCGTAAGTCTGGATAATGGGGGTATTTGTTTTTGTTTGTTTGTGTTTAACTTTAATGCTAATACACGGAGGAAGCCAGGCATCCCTCACAAAAATATATGGTATCTCAGTTATTGCTGTGGGGAAATTGCTCAGAGAATGGCATTGGCCATTCACAAATGCTAATGTTTGCACATTTCCTATGAAAAAGTCCTATATTCTGGACTGCCACCTACTGGCACATTTTCTATTGCTGTAAGCAACCTGGACGGGGGGGGGGGGGATCCATTTGTGTCTGGGCTTCTACTGCAGATATCTGCAGCTGAGGTAAATTACCGCTTACATTGTCTTGTTTAAGTATCGATACCAGGGGTGAAGAGGAAGGCCAGCTGTTAATCTGAAATGAAAATACCTACGAGTCCTTCCAGTGCAGGATTATATGGATGGAGGGCTTCATCTGCATTGTATTTGTGAGACATGATGTGTACAGTTTGGTCTATGAGTGGTAATTTCCCCCCTAAATCATATACATCTCAGATTTGTTAACTTTGTCTTAAGTAGCATATTCATTCATTCATTCATCCATTATTTGATTTATTACCTGCTGCGCTCATAAAACTTCTCTCAGCAGGTTACAGAATAAACACCCCCATCACATAAAAACATTAAAAACATTAACATTACAAATAGTAACTCTAGAAAAAACAAACTCATCCTACCTCCCCCCTTCCCCTCCCCCCCCTCAGTCAGCCTCCACTCTTTCAATGCCTCAGGGCTCTGTCCAGGAAGGGGCCCAGTGGATCTTCCGTGCCCTGGCCTGACAGAAGAGCTCCGTTTTACGGGCCCTGCAGAACCATGAAAGCTAGCTGTGAGGATACAAACAAAGATGATGAGAATGATGTAAGCCCTTTTGGGCCCTCGCTGTGAAGAAAGGCAGGGTATAAAGGAAGAAACTGAATACATATATAAATAATGTGGGGTGGATATTCTGGACTATACTTGTGAAGTTGTCTTATGCGTTTGACCTTCCAGAGACTGAACCTGGACCCTGTGGTATGCAGAAGATGTGCTCTACCACTGAGCCACCGCCAGTAGTACTTAGGATAGGAGTTCTCAAACTGGTATGGATCCCAAAGCCAATCCCGATTCTCTTGCAAATATAGAAGTTGGGTTTTTTGGGGGGAGGGGTCTAACAATTGGGGAAAAGAGGCACTGGAAGGATTAACAGCTCTTTTTAGCATTGATTGGCTTGATAATTTAGCATTATTATTACCTACTTGCCCAATGACACCCCAAAGCAACTTATTGCCTCCTCCTGTTCTCCAACTGATCTTCACAAGGTTGGTTAGGCTGAGAAAGCATGACTAGCCCAAGGTCACACAGCAAGCTTGCATGGCAGAGTGGGGATTTGAACCTGCATCTCACCAATCCTAGCCCAGTGCTTCAACCACTACACCAGGGAGGACTTGCTTCTGCAGAATGTGTGAAAAGAGCATGGAGTACAGCCTGTTGCTCAGTAATGGTATATTTTAAAAATGACAAATTTGTGCAGCGTTCCTGCATTTTCTGTTGCAGGGGGGCTATAAAGAGTGGTTCTTTTGATTATTTCAGTTCTCAAACTGTCTCAGACCAGAAACCTCTTGCTCCCTTCATTTCGGGCACATTCCTCAGCACCCATTCGTGGAAGCCAGGTCTACTTCCCAAGAAGCAGCCACCGCAAGGAGTCTGCTTGAAATGGTGCCCAGCTGTTTCATGTGGCGGCCATTTCAGTCGGCAGCCCCAGTGCTATGCAGCATGTGTTTTCAAGGAGCCTCAACTTTGGGCATGGCAGGCCTGGCTTCCAATCATGCCGATAAAGTTACAGCCCCACAGTGAGAAAAATTGCTTTGCTGATAGTTCAAGGGGAAAGGGACCATCAGAACCCAGTGAGCCAAAGTATGTTTCAGGAACCACAAAAAACAAACCTATAAAGTGAAACAATTAAGTACATGGAGCATTGAATAGGAACCAGGTTATACGATGGCTTGTATCAGGGCATTTTTAATGTGGTATAATCAACCTGATTGTAAAAAATCTTTGGACCAAACACTGCACTGAATGAAAACACTGTATATTAACTGAGACTTTTAAAGAACCAATAGTTGTTCTATGTACTACCTGTCAATGACTGATACATGATCACTTGGTGAGCTAATCTTCATGGGCCTCTCTGATTCTCATTGTAGATTTGCCAGACCGCACTGACTTACTGTTTGTTCTATACATGTAGGATGAGTCCCCTTAATCAAGAAATGGACACATGCTAGCCTGGATCTCCCAAGGTAGGTCAGCGATCTGCTTCTGATCCCCTTGGCAACAGGCATTCCTGGCTCTAGACTCACAATAGCTAAAGGCCATTTCGCCAATGGGGTGACCGACATACTCTTTTACCTCTCTGGTTGTAGGATTGACCTTAGGGGCTTTGCAGAATATTTAACTGATGGCATACAATTTTGAGTATGCACTACTCAAAAATTGTGTTTATGCAGTCCCAATAAGGACTGAAATGTAATGTAGTTTTCTGTTGCTGAGAGTTAAAGGATTTTGGCTGTATGGTTCTGGGAATAATTAGCCTCTCGCAGACTCACTCTATAGCTCACGAGAACTTTTCCTGGGAAAACACACGACAATTTGTCATAACCCTTATATTATAATAATATGAAATAACACCACCTTAAAGAACATCAGTCAATTTAGAAGAGTGGCTGGTATCTTTTTGACTTTTTCATACTCTTAGCTGTGTAGACCCCTCTGTAGAACTGCATAGCTATGTCAAAAAAAAAAAAACCCACAGAACAATAAATACTTGCAGCATAATCCAATAACTCTATTTACAATAATTGACTCTTTTAATTAGACACAGAGAGCGGCAGTGAAGTAATGGTTTCAGGAGCATGGAAGCTGTTAAAGGCTGAAAATGGTTTCCAGAGCATTAAAAAAATGTACATTTTGCTGAAGAACATAATGTGACAATCTAATTAAAGGGTTACATTTCCCTCAACGAGAAAAGCATGGGTGCAAGCTGCAACCTCACACAGCCCTGCTCTTACTTCTCCACTTCTTACTTTCACAAAATAGCTTTAAAAAATAGGACTCCCTTCATGCTGTGTGTGTGCATGCATGTGTGGACTCATGTGCTTTGTCTTCAAAATGCTATCAGTACCCTAAGATATAGTGAGGAATTAACAGTTTAAATCCCTAAGCATGTACAGCAAAAATAAAAATATTAATTTCATAGATGCATTGATTTGAATATAATGCCCCCTACAAGTACTTCTGTGCTTCCCCCGGGTTCTTGCCCCCCCCCTGCCGGTGTTCTTCCTTTATAGGTGTAAATAAATCAAAAGGCACATAAATGTAAGTGTCCAGTGATCTATCTTCCAAAGGGAACCAGCCCAGCTAAGTGCTACCCCTGGGACTTCTCACTGCTCAGAAAAGTGGAGTGGGCATCCCAGGATGCCAGAAATGCTGGACCTTCAGTAAGGCTTTTGATAAGGTTCAGCGTGATATTCTTATTGGCAAGTTGGTAAAACGCAATAGGGATCCTAATATTGTTAGGTGGATCAAGAACTGGCTGACAGATTATACCCAAGGGGTGCTTGTAAATGGTTTGTCATCTTCTTGGAGAGGAGTGGAGTGCCTCAGGGATCTCTCCTGGGCCCTGTGTTGTTTAACATATTCATAAATGATTTGCAGATGATACTAACCTGGGAGGGGTAGCAAGAGCACCAGAAGACAGAATCAGGATACAGGATGAACTTGACAGGCTGGAAAACTAAAATGGGCTAAAATGAATAAAATGAATTTTAATAGTGAAAAATGTAAAGGTCTGTATTTAGGTAGGAAAAATCAAATGCATCACTATAGGATGGGTGAGACTTGTCTTGGTAGTAGGAGGTGTTAAAAGGATCAGGGAATCATAGTAGACCAAACACTGAACATGAGTCAGCAGTGTGACTTGGGAGCTAAAAAGGCAAACGGAATTTTGGGCTGTATTAAAGAATAGTGTCCAGATCAAGGAAGGTGATGTTACCACTTTGCTCCATTCTGGTTGGACCTCACTTGGAGTCCTGTGTTCAGTTTCGGGCAGCACAACTGAAGAAAGATGTAGAGAAACTGGAGCGTTTCCAGAGGAGGGCCACGAAGATGGTGAGGGGTTTGGAGAATGAGTTGTATGAGGAAAGGTTGAGGGAACTTGTCTGTTTAGCCTGGAGAGAAGGTGACTAAGAGGTGATACCTACCTACTCCTGACCCTATAAGAGAAGCTTACAAGGTAATGTTATTTACTTCCATGACATGGAAACATCAGCCGCACATTTCCACAAATTAAGCCGGGGACAGGATATTTTTCTCCAGTCCTGATAGCAACACACACACAAATCCAACTACACTTTAAGCCTTTTATTCCACTGATTTCCACTGGAAGAGTTTTTAAAAATGTTTCAGGTTGCCGTTTTAAAGACACTTTTGTAGGAACGAGCTGTATTAACTACGATAACATTTATTGTGTTTAGCCAAAGGCCATTACAAAACAATTTAAAACATAATTTAAAACAATTTTAAAAAATACGGATAAAACAATATTACTCCAATATTGCATACATAAAATTGTAGATGAGGGCTACTGAGTTACAATTTAAAAGAAACACAGTGTATCAAGGTGGGGACACCTTAAGGAGCTGTATTAAATAATATGGGATTTAATTCTGAGTAGACTTAATTAATTAAGATTATTCCCTCAGTCATCCAGTGTCCATTTATGGCCATTGCTTCGCTGTAGTTCAGGAAAAAACATACATGTCCTTGCAGACAAGTTTGTCATACATGAGATCCAGGCATACTCACAGACAAATCTTGTTAAGGCTACACACTTCTCTAAGATTTTTAAGGATTTGGTTAGTCAAAATTTGGGTAAAAATTGGGCATATCAAATTGTTTGTAACAAAACTGAGTTGGTTGAGACAGGATAGAAGTCCAAATAAAAAAACAAACAAATAAGTCTCTGGACTATCAGTTACAAATTCGACTTGCATGTTGTATTGACCCCAGCATTTTAAAACTTGAATCTGAAAATAATCTAAGGTCCTAATAAGAGCAATGAATCTCACATTCCCTCAAGTGTCCTTATAGAGCAATCCTGTGCAGAGTTACTCCGGTCTAACCCTGTTTATTCTAGTGGGTTTAGACTGTAGAAACTCTGCATAGGATTGTACTGTAAGACGCGTAATTATACACCTAATTCTAAACACATTGTGCAGGATTCAAAGCTTTCCTTTGGTGGGTGAGGAGTCTTGCTCTTTGAGAATACAGTGGAAAGGATTCATGGGAGCCATCCTGTTTACTTCTAAATATCTTCCACTCATTCCAGTGGAACCTACTTCAAAGTAAAATGCACTTAGAATTGCAGCCCTGAAAATAACTTTTATTGAAACCAAAAGGGCTTCCATCTAAGCAAATGTGTTTGGAATAAGTGTGACAAGGATAAAATGATAGCAACATGAATGTTCCTATGCCTGACGACGTGGGGGTGGTCACATCTTTGAGGCAAAATGGAGACATTGGTGTTTATTATCCGTACTCTTTACATAAAACAAAATAAGTTGGAAAGTGAGACGGTCAAAGGGGAACATGAACTTAATCCAGCCAAAAGCAAACCTAAGATCATTCAGCAAATGCTTTGTCATTCTTTTTTTCCCAGAGACGACGTAATCCTCCATTCTCTGTCACCACTTTGGACCGACTCCTTCCTCCCCACCCCTCTCCAGGAAGAGAGAGTTGACGTGAGACCCGTAATAAACATATACTACCCCCTGGCTCCAGTGAGCACCATGTCTGTTTATGCCAGGGTTGAATCTAGCTCCCACAGGGTTTGTAAAAAAAATATTTCCACTCCAATACTGTAATATTCTGCTTCATTTAAATCAATTAGTCTGTTCATTGGCTTCAATGGAATTAAACGATTTTTTTTAATCTACAGAGGAGCAGACTGGCCCCACAACAAGGCCTCTTGGCTCAGCAGAACAGGGCAAGGTTCTAATTTTTCTTTCTTTTTGCTGAGGATTTTCAACATGTAGATCCACATTTGTGCTCTTCACCCCATTAACAGGTTACTTACTAGTTCTAGTAAATCATGATCATCTTCTCCTTCCAGGGCACTTCTCAAATGCATATTATTTCTTTTATTATCTATATATTTACTACTTTCCCAAGTGTGTCACCTACCTAAATCTGCACATCAGGGGAACATGTATACTAAACAGATTTCTTTGCAAACTTGGGGGACTCCCTACGTTTTTGGAAAAATATGACATTTTAAAAATAGGATGTTAATTCCCCCCCCCAAAAAAATAGTAGTGTTCACAAGTGCAGAAAAGACACCTACCTGAGTCAGTGCTGCCACAATCAAAGGCCACATTCCATATTACACTGAGGCAACCCTATACCAGGAGGCAGGGAGGCTGGGCTGTTAAACCCACTGCTTTGGCAAGGCCCCTCCTTCCCCCCTGGTGGAGGCGCCTGGTAGCTGCCCTACTGTATTCCGTGGACCAGCCAGCCAAGCCAATAGGAGCTCACCATAGGCATGCAGGACCAGAGCTCTATGCAGCAACAGCAGCAGATGGAGCTGTTTCAGTTCAAAGCACTTTTCATGGGATCAGGAAGTGTCTTTTGGATGGCTACAGAATGCACCTCAGGGGCATCCCCTGGCAAATGGAGCTCCCATGGGAGTTGAAGCACAGACCCTGCTGGGGCCCTACTGGCATGGCTGTGGCCAAAATCGTGTCTATGCAGTTTGCTATTGTTGTGCATAATTCCCTTTAAGCATCTAGGCAGGAGTTGACCAGTGCAGTCCCTGCCACTCTGCTCAGTCGCCAGCCTCATTCTTGCTCCTGGTGGATCCCATCCCTGGACAGCCTTTGGATCAGTGGGTTCACCTTACTCAGATGCATGCTGTGCTAGGGACAGCTCAGCCTGCCTCCCCGTGGGCCCTGGAAGCAGCTCATAAAAGCATAGTACCAAAACCGGCAGAGAGATTGGGCAACCTCATAGCATGGGACAAAGTTCTACCACTCTGCTTCAGCTTCGAGGGTTTTGTTGCTGTGCTCCCCCACTGAGCTGCACCTGTCTGTGCCACGGTCTCCTCCTGAGACCACCAGGCTAGTGGTGACATCAGAGCAGCAGGAGAGTGCCAAATGCCTGCAGGCAAGCCTGGCTAGTTGGTTGGTTGTGGGATTTATATTCCATCCATCCTATCTTTGGAAATTCAGGGCAGATTAAAGGTAAAGGTAAAGGTATCCCCTGTGCAAGCACCGAGTCATGTCTGACCCTTGGGGTGACGCCCTCTAGCGTTTTCATGGCAGACTCAATACGGGGTGGTTTGCCAGTGCCTTCCCCAGTCATTACCGTTTACCCCCCAGCAGCAAGCTGGGTACTCATTTTACCGACCTCGGAAGGATGGAAGGCTGAGTCAACCTTGAGCCGGCTGCTGGGATCGAACTCCCAGCCTCATGGGCAAAGCTTTCAGACGGCTGCCAGTCATATAAAATACATATGAGCTTCAAAATTACAAAGTAAGCTTTAAGTTAAACATTAAACCACCAAATTGTTATATATTAAAATGCTAAAATTGTCCATAATATCTTAACCCTCACATGGGGTGTGCGGGGGGGCCCTCCGTCAAGGTTTCAGCCTGGTGGGGTCGGGCAGGAAGCCAGAGGTTCAGATGTTGCTTCTGGCCTCTGCCTTGCAAGCCCTACGGACCTGTTGGGGGCTCCTGCAGGGCTCTGATTCCACTCGGCAGGGCTGGGGCTGGGGCCAGGACGGATCTCCTTGGCGCTGGGGACCCTGATCAAATTTTGCTTATTGGGCCTCAGTGTCCTATGGGGGACACTGTGAACTTACCCTTGGGATCCAGTGGCTGGGGTGCTGGTCTTGGGTTGGGGGTGTCGGTTCAAGTGTGGTCTCTGTCTCTTTTTGTCTTTCATTCCCCCTGGCTTGGAGCATGAATAGTTGCCTATGGGCAGTACTTTTGATGCCAACCAGGGGATGGAGTGGATATCCTGGCCCCTGCATGTGTCCCCTTCCCTTATTGGTGGTGGGGGGGGCCACGGACGGACCACTTGGGCCTCTTGCCTCTGTTGGCATTGCACTTTTGCTGGTCTTTCCTCCTTGTCTGCTGGGGGGGCTTGAGGGGAAGGGGCCAGAGCAGTGGGCAGTGATTGGCTACACTGTGGTGTGCCTCCCACAGGGGCATCATCCGCTGCTGTTGTTTGATTTGTGGACGTTGCTGGGGCTGCCGTGGCCTCTGGCGTGCTTGCTATGCTGCCTGTGCCAAGGGTGCAGGTTGTTATTTCCCCCTGCCTGAAAGCACCGTCATCCCAAATGCAATTTTAAAAAATGCTCATGTGTAGCTTGACCTTTCTGAACATTTGAATTGGCTCAAAGTTTTGGCTGCATGAGGAAGGAAAGACTGGGAGAGGCCCTTTCGTCCTTCATTTTTTGCAGGGTTACTGTGGCTGCTCATCTCTTGAGGCTCTTAAATGTTTGTAACGAAAATAAGCCCTTGCAGTTACAATAGTTATTTTATGGGAGTAGTTATTTTTCTCTGTGGGCCTCCTGTTAGGGAACTATGTGGGGCCCCTTAAGTTTGGAAACTTCTGCTCACATTTTATACTATACTAAAGGTTTGTCTGTCTAGCTATGGTTTCCCTGGGCTTACAAGTTTGCACAAATCCATGTTTAAGGATTTAAAGAATCTTTATTCAAACGCACCATCCTCCCTTAGCATGTCCTGGTCTTCGGGCCGTGAAGACAGCAAGCGGTACCATCTACCCAAAGAGAGGTTGCTTTTCTTGCCCCAACTTCTGTTAGTGGGGGGAAAAGGCGTCTGGAGAGCCACAAGCTACATTTAGCTGTTGTTAGTATGACCTTATACTCTGTCAAGAGATTCCTTTATAAAGTTGAAGTTGGTCCTAATATATGAAAAAGCTGTAAGGCGAAACGCATCAGGACTTGTGTGAAATTATAAAGAATAAAGAATTACTGAAGACAGAAGACTCTATATAAGTCAATTTTGGGGTCCATTCCGCACGACTTCTATGTTGCAAAAGGCTTGCAAATTGTAAACGCTACTAATTTGCAGTTACACACGACGTCGCACACAATCTGACACACTCCTGAAACAGTCCCGCAAAAAGCAATTCATTGTAGCGCTTAAATAATAATAATAATAATAATAATAATAATAATAATAATAATAATAATAATAATAATAATAATAATAATAATAATAATAATAGGAGGAGGAGGGGGAGGGGTTGGTTCTTATATGCCGCTTTTCTCTACACAAAGGAGTCTCAAAGTAGCTTACAATCTCCTTCCCTTTCCTCTCGCCACAACAGACACCCTGTGAGGTGGGTGGGCTGAGAGATCCCTGATATTACTGCTTGGTGAGAACAGCTTTATCAGTGCTGTGGCAACCCCAAGATCACCCAACTGGCTGTATGTGGGGGAGGAGCAGGGAATCAAACCCAGCTCTCCAGATTAGAAGTCTGTGCTCCTAACTACACCACCATCGCCACCATCACCACCAACGACAATAAAAATATATGGTATTTGGGTTCAGGTTAAGATGGTTTGCCTCCCTGAAGCATGGGTTCTTGCTGTATTGGTTAATATCTCAGTGCCATGTGGTTGGTCTTGTTATGCTTCAAAGATGTTTATGCTGGTTTCAGCTGGGAACACACTGGTGTCTGTAACTTAAAAAAAAATCTCTTCCAAGGAATTGGGATGGAGTTGCCAGGCATGTACCTCCCTCGCAAAGGAGCTCCCTTCTAGCTTTCTGAAAAGAAGGGAAGGGTCTCCTCATTCCAGAAGCAATTCTGGAATGAGTTTTTGAGGAGGGGGAATTGGGGAGTAAGATGAGTTGGTGAAGGGAGGAAGAGGGCTTGCCTCCCTTGCCTGTGAGCTCTGCTTTCAGTAGAAAACCAACCACACTTTTCCTCTTTATGGAAATGGCTGGATTTGTCACAAAAGGCCCCTCAGTCAGGAGCTACCAGGGAGCATGAGGGGCTTCGCATCCATGGAATTTGCATGTGCCCCCCAAGGTAGGGGGATCATTAAGCAGTGGCTTATCAGTGGTTCAAATAGAGGGAGAAGAGAAGAAGGCAGCTTTAAAATAAATTGAATGTATAAAAATCACAGATAAAGAAAGCCAGGAGAATAACTTGACTTAAGAAGTAAGGCTGACTGTTGAAGACCTCACTTGGTAAATGCTCTCTCAAAGAGGCAAGGGAAGAATCTGGTCAGGAATTTCCCAATCTCAGTGAAATGGTGGAGATAACCTCCTGGGGGGTGGGACCTCCTTCTAGCTGGTGACACCAAAACCACCTGCAGTGGACACTGACTCTATTTTGTTGGCTGCAGGTGTGTGTTCCCTTCTTACCCTTTTTTTAATCTGGACATGTATGGGGCTGTAATGTTTCCCTCCCCAGGATCTAGCCACAACCATCCCTGGAGGGAGTTTGCTTTGCAGTGGGGGACCCAGCCTTCCCTGTAGAGATGCCCTGCCTACTGTCCCTCTCAAGAGCTTTCCCTTTGGCTGCTGTCTCTGTCAGTTTGGTCAAAACAAAAAAGAGGGGAGTGTACAACAGAAAGTCTACATCAAAAAAGGAAACTGGAATATCTGGGATCCCATGTACACTATAAACCAAGGCACCATGATTTTACAAAGCCATTCCTTTCTATTGTTTATCATTCAAAATATTTCTACAAACAAGATTTATATACAGAAATTAAATGTGCATTGCAAGGTGAATCACCAAAGTCCCTTAATTTCAATGGTTCTCCAAAAATTGTTTTGATTACAGCGGATGAGCGATTGTGAGTATCCTGCATAGCGCAGGGGGTTGGACTAGATCAGGGGCAGGTTGGACTAGATCAGCAAACACTGGCAGGGGCTCATGGGAATTGTAGTCCATGAACATCTGGAGGACCACAGGTTGACTACCCATGGACTAGATGACCCAGGAGGTCCCTTCCAACTCTATGATTCTATGATTGAAGAAGTCAAGAAAGGCTGTTGTTGAAGAAGGTGGCTGTTGAGGATTATTGAGGATGGTGGCACATCCCGTTTCCACTCAACAGGAGGAGCAAACCTCCCTGAATCCCATTCAAAATGCCACTCTGGTTCCTAATGATAACATATATGAATGGTTACATGCCTTTTCCTAAACAAAACACACATGTATATATCCATCTATTATAAAAACACACATGTATATATCAACTATAAAAACTCTTAGTTATCCAATTCACCAACTGGCGGAATAAACTTCCCTTTTTACAGTGAAAAACTACCCAAGGCTCATATAACAAAGAAAAAGATAACTTGCCCTCTCTTTGCCCCTGTGTATTTATCATTCGTGCATGGGTGGTTCTCCCTCCTCTACTGCATCCTCAGGACCACCCTACGGGGTAGGTCAGGCAGAGAGAGACAGAGAGAGTGGGCTTCATGGCTGGGTGCAGAGGTGAACCCTGACTGCTACCCTGCACTGCCCCTTCCCTTGCAAAGTCCAGCAGGTGGTCACATTGCAGTGCTGAACCTGGGGCCTTCTTCCCATCCACAGCCCCTGATCTACCTTCTCTGGGCTTGCCCGACGGCAGTTTGCAGCACCTGAGCTCTAGGACTGATGTGAGCAAAGATTCCAAGCATCCACACTGCCCAAAGGGCACTTAGAGAAATTCAAGATCCACCAGAATTAATCAAGCTAAGGCAGAAGTCGAGTCGACATGGAGAAGAGTTGCGGGGGGGGGGGGCAACGGGCGCCAGACGAAGCTTCGCAGCTCACGTTGCAGCCTCGGATCTTGGCCCTAGGCAGAGTTCTGACTTCCCAGAGCCCGGCCCGGGCTGCAGGGGACGTCGGGGGGGGGGGGCGGGGGTCCTCTGCTCAGGTCTGCCCGGTCCCTGCCCGCAACCACTCCCGGGGGGCCTGGGCTCGGGCCATTCCATCAGGCGGGACCGGGGACAGGCTGGCCGCGAATAGTAGTCAGGAAAGGCACTCTGCACGCGCCCGTTGTGTTATTTGGTCTGATCCTGGGCGCAAATCCGCCCCGGAGCCTCTCTTAACGCGGCTTCAGGCAGGGCCGAGGCTGGATTTCTCCCTCTGCGCGCCCTGGAAGTCAGCCGCCCCCGCCCACCCGAACCCAGGGAGGGAGGCAGGGAGGGAGCTGGGGCAGCCTCCCTTGGGCGCCTGGATCGCGCGCCGCTTGGCCGGGGCCTCCGGTGGGCAGTCGGGCGCGGGAAAGCAGGAGCGGGAGCCGGGCTCTGCGGGCAGCCGCTTTGCGGGCCTGGCCCTCGGGAGACGCCGCCGCCTCCGCCCGCTCTGCGCGGAAGGCGCTGCGGGCGGTGGCGGAAGAGGCCCCGCTCCTTGGCAGGGAAGGCGCGTCTCTCCGCCGGAGCCCCGCAGGCCGACTTCCCCGGGCCCCTTGGGCCTGCGCACCGGAGAGTAGCGGCGGCAGAGGGGCGGTCTGCGCCCTCCGTCCTCAGCAGGCGCTGGGCCAGTCTTCCTCCGCGCCCCTCGCCTTAAGGTCCCCGGCCCTGGGCCGCCCCGTCCCACCCGCCCCTTCCTTCCGGCGCCCCTCGCTTCGGGGTGCTGCGCCAGACCCCCCACAACAGCGAAGCCGGTGGCCGGGAGCACCAGGGAAGCCGCGGGTGCCCCGTCCAGGCTGGGGGGCCACCTCCCACCCGGGGCCTGAGCAGAGGGAGTTTCTGTGGGGCCACGCGGAGAGTATGTGGGGGTGGGGGCAGCCCCTGCGGCCTTTGGCGTCGGTGGCCACGGGCTCCGGCCCACTGGAGCAGGCGGCGGGCGGCGGGGGTGGCTCGAGGGGCCCTGGCCTTCGTGGGGCCGAACCCCGGCCCGGGGGAGTCTGCCTGATGCGGCTCGCTCGGAGTTCAGGCCCAGGCTTTCCCCGCCAGAGGACGCGAGGGGGGGGGGGGTCAGGGGAACCGTCTGTCTGCCTGTCGGTCTGCATCAGCCAGGAGCAGAGTCCAGCAGCACCTGCCAGACGAGCCTCATTGGGGGCCATGGAGGAGCCGTCGGAGCCCCTCACGGATCCTTTCTTCAGCGGCGGGAGCGGGAATGCCGCGGTCCTTTCCACGGGCGAGGAGGGCTGCCCGGTGCTGGAGGACAACAGCTGGGAAATGGGGCACCTGACAGCCCTCCCCCCTGGCCCATCCCCTCTCACAGGCTCCCTCAAGACTCAGGAAGGCTCCTCCGCAGCCCGGCGACAGGCCGTGGCCTTTCCGCACACACAGGATAATGCACTTTCAATGTGCTTTGGCGGCTGGATTTTCCTGTGCAGAACAGGAAAATCTACTTCTAAAGTGCATTGAAAGTGCATTATCTATTATGTGCAGAATAGGCCCGGGAGTCTCCGGTCATTCTGTGCCAGCGCTGTGCTTTTTCGCACTGAGCCCAGCCCTCCGGCCTTGTGGGCCGCCCTTCACCGGTCTGCAGACTCGCCGGTCTCCGGGGATGTTGTGGAAGGTTCGTTGGCTTCCTGGGTCGCCTCGGTGGCCGTGGCCAGCTGCCTGGAGCTCCGGAGAGACCGAGAGGCGGCCCACAAGAGAGGCCTGGCCGGGCGGTCCCTGCCCTGAGGACGCGGCCACTTAAGCGTCCTGGGTGAGAAGCAATTTTGACTGTGGTGAAAACCCATGAGAAAAAAACCCTCACGTGCGTTGGAGAGCACGGAGGCGCCGCCTGCCTGCGCGGGCCAAGGCCGGGCCGGGAGCGGGTCGCGGGATTCCCGTGCCGGGGGCGATCCCTTGCCGTGGGTGGCGTTGGCCGGCGCTTGGGGTCGAGGGCGGCGCGGCTAATGGGGCGCAGGCCCGGCGAGCTCTGTTTACATAGGCGCTGGCTTCACACGAGTCGGCCGGGCCTTTGCTGTCTGCGGTGGTTCTCTGATCCCGCTGACCCCGGCCATGTGGTTTCACTTTTTCGTCTGATCTCAATTCCAGGACCAGCGGGGAATAAAATACAAATTGAATAGTAACCATTCACAGACCGCTCTTCGCCCACGCCTCTTAAGCCCTCTTTGTCTTGCCGGCAATTGAGAGATAAATGGCTCCTTTTGCTTGCCCCCGCCTGCCTTCTAGGTGCGGGGGGGGGAGAGAAGAAAGCCCGGCACCCCCGAGGGACCCACGCCCACCCCCCTCGCGCTCCTCGCAGCGCAAGGAAGCGAGAACAGAGACCCCGCCGGTTGGATGCCGCAGCGTTGCCCCGGGGCGCCAGGCCAGGCGAGAGGGGGCTCTGCTCTGCCCCGGGGGCCACCGCTTCGGAGGCGGCGCTCACACGGCTCCTTTCTGCCGGGAGGGGGAGGGGAGGGGAGGGGAGGGGGGGTGGAGCGGCGACCTGGCAGCGGGGAAATCGGCCCCGTTTCCTCGCGCGCGGCAGATGCGCGCCTGTCGGGGGAGCAGCAAGCCGCCTTCGGGGCGCTCGGGGCGGCCGGGCAACAGGAAGGAGGCCTCGAGGGCTCCCGCCTCCCGCCCCCGCTCGCCTCCTGCTGCTCCCGGGGCCCATAACTAGCCCGGCGGGAGAGACGCGGGGCGGCCGGTCTGGTCCGGAGGAGCCGAGGCCAGGCGGAGGCCGACGGGCCCGCGGGGAAGGAGTCACGCTTGGCGGGCCTTCGAGGTGCCGCTCTCGGCGGCTTCATTCCCGCCTCCTCCCAGGCACGGGGTGCCGCTGCGGCTGCTCAGTCCCCGGGTGACGTCCGAGGGGCCCTGATCCTGGCCAGCCTCCCCCGGCCCGGCTCTGCTGACGGGCGGGGACTGCGCCCGAGAGGGCGGCCGGGGGAAAGGGCCGAGCTTTCGTCTCCTGGCCAGCCGCGAGATTTCACATGGACTACAATTCCCATGAGCCCCTGCCAGCGCATGGGAATTGCAGTCCATGGACAGCTGGAGAGCCCCAGTGTGGCCACCCCTGCCTAAACAGTGCGCTTTCCAGGCCCTTTGCGGCTGGATTTTACTGCGCGGGAGGGCAAAACCCCCTTGCAAAGGGCGGCGGAAGCGGGGCCTGGTGGAGCGCTTTTCCCTGCTCCTGGGAATGTGCCCTGCGGGAGTCAGCCGGCTTCTTTGGGGCCATTTACGCACTGGAGATTTCATCCCGGGCTGCAGGCTGGAGTTTTAGTTGTGGCAGGTTGCCCCACCTCTTCCTGCACCCACACGGGGGAGCATTTGGCCTAGTGCACCTCATCCACCCCCAATTTGTGCTCGTTCATGGGAGCTGGGGCAGTGACGTTCCCAGTGCGTAAACGGTATGGCCCGAGATTTGGAAACGCGGCCAGTGCCAAAGCTTCAGCGAGGCTTCCCTTTGGGGGAGGGGCCTGCTTCCTCCGCCCCTCCAGAGAGACGCACGAAGGGTTTGTTGTCCCCTTCTGGGACGCAATACAGACGCGCTCAAGCCCAGAGTTAGGCTCGCCTAAAGCGCACCTTTGGGTCGCACCAAAGAGGCTGAGGCCCCTCCCAGCTTCGCTGGGGTCCCTTTCCCCTGGGTGTGATGGTCATGCCACGGGAATGGCCAGAGGGCGCCGTTGAACTGCAGAATCCCCCCTGGCTCTCTCGGGGACCCCTGCGGGCAAGCGCGTTTTTCTCTCCCATGCACTGGGAACTTCAGTGCCCCAGCTCCCATGCAGGAGCACAAATCAGGGGGGGATGAGGTGCACCGGGCCAAATACTTCCCTGTGTGGGTGCAGGAAGAGGTGGGGCAACCTGCCAGGACTGAAACTCCAGCCTGCAGCCTGGTATGAAACCTCCAGTGCATAAACGGCCCCAGAGATTCCCGGGGGTTTAGGGAAGGAAACCAGCCGCATCGGTCTGTAGAGTTGAATTCGTTTATAACATTTTCTAATTGCCATTTTAACCAAATGTATCCAGAATTTTCCCCATGAAAGGCCCCTTCTCATTCAATCTTTTGATACTCTCATTCAATCCTCGGGCGCTGGCACCGGCACACCAACACGCATCCAGGCCCCTTTGCAACTGGAGTCGACCGTGTGAAACGGCAAAATCCAAATGAAAACGGTCCCCCAAGCGGAGCCCGGGCGGTAGCAGATCTTGGTCTGCCATGCGTGGCTGGGCCTTCTCTCAGGAGCTTCCCGTGAGGACACCTTTCTGCTCACCTCCCTAACAGGAGCTCTCCCTCTCCCCGGATCCCAGGCGACTTCGGAAGCCTCCCAGCTGCCAGAGGGCAGCGTGGCATGGTCGTGGTTAAAGAGCGACGGCCTCCAATCCGGAGAGCCAGGTTTGATTCCCCATTCCTCCACCTGCAGCCAGCAGAGTGACCTTGGACCAGTCACAGGTCTGTTCTCACAGAGCAGTTCTCTCTGGGCTCTCCGTTGTGGGAAGTGGAAGAGAATTGTAAGCCAAGACCAACCTGTCGCATGAAAGGTGTACATACAGATTTGCGTTTGGTAAAGACCACAGCTTTTATTAACCTCTAACACACAGGAGAGAAGGCAAACAAACACCTGGGGTGGATCCAATGGCCCGCTCCCCTCCCAACTAGCCACCTGATGGCTACATAATATGGGAGGAGAAAACCCCTCCGGCAGGCCCACGCCTCTTGAGCTCCCCCTACCCCTCAGGCCTGCCGGACCACCGGGAAGGTGAACCCTAGGAGAAGCCCACAGGTGGCAGCCTCCGTTGGGGTCCTTCCCGTTCACCTTCTCACATGCGGCAGCTGCCTCCCCATCCCGGAAGATGCTGCTGCTTGGGCACCTGCACAGTCTTCTTGTAAGGAGGCTCCGGTGAGTAGGCAAAGCCAGCCCTAAAGTGCTAAAGCCCGCCACAGAGCGGAGGTCGGTCTCACAATCACCCTCTACTTTTGCTTCTCTTCCCCCCCCCCCCAAGGTGTCCAAAGCCCGCCTTTCCTGCCACAGGTAAATATGGCCAGGTGCTCCTGACAAAACCTGCCCACAAGCCGAATTCAGGCCAATGGCCTTTGGAGCCCCCTCCCCCGCCCACTGGGGAGGAAGTCCCTCCTTGGCAGCATCTGATTCCCCGCCTGCCGTCCATGAAGCCAGGGCGCCGTCGGGGCTTCGTCGGGCTGCAACGCATTGGTCCCCCAACGGTCTCCAGAGGGAAACCCGGGCCAGGCGGGTCTATGGCAAAGCGCCTGGAAGCCCACGTGGTGGAAAGGCGGGGCAGGGGGCTTTCCGACGGCGTGCTCCGGCCTCCTCTTCCAACCCAGAACCCAGAGGGATGAGGAAGGCGTGGTCGTGGCCATCCAAAAGATCTCTGCCCCGCCTCTCCACCACCTGGGCGCCTTCCCGCTCCGGTTCGGACAACCCTGACGATCAGGATGCCCTACAGTTTTAACCCCCTAAGCAGGCAGGGTCCGAGTCGGGATGAAGACAGACAGCCCTGCCCGACGGCCCCTTGTCCCGGAGCCCAGATCGACACACGTGGTGGCCTGGAAAGCCAAAGACCCCGGGCGGAACGCGGGCGGCGGTCTCCGTAGCAGCGATTTGGCCCGGCCCGGCCTCCTGCTTCATTCCCGCCTCTAAGAGGACTTACGCCCCCCCCCCAAAAAAAAACACCCATCCCAGTCGGCTTCCTTCCCAGTCGGCTCCAGCCTTCGAGGGACGTCTTGGGCAGGGGAAGGGAGAACCGCGGGGGGAACGAGCCCCTCCATCGGCCGGCCAGCCAGCAGCTCCGCCGAAGCGTCCCGTCTGGCCGCGGTGGGGAGGGGCAGGGGCTCTCCGTGGACGGGGCCGGGTTCGGAGGGGCTCCCGCGGACGGAGGGGGCGGGAGGGGGGCCAGGCCTACCTGAGCCGGCGGCTCACCTGCTTCCCATTAAGGGGGCCGGCCCGCCTGCCTGCCTGCCTGCCTGCCGCGCGGTGCGGCGCTCCTCGGCCTTGCGCCGGCCTCTTATAAACTTCCCGTCGTTTATTCAGCCTGGTTTCCATTGCGGCCGTTTGGCAGGGGCAGCCGCTCTGTTTGGTTTATTAACCCGCAGGGTTACTCTAACTAAATATTTGGGCGGAATACTTCGGGCTCGGATTGCAACGTTTGCTAACCAAATTACCCCCCGTTTGCTGAAGCCGAACAGGCAGCGCTCTGTGGGTTGGCCGGCGCGGGCCGGGGAGCAGGCGGGCGGGAGGGGCGTTCAGGGGTGACCCCCCTCGGCCCCGGGAACGGACCCCGCGGGAGGACAGCGGGCCTAGCGCCGCCTCCGCAGGGGTCCTCGGGGGCAACGCTCTGCGGGAGAGGGAGGGGGGGGCCTTCAGCGCCTGGGAGGCAGCCCGGGGCAGGGAGCAGCGCCGCCCTTCCCCCACTGAGCACGTCCCCACCAGCCCCCCAAGCTCCAAGAAGGGCGGGCCGGAGGCCGCGGCGCCCTTCCTCTCCCCCTCGCGGCCATCTAGACGATCCCTCCCGAGCGCTTCGGAGGCAGCCAGAGGCGGCCTGGGCGCTCCGGCCAGCGTTCCTCTCGGGGGGACGCCCCTTGCTTGGGGGGGGCGTGTTCTCCTGACTGGTTTCAGCCCCGAGCCCCCCGTCTCTGCACTATAGCAAGGGGGAGGGCGTGGGGGGGCACAATGTGGTGCTTGGGCGGCCCTCGAAGGCGGAGCGGAGAGCAACGCCGAGCCGGGCGAGAAGGGCGTCCACCGGGACCGCGCCGCGGGGGGCGGGGGGTGGGAGGGATTCCTTCCGTTCAGACGGCGGGTGCCCCTTCGGTGGCCGGGCCTTAAACCGGAGCGCCTCCGAGGAGCTCTGCGCCTTCTCTCGAGCGAGTCCCTGGCGAAGCCGCCGCCGATGGGCTGGAGGCGCCGGCTCTTGTTGGCCCAAGGCCGCCACCCGCTCAAGCCTCCCGCACTGGAAGCCTGCTGGCGACGGCTCCCCGCGGCCGGCCCTGCCTTCGCGAGCCCCTCCGCCGGACGGAGCCGGCCCCAGGCCCTGAAGCGCCCTGCTTCCGCCGGGAAACCTGGGTGGTCGCCACCGGGGCTCGCCCCCTCCATCTAAGCCCATCTGTGTGTGTGGGGGGGGGGGTCTAGGGACGAACAGAATCCCGGGCAGCCCCCGAGCTCTGAGGGGCGCCGCAGGGCCTGAGCCCACCCTTCAGGGACAAGGAGGGGAGGGGCCACTCCCACCCGTGGACCGGGGCTCTGGCTGTGGGGGTGGGGGTGGGGGTGGGGGTGGGGTGGGGGTTAAATTCAAGAGGGAAGCAGAAAACCAGAAAAACAATAAGCCTTACAGTTCTTAGCAATCTGGGATGAGGAGGAAGGAATGGCTTTGTTCTGCTTTGAGACAGCATCTGCAGAGCAACCAGGGCCTGGGGTGGACTTTCAGCCCTGAGAGGCAGAAAGGAGGCCTTCAAGGGGTCGGGCTGGGGGAATGCAGGGCTGCGCGAGGGATGTCTGGTGGACAGGAATGTCCATGGGCTGGGCTCAGTTCCAGGGAGGCGTGCAGAAGTCTGTCCATGCAGGAGATCATGAAGGCAGATGATTAGGCTTGAATTCCATCTCCTGACATCTCACCCTGTGCCTCCTGCATTTCTCTTGGGCCATGCTGTACTTCTGGTGTTGTCATGGGAGGGGGGAGGTGGGCTGTCCAAAACAGACCTTGTGCAGCTACTTAGCAATCCCCGTTGCGCAAGACATGCTAGCAGAAACCAAATGTCATTGGGCTTTCAGAACGGCCATGTGAAAAGCAGCTTCAAACCAGGTTTTGGAATCAGCTGCTGGCCATGTGGGCAGGCTGATTTACGATTTCATTTCAACCTTCCTGCTTTTTACAATCCGTATGTGATTTGGGTCTCCATCCACTGGATTCTCTGGGCTGGAATGGCTCTAACAGGCTAGCTGAGCCAGCCAAGCCTGCAGTGTGCACATTCCTGGAGTCACGCTGTTTGTACTCCGTGCGGTTCTGGTTGGTCTAATTCAGACTTTATAGGAAACGAACACACCTCTGGCAGTCTGTGTCCCTCCCGCCCAGCCCACTCCAGAGACCCCAACCCTTTCACTCATGTCCTCTTCTGTCTTGGAGGTTTTTCAACATTATGTGCCCTACTTAGAAGGTTTGAAAAATAAAACAAAATACAGCAACTTTACAGCAAGCGTTCACATTTCATTAAGCATTTGCTTCCCCCCCCCCTCCAATCCACTTTGCAAGGAGATACAGGCTACTAGTAAAACTGGCACAGCAACACTGGGGGATTTCTGCAACCTTTAAAAATAGTGAAAGTAGCCATATTAAGTAGTCGTTATATTCCACCCCCTCCATATGACGTCGCCAACATTCAGCGTGTGAGCAGTAACCATCTGGCTACATCCTCCATTTTAAAGCTCCCATTGGTGAATCCCAAAAGTGGATACAGCAATATATGTAGCACCACCTAATGTCATGGCCTTGCATCTGCCTCCTTCTCCCTTCTCCCAGTGATGGGATTTTTTTTAGTGAACTGCCTGGAGTAATTAATAGGCATACAAGCGTGCAGGCAAAGCCAAAAAAATTCCCCAGAGTTGTTGCACAAAGCATGCCTCTCTAAGCTTCCCCCTCCCAAAGTCAGAATGAGTTTCATTTTTAAAAGAAGCAAGAAGCAAGCATAAGGGGTGGCAATAAAGGAGCACTATGCATAGGCATTTCAATGTAGAATTATTGAATTAAAAATTAGAGAGCATTGTGGGACCTTTAAAGCATGGAGAAAGGGGATTGGCTGTCTGGCTTGATTGACAAGTGGAAGAGAGTCACATATAAACCCCATTGCTCACTTCTGCCATTTGAAGCAGGCATGTGGAGGGGGAGAAGCACAAAATGGTGGCAGAGAAGAGCAAGACATCAAAAAGGTGTGGAGGGAGGCATGGTTATATTTAGCATTAAGCCACTCAGCTGGCGTAATGCTATTTTTACCAATGTGCAGAAATGCACTGAGATTTCTGCCACTACATAATATTGAATTAAACTAGAAGAAAACAAAATCCAACTTTATCATGACATCTGGAGTTTCTCCTAATTAATTGGGGGAAACAAGAGGTTCCTTTGTGGCATGCAAATAGCAAAGCTCAGATAACCCATTCATAATGGCACAGAAGATTATTTAAAATGTTTATATTTATTTCTGCTTGCGGACAATTGGAGCAAAACTGGACCATCTGTGAGGCCTTCTACAAAAGGAATGGGGGGGGAGCAAGGCTGTCTCCCCCAACATTCCTCAGGTTATGAGAGGAAAAGAAGTCCCGGGGTGAAATGCTGTTAGGCAATTCCTAACTGGGGGGGGGGGCTATACATTTTATATATGTGAGTTTTAATGAAACATTATTGAAAAGAATATAGTTTCAGAGGAGAGCTGTATTGGTAGAATACAGAGATTGGTAGAATAGCTAGAGATTAGTCCAGTGGGGGTCTCTAAGGTAACACTGGACTCAAAGTGTTAAAGAAAGCTCATTGTCTGGCAGAAACTTTATTTCCAAAAGCACAAACAAAGCAGAGCTGAAGATCTCTTGCTGTCCCCTGTGTGTCAGAAGGGATGACCTCTGCTTTCATGGGGTCATGCATATGGCATCCAATAGTCTCTGATGAATCTTGCAGCCAACCCAGTCCTTGTCCACTCAGAACTAACGCTCACTAGATAGACTGCAGAAATACCCAACTGGGATGTGATCTACAGCATCCCATTTCCCATGGTGGCCCACCTGGTGTCCCCCAGAAGGTCTAGTACGCCCAGCAAGGACCAATGTTTCTCCCGGCAAGCAGCAGCCGGCTTCTCTGAACAGGACTGCATTACTTTGCCAAAGTGACTAGAGTTTGGCCCGTAGGTTGATAGCTAGCGATTCACCCTTCCTCAATAATGTCCTCCTAAGAACGTCCCCTAAGAGCTCCCAACTGAGTAGGACACAGTACTGACTCCCGAGGGGTGGAGGCCAGGGTCCTGCATCCAGTTAGAGTGTTGGTCATGACTGGTGGTGGTGGGCCTCTACAAGCAACCGGATTCCGGCTGTTGCCAATCAAGGCTAAATTAGTTGCATAAAGTAGACTTTCCTTGATGTCTAACTGAGAAAAATCTCAGAACTGCAAGTGATGCCACATTTAATAATTTCAGCAGAAAATGAAAAGGGAAGAAAGAACCCAAGCTTGTTCCTTCCCTCCTGCAGCCCCCCCCCCCATCCCCTGTGCTTGTCCACTCCAGCTGCTAAGTCCTCCAGCTTTTTCCTTGGCATTGTCTGGGATGCAGCTGGGCAATTTTCCACAAGGCTTAAAAAACAGATCATGAAATATATTTAAATTCCAAAGCAAACAGTACAAAGCTACTAGGCTGACTGTATCATTCGTTTGTTCGTTTGTTCGTTCGTTTGTTCACTCATACATACTTACATACATATGTACATGCATACACAGATAAGACCTTTATTGGCATTATACAAGGAAGTCCAATTGATTGATAATAATACCTAAAACTGATAAAATTCCAGTTAAAACGTTAACTCTGGTGAGTAAATGGAACACTGTAAAAAACTGGCTACTGTCTCAAGACCATATCAAAAAGAAGACTATGAAGTTTCATTGAATCAGGAGGATCCATGTTCTTGACTAACAAATTATCCATGTAAAATTTACATTGGGGCTCATAAAAAGCGCAGGGAAAGACTCACTATCACCGGCACTGTGTTTTCAAGGGGTATCCCTCGGAAGCTACCTTCCAGAGTGTAGTCTGCACGGGGCTTTTTACCCACTGCCAGCTTGAATAAATCCCTGCGGTCTACACTGAATTCAATTTCCACTTTGATTCTGGGTGCTTTAAATTTTCCCTCTGCAACATGCATGATTGATCTGGAGTGATCCTACCATTCCCCTGTAATATCCATAAGTGGATATAACCCTTGATATTTCAAAAATTGGCATCAGCAAATGTGTAGATCTCTGCTTTTAGTGAATTATGTAACTTCCTGCCTCCTGCCTCCAATGCTGTAGCAAAGCAGTCTTTCCTGATTGGCCAGGGTGTCAGTTCAGAGACTTCCTGGTTCTGGGTTGCAAAGCTTGTCTTAAAGTGACTGCGCTCCAGAAGCCCTATCTTCTCTCAGCAGAGATTTGCCTCTTGGGTTTATTCCCCCCCCCCCGCTGTCTCCAATCCTCTCTCCTCCCCTTCCCGTTAAAGAAAAGAAAGAGACCCCTGCTGTGCTTGGCTCCCCTTCCCGCTCTGAGCTTTCCCAATTGAGTGCAAAACACTTTCTGTTTCAATTGGGGGGGGGGGGACTGGGAAGGCCCCAGTTCAAATCAATCTGAATTCGGCAGGATCCCCAACAGAGAAAATGAAGTAAATACAGTATCAGCCCAGGACTGCTGATGGCATTACACTGAGGGCCATTTCGCACGGCTTCAAAGTAGCACAATGGTTGCTATTTGGAAACGCTACTAATTTGCCATAACCCACGACGTCGTAGACAATCTGCAACAATCCTGAAACCAATCAGCAAAAAGCGCTTCGTTGTGGCGCTTTCAGGGGAATCCAGAAAAGTGGATTCACCCTCCGGATAGCGATACACTCCTGCAACCAATCTGCAACAGTAGCGCTAAAGACCTGTGCGTTACCATTGTTGCTGGTTCTTCAAAGTCCCTCCCCCTGGCTCTCTCCTCCAAACTTCCGGCGAAGCGATCGCCATTTTTTTTTCTCCGAGCGAGCGGGGATAAACGCACCGGCGAGCCTCTTTCTGTTTAGAGGCTTCCCTGGCTTCAGTCCTTCACCTTTAGTCACTAAGCACAAACCACTGAAAAGCCCGTTTGCTGAAATAAAGTCCCTTTATTTTTTACAAATAAATTCAGCCGAAAATCGGGACCGTGAGAGGGGGGGGGGGGGGTTTATCACTCGAGGCAGCGTGCAAACGATCATACAATCAAACAACAGCTCACATTAGGCAGCTGGATGGGTCTCTCCGTAGCAACGAATCTACCTAGATTCGTTGCTATGGGTCGTTTTTTTTTTTAAAAAAACCTTTCTTAAAGGGAAAGGGGCTGTTTGGGAGCATGCTAACGGCTGCCCATTGGCTGCTTGACGGCCAGGGGCGGGACGAGCTTGGCAATAGCGCTTCCTTTCTAGCGATTTCTGCCGAGACCGGAAGCCTGTGGGAAACGCTAAAAAACGCAACTGATTCCACTACAAAGGCAGGTATGCATAACGACGAATTCCACTATTTTAAATGGCGATTTTTCATTCCGCAAACAATTTGCAACAAAGATCCCTGTGCGAAAAGGCCCTGAGTTTTGCCTGTGAGATGGCTGTGTGCAGATTTGGACTAATTAAAATGCCAATATATGGGGTCATTTGGCCCAGATGGGGGAGGACACCGAAGGGCAAGGAAAAGCATATATTATAAGCATCAACAAATTATTTTTGGTATTCTAGCTCAAATATTTATTTTTTTTAAATGCAGGAGAAGATCTCCCTCTGTGGCTGAGACAGTAAAAGGTCGTAATGAAGTCTGAGTCCTTTGAGTTTGAATCCAACTAGAAATTTCAGATTCTTTCAGCATATAGGGCTGACTGTGTCACTCAAGTCTACATTTGTTCCAGAACACATTTCTACAACTGATAAGTGAAGGCACCTCTGTGGCACTGCTTGGTGGTCCCCAGAATAGGGACCGCTCCTGCCAATGTTGTCATACAGAGCTCACAGAGCAAGCCCTTTGCCGTAGTTCAGAAAGAGCCCAGAGAACAGTGAAAGAGCTAAGCTTACCTTGACCTGAAGAAATGCAAACCACATTAAACTGGGCTGTCACTTGGGAAGTCTCTCTTTACCAGCAATGGCTACCCTATGGTCATTCTCTCCCAGACAGCCACCTCAGGAATGAAGGTATATACTCAGCATTAAGACATGTTTGCTTCATGCAATGTGTGATCCAATAACCAGGAGCCGTGAAATCATTGTGTGGCACTGTTAGCCATGTCTTGGAGGCTGTATGGGCATTCTTGCACGATAAACAGAGAGAGGACATCCCTTGGAGACTTTACTGGTTGCAATTGGATTGGCCAAGGCTGCAATCCTCAGAATACTTGCTTGGGAGTAGCCGTCATTGGATAAAATGAGAGTGACTTCTGAGTAAACGTGCTTAGGCTTGCTCTTGAGAGTCTGTTGACCAAAAGTATACTTTGTGTTCTCTGTTGGGGAGCAGTAATATTTAGCACCACCAAGTCTGCAGAGAAGTCCAAAATTATCCTCACTCTCCAGCCCCCCTGAAATCTGGGGAAATGGAAGAGTTGCAGTGCTGGTGTTAGCCATGTGGCTTGAGCTTCTTGCCTCCTTCCCAGGTGATTTCAGTCCAATCTGAACTGTACTTTCACTCAGTTCCTTCTGCATCCTGATTCTGGCTGGCCTTTCCTGGAAACTAAACCTCCCTGCTTCAATATATCCGGGAAAGAGTGCCGGCCCACAAGAGCCGATGCTCCGAATCAAACTTTAAAGGTGCCTCTGAACTCTTACATCATCCATCCCCTAGTGACACTTCCAATTACAAACATTCCCTCTCTGAACTGCTAAGCAAAGCTGGCCTTCAGCTTGTCCATCTAGCCAAGCCATGAAACCTTGTCTGCCGATCAGTCTAGGGGGTTTCTTTTTAAGAGAGTTTTACCAACCTCATCTGAAATTGTAGCAGTAAATGGGTGGGGGGGGGGAGGACCTGGGGAAACAATCAGTGCCTGGACTCTAATGTGAAGGGTTGGGAACTTCCCTTCATCCCCTGAATTGTGCTTCAGGGACTTGCTTGCTTTGCACGAGGCTGTTGTCCCACGCTCTGTGACTGTTGCCTTGTGGCCACCTAGACCGAGGCGCCATTTGTGCGATGGCATTTCCTCGGCAGAAGGAAAGCCCGAAGGAGCAGAAGGTTTTCTCCAGGCATATGGATTCTCCCTCCTTCCCACTTTCGTGTCATTGGCTCACTTAATTAAAATTGCAGTAATAAGGGTGGCTGAACAGTTTAGCTGATTGGTAATAGGATATATAGCCTTTCACCTCCAGGTCACTGGTTTGATTGCAGCACAAGTGGGTAGTGACTAAACAATTATTACCATCCAATTGCTTTTCAGTGACCTCTATGAAATCAGTTGGAGATGTTCAGTTCTCTTCCTCACTGGGAAGGTGTCTGCACTGGAAAAGCTCCTCCTGCAATTGGCACTAATTGGCACCTTGGCTGGCAGACGGAGCGGAGGACACGGCATGGCTTACACCTTCCCCGAGTGGCCTCCTCTTTGGAAGGGTGGAGGGACACAGCAGGAGGGAGGGAACCACAGCTTGCAGAGGAGAAAACAGTGGCCAGCGGTCATCATGAGGAAACGTTTACAATTATTTTTAAAAGCCAGCCAAAATAACTCTACACTTGCCAAATAAGTCACTGGTAACGGAATTATTGGTGCTTCCTGTACTGTTTCCCCACCCCCTCCCAAAAATCCCAAACTTTGCCAATTAAATTAATTTCATTCTTACCCACAGATTGTTGATATTTCCTTGGTAAAATGGAAAACTCATCCTTTAAAGTCGAAATCCTGTGATTTTTGCAGGAGTGTTGCAGATTTGTACGACATCGTGCATAACATTAAAAAAATAGTGTCACACAATAGTAAGACTTCAGCAACATTAACACCGTGCGGAATGGCTCTGTATATTGATACAGCTAGGAATTTCTGGGAGGAGTAGTAGAAAGGAATCTGCATTGAGAAACCAAGAATCATATAAAACGCTCACACAACCAGTCTGTGCCTGTGTGGGCAATGGTAGGTAAGGGTTTTTTGAAACAGATGCAAGAGAGGAAACAGCAAGAGGGAGTGCCAGGCTGCCCCATGCCCAGTTTCACGCAGTGCAGGTTTGCTGGGAATGTCTGGGTTGGTAACTCAACTGAAATGTGATGCTGCCCACCTGTGACCCTCCAGCTGGGAAAGGAGTTCTCTCTTTTTCACATCGCCAGTGTTTCTGGGGAACTGGCCCTTAAACTGATATGCTTGTTAAAATTAGTTTCCAAAAAATACACAGAGCTGAGAGGGGAGCCAGTCCGGGTTCTGTTTTTTCAACTTTTCATGCTCTGCGTAAATTTAATCCAAAATTTTCCATAATGAAAAGATTTCCTTTATTAGCCCAAGTTTTGGATCTGTTTCCATTTCAGCTTTGGGGTTTCAAATATTTATTTTCCACCCATCAGTTTGGCTTTTCAGACATCCCTTTTTATTAGCTATTGTTCTAATTTGCTAGCTTTCCCCTCTCTTGTGCTTCCCTTTTTAAAGCTCTTCCATGTGAATTTGAGGGATTCTTTCTAGTTTAATTGCAAACATTTCCTTCTTCCCAATGTTTTGGCAAGAGGTTTAAAAATGCTGGAAGTTTTGGAGGGTGAAGCCAGTGGCTGCCACATCACTGACATGCCTCTTTGGCACGCTGGCTGCTTTCCCTTTTAGTTGCCCTGATGATTATTTTTCTCCTTCCCTTGGTTTCATGGTGCCATTTCAAGTCATGTGCCTCGTGGCCTTCTGGAAAGGTTGTCTAAGGTTTTGTTTTGATTCCGTGGATATTGGCTGGGTCTTCTTCTGAACATTTCCTCCCAATTCTCGAATAATCTTTGTCTATCCCCCCCCAGAACAACCTGCCTGCTCTTTAAGAACAAGGTTTGAATAATCTACTCGTGGATGACTACCAGTTTAATTCAGCTGGTGTCCAGAGCTCCTAGTTGTTTCCATCAACTATGGAAGCAGAAAAACAAACAGCAGGAAGGCTAGTTTGCAAATTTCCATGTGCTGTTATTGTTGGGTTTTGCTTCTCAGCCTTCCTCTGAGGAGGCCAGAGCAGTACTGGGGGCAGCAGTCCTTGTTATGCCTTCCTGAGAGTAAGCCCTGCTAAATTCCTCCTCAGATGTGCCCAGGCCCCTGACTCAGCACGGTGGCTCTGCATGCAGCCTCTGCACGCAGCTAGCTGGGTGTCTCTGGGACAGTTGAAGTTCTCTTAGGGCTGTCCTTACAGAGCAGTTTGCATAGAGCTCTCTCAGCCCCACCTACCCCACAGGGTGTCTGTTGTGGGGCAAGGAAGGGAAAAGTGGTTGTAAGCCGCTTAGGGTAGTAAAAAGTGGGGTATAAAAACCAGTTCTCTTCTATGATTTTGAGTAGAGGGTCAGTGGGGTGGGGGGGGGTCTGTGCTTAGAGGCCAGAATCTTTGTGCCACCCTAGTTTGAGTCATGGTGCTTTGATGTCAACCCAAAACAGCAAGTGAGAGAACAGAGGCACCCCCTCGAGGGCAGGCAGCAGAAGTGCTGTGGCGTGAACCAATGAGCACCCTACATTCAGATCAGGTTAAGCAACAGGTTGATCAGCTGAAGCTTCAGCTGGGTTTGCCGACCTCCAGAGCAGCCATGCATGATGAGAATGAAGGGCACCTGTGCTGATCACACACAGGCCCTTCTGTTTGGCTGCAAAAAAGGTGGTTGCCTGGCTTATTTAATGGTAACTGTTCCCTCCCTCCCTCCAATGTCTCAGAAATAGGCTTGAGTACAAACTTAGGTAAAATGAGGCAGACGATGAAAACTAATTGGCTTGTTAACCCTAACTGAGATGCATCCTGAATGCAATATGCCCACTTCCTTCTCTTTCAATAGTATGCCAAGAAGTTCTTGTAACTGGGCAGGTGTGATTCATACCAGAATTTATACACACTATTACACATTAAGTCTATACAGACTGTGGTGAACAGTTCTGGGGAATCACAAGACTAAGTTTCAAGTATGTTGGCCGATTTTTTAAAAAGGGGATGTGGTACCAGGCAACTGGATCTCCCCCCCCCCCCCGTGGATCCACATAGTTACCTAGGATCTGGCAAAATATCTGAGCAGTCCTTACGATATCCTTGTCGGCTCCTAGGCACACCCCCACACTACACCAGCTCTTGAGAAGCTGTTCTTTTATTTGGAACAATTTAATTAAGTGCTAAGAATCTGTCATTCGGGATTGATGTAGATGGATTCTCCACTGATGGTTCTCAGCTTTTAAAATATCAGATTCTTTGCCTGGCATGTTTCCAGAAGACTCCCCCTCAGGCATGCCATACAGTCCCTCTCTTTTTCTTCCAATGATACCTCTATGGATTGACAAACTGGGGAGTAAGTCAGGCATTATTAGCCAGTCTGTACGGCTTGTCTCACACTCCTCCTGCGGTTGATTTAGAGCGTCTGGGCCTTTTGCTCTATAATATAAATTACTCAGGGGGAAGGTTGATGCACCTCTCTGCACCTCGTCTGAGAACCGGAAAGCTTCAAAACCTTGGTCGGGAGGTTCCAGAATGGAGCCTTCCTTGTATCTTTCCAAAGCATTAGAGGGAGGCCTGAAATCCTTCTCAGACATTCCAAGAAGGTGAACAGAAATAGCGTGGGGCAGGATCATGGGAGAAACTTCTATCCTTAATACAGGCACATTCAGTCTTTCGGGCCCATTTGGGTACACGTGATTGTATGCAGGACTCTCCCAGTCTTGCAAAGCCACAGGTGAGTGCACCTGTTGCCCTTCCACACAGAAGAAAGGAGAGGACTGAGCCTTTACAGCAGGGGTGGTCAAACTGTGGCCCTCCAGATGTCCATGGACTACAATTCCCATGAGCCCCTGCCAACGAATGCTAGGGGAGGGCCACCCCTAGTCTAAAGGCTAGAGCCACAGGGCAATCTTCTCAGTTGCTGAAGTCACTTAGAAGCGAAATGCATTGTGCCGCTGTCCCTCTAGGCCTGCATCCAAAGACGGACAGGAGGTCTGGTTTCCCTTTCTAGGTGCAGGTCCTTCCACAAAGCAGCAAGGCCATGGCTTTATAAGGGGACTCCCGCAACCCACCTGAGGGCCTCAGCCCATGGACTGAAGGTCACTGCACTACTGGATTGCCTCTACCGGTCATAAAGCGCCCCCTCCCCCCGTCTGTATGGTACTTAAGAGAAGAGGACAGGTCACTGCTCCATGGAAATAACACCACAATCCTCTCCAGTTGTAGCTGTGCCCTGCAGCAGCCGAAATGGGGCAGAAGCAGGAGCACCAGGAGACCTGAAGCAGCATCTGCCCTGGGTCCTTGTCGCTACAGGATGAATAGCACAGAAGACTTAATTGGTGACATGGCCCTTACGCCAGATGCTGAGCTGCTGCCAAAGGAACATTTGAACACATCTAATGCTGTACATGATGGGTCCGTATCCCCAATGAAGTACTGGCTTGGTGTAGTGGTTTAAGTGTGGTGGCATCTAATCTGGAGAACTGGGGTTGATTCCCCACTCCTCCACATGACCATGGCCTGGTCACAGTCCTGTTAGAGCTGCTCTTGCAGAGCAGTTCTGTCAGAATTCTCTCAGCCTCACCTATATCACAGGGAATCTGTTGTGAGGAGAGGTAGGGATGATGATTGTAAGCTGCTTTGAACCTCCTTCAGGTAGTGAAAAGCGAGGAAGAAAAAACAACTCTTCTTCTACCATATATAGAAAGAATTTGGGATTCTTCTCCCCCATTTACATTGAGCTCCTACAAGATTATTTTGCTTTCACTTGGTATACAAGGTGAATATAAAACTATGGTGACCAGAATGCTCATTCCTATTGCAAATGTCTCTGCTTTCTTTTCTATGTTAGCATATGAGAGAGCCAGCTTGGTATAGTGGTTAGGAGTGTGGACTTCCAGTCTGGTGAGCCATGTATGATTCCTGCTTCCCCACAAGCAACCAGCTAGGTGACCTTGGGCTCCTCACAGCTCTGATAAAGCTGTTCTGACTTAGCAGTAATTTCAGGACTCTCTCAGCCTCACCCACCTCACAGGGTGTCTGTTGTGGGCAGATGAAAGGGAAGGAGAATGTAAGCCACTCTGAGACTCCTTCAGGTAGAGAAAAGCAGCATATAAGAACCAACTCTTCTTCTTCTTCTTCTTCTTCTTCTTCTTCTTCATCATCATCATCATCATCATAAGAACAGGCTTAGACTGTACCAGCGTTCTTTTTCCACCTCTGAAGTGCCCACATTGGTAGACACCAATTAAACAAACTGATCCACCGTGGGAGTGTAGAAACCAATAATGACAGTTTATAAATCTGAGCCATACAGCGCCTTCTTAAACCCATTTACTTCAGTGGACTCAGAAAAGCATCGTTCTGTTAGCCTTGCCCTAAAAGGCATCTCCTGTGTAAATCCATAACAATGACATTGGCAGATATTTCATTACAGGTATTTCTCTTATTTTACAAATACATATTCCATTGTTATTTCAGTTTCTCCCAAGCACTGTATCAGAAATATAAGACATGACATGTGTTTTGTTAACTAACAAGATACCTGAAATGTCAGCAGGCAGAATGCAGAGTTCTAACCCTTAGAAGGACACATGAAGGTGCCCTACAGAGAGTCAGAGATCACCTATCATTGCGTGCTCTGACTGGCAGCAGCTCCCCAGGGGCTGAGGAAGAGGTTTTTCACATCACTTCTTACCTAATTCATTGGACTGCAGATGCTGGGGTCTGAACTTGGGACCTTTGGCAAGCAAAGCAGATGCTTTACAACTGATTCTCCTCCCGGGAGTCCTTGGGCATCTGGTAGTGATTTTGGATCGTAAGGGATATAAAGAAATGGTAGATCTGGATAATGAACCTTCTATTGGATATACAGGAAAAGATCCCAAGAAGCACAAAGCTAGTTCCATGAACCCGTATAAGCTTTAGATTTGCTTTCTGTGCCCCCTTTAAAATGGAAGAAAGATTTTGTGGTATGGTATGTAGACAACTATTTTGAACAACGTTCCATGTGCTGGAACAAGTTCCTTGCATGAACAATGGTAGGATGCCCACCAGGCAAGGCAGCAGGGTTTCCCCCCTGCCAGAGAGCTATACTAGAAGAGTGGTGATTTTTACTGACTTTTGCTGCCCATTGTTTCTATCCTCCTCGTTCTCCTCCCCAGCTGCTACCTCGGGGGCTGCCCTGCCATCCTGCCACCGGCTCACCTTTGGTGCTCTCCAGCGGCTGCTATTGCTGGACCTCCCCCTTGGCGTGGCACTGTGCAGCTGCTGCTGGCAGGGCCCCCCAGCAGATGGCAGGAAGTCAGGGGCACTGGCAGGAGGCAGCATCCCTCAGCAAAAGACTACCCCCCCGGGTCTCAGTAAAATTGTCAACCATCGACCGGTCCCCGATGATAAAAAGGTTGGGGGCCACTGCTTTAGACAACCAGAAATTGTTCTGGGCTTCAGAAAGGTCACTACTGCTTATCATAGTTGCCACCTCTAGGTTTGGATTTTAAGGTGGAGGCTGGGAGGATGAGCTTTAAAAAGGGGAGGGACCTTAGCTGGGGATAATGCCATATACCTTCCAAAGCAGCCATATTCTTCAGGAGCAGTGGAATAAACATTTATTTAAATAAATAAACCACAGTCAAACTATCTATGTAGTCTGGAAATTAGCTATAATTCCAGAAAATGTCCATCTCCCACCTGGAGGCTGGCAGCCCATGTCTATCACAAGGGTAAGGAATATTGTTTTATTGTATTGTATTTTACTTTTGCATGGTAGGAAATGCACCATGGCAGTATTTGGAACCTTAGTGAGATGGCTCTTTATACTGGAATCTCGTTGGGAGGAAGGTGAGATTCAGGACTTCGATATAGACACTAGTTTGATCAAATGTATTTGCTTTATGTGATTGTAATATGGAGGTTTGCAGCAATAATGGGCCCACAAATCTTTATTACTCTGCTGTGTGAGAGCCCCAAATAGCTCTTCAGATCCAGGTCTAAACTGTGAACAAGCTGATTTAAGACAAAGGAACCTGCCTCTTAATGCCTTCTGGAACTAAAGACCAAATCCCTTAATTTTATTTTGACCTGTTCATACTCAGAGAAGTGGGTGGAAAACGTTTGTTGCTGCTCTCCTCTAATAAATTATTTCAGACCTCGATGACTATTCACACACTGTTCAGGAAACTTTGCTAGTTGTTTGTTTGTTTTTATATAGATACATCCTGCTGAGAGCTGTCGCTAACTGGAAATTCCTTGTAGAGTCTATTTCGGAGTGTTTGGGGGGCATAAAATTGGGTTTTGCATGTTCAGTGCAGGTACACATTGATGTAATATAAAATTTGGCCTTACAAACGAGAGATGGGGATGGCGGTGGAATCCCCTGATATCCACAGATCACCTTGGGCAGGGATGATTAACTAGGGACTGGAGGAGGCAGCAGATAAACTGCATCCTCAGCACATAAATCAACTTTCCTTTTCAGCTCAGGAGCAGAATTTTGATAAAGCGCACCTGGAAGTTCTCATGGGGGTTCCCTCCAGCATTGGTACAAAGAAGGTTTATGCTGTCTGCCTTTTATTTCTTTTCTACACTTGTTAAAGTAGACCAGTGAATGACAAATGTTGCCAGATTCTTAGAGTATAACCTCCCACTGTAAAACCGGTTCAGCTTGAAGGTCTTAAAATAATGATCGTTTACCATGTGTTGGGTATAACTTGAGGTTACAAAATGTGTCTTTGATTAAGCGTACAAATATATTCCACGACACACTGCATGGGAGTTGTTCCACTGAAGAAAAACAGCTTCACTTCGGTTACTGCTGTTACAGCAGAGTGGGGCTTTCCCTTTGGGCTCGATCAGACAGCAGATCAGGGGTGGGCTTCCCGTGTGGTCTTTTCTGAACAGAAGGTGCTCCTTCTCAAAGCAGGAAGGCTTTTCCCACCAGAGAGGTGTAATGAGGTCAGTCAGAAGGCCTGGAAAGACTGACGTCACTGTAAAAGGCTTCTGCTGCAATGTGTGGAGGGTCTAATATGTGGAAAATGAGACTGTCTGTGCCCTTTATATTCTTGATGTCTCTGAAAACAATGGGCTGTAGCTAACTGACCACAAATGGAATTCTGCTTGCAGAAAAGAACTTTCCACGTCCCCACTGCAAGCTCACTGGACTCCCCCAAACACTGTCCTCTGGGGCTGAGAAGGCCCCCAGTAAAAGCACTGGACACACTGTGGGGAGAGGGGGAAATTGATGATAATGAACCCCTCCACCAGAGAAGGCCACTGCTGGAGTCAACACATTGGCTCTCAAGTAAATATGTTTAATTGATTCCTATCTAGCTAATTAATGTTTTTAAATAACTTTGCATATTGCCAGACTTTCAGCAAAAACATTTTCAAGAAGATCCCTGTATTTCATATTAATTTTCTTATCTGGAAATCAATGTTGATTTCAATAAAATGTGCATCTCAATAAGTTTGTTTTAGACTGCAGCCTTAATTCAAATTAGGAGCTTGTTTGATTAGCTGTATCCCATATTCTAATTGGCAGCATCTGTCTGTGATCTCACTCAGTCCTACTATCTGAAAGTCTCTGGGCAATGCTACATGGGACATTTAGTTCTGTGACATTTTGAAATACCTCTCTTTAAAAAATTATTTTCCTAGTGTGGCCTCTGGGCTTCCATTGTAAAACGTGTGTGTGTCTGTGTCTCTCTGTGTGTACGCCTTCCATCAGTGTAACTGGCTCCATTGTCATTTGCTTCCTTCTTACCCAGAACTCTCACTCAATCTTGAAGAGGCCTTGGTGTAATGACTGGCCAGGTGCAGAAGCAGAGCTGCAGCATCTTTATCAGGCCAACAAGTGAACAGAGCCAGAGCAGTTTTCATTTCAAACCTATAGGTCAGAAGTCCAGAGATCAGCCAAAATGCAGGCCCAGTCCGAAAGGCCAGAATTGCAAGGCATGGGAGTACCAGCATCTGAATGCATTTGCTTCTACACTTCCCGTGGCTATCAAGCTGCTACCAACCACCTGCATGGCTTTAATCCTGTAAGGACTTGGCATCACTTTCAGCCAACAGCTGCCGTCAAGCTGTGAGGTGAGTGTTTTCCCTTCTAATCTGGAGTTCTGCTCTCAACCTATGCCTATGCTTCTCTGTTAGCACAGGTGAACCCAGGGAGCTGAGAGTGGGTGGATGTTCTTCATCAGAGCTGGAGGGGGGAGAGGTGATTCTGTGCAAACTCTCAGTTGTACATTTTGGCTTGCCTGCATCTCCTCTCCCACCTATCAGATACTGCTGCCCCTGGGTTAACCCTACTGACCCTTTCCTCCTCTCTATTGCTGCAGCCTGACTGACCCATGACACATGGTGACTAAAGGGAACTTCCATATTCAGAGGGCCTTAGCTTCTATGTCCTTGTGAGGATGCTGGACTAAATGCACCTCTGGTCTGATCCAGAAAGACTGCTCTTATATTTAAAAGAACCTAAGAACCTAAATTGGGGGACTGGGGAGTTTTAGCAAAGTTGGGAGCCTCACTTATGGTACAGCAAGTTTGTGTCAATTACTCATAACCAGGGCACGAGGAAGCTCTAGAGCAGCGGTCCCCAACCTTCTAGTAGTCGGGGACCGCCTCCAAGGGTTGGAGAGAGCCGGCAGCCCGGCCGCCGCCGCCGCTGCTCGCAAACGCGCACGTACAGTTGTCACGCATGCGCGTTTTCGCCACTAGGTGGCGCTAACGTGCATGCGCAGAGCTGCTGCGTGTGCGCGTTTTCACCAGCAGGGGGCGCAAACACGCGCGCGGCAGCTCCACGCATGCGCGTTTGCATCGCTGGCGTGCCGGTGGCTGTGCCTGCTTCTTCCCCCCTTCTCGCTGCGGGGGGGGGGAGGCGCGGCTACTGGCAGCCCAGTAACATGGCCTTTGCGGCCCGGTACCAGGCCACGGACCGGGGGTTGAGGACCCCTGCTCTAGAGCAGGGGTAGTCAAACTGCGGCCCTCCAGATGTCCATGGACTACAATTCCCAGGAGCCCCTGCCAGAGGCTGAGACAAAAGGCCTTTTTGTCAGTCTACTCCTCAGAGCCTTCCACCTGCTGGGCTCACTGGAATTCCTGCCACTTTCAGAGGTCCCCAGTTTAATATCAAAGTAGATCTCCAGTGGAAGAGAATTCTGTCAGGAAACAGTGTGGTGGTGGTGGTGGAAAATGAGCCAAACTGTTCCCACACCCGTCTCTGACACAATTCCCCAACCCCTCCCACCTTCTAAGCTTAAATACACATCAGGTGATCTGATAACAGATCCCTAACATAAGACATGGTTTGGCCTTTAGTCTCATGGCCTCAGATCTTAATCTCTAGCATACAGCTGACTGGCAACCAGCTAAACTACAACATTTGGATTTAAGTCTTAAATCCGGATAGTCCCATTGAACTGCTTTCTGGGTTGTGGGCCACCAGCAAGAAAGAGCAATTCAGCAAGGTTTGCTTATTGTGATCCAGTTTCATATGTATTTCTGCACCATTGGCCAGCTGAGCTATCCTTCCCTGGTTATTCAGAATAACAATATTGCAATCTGCTGGAAAGAACAGGATGGATCCAATTCAGATTCAGAGTTCTTCTGGGGAAAAGACCCGGACATCATGACAACTGTCGTGGTAGCAAGAAGAGACAAAAGGAAAAAGTGTTTCCTACAAGATATCCAGGAACTGAGAGGAGGTAATAGAGCTTGTGTGCTCCAGCAACCAGCAGCTGAGGTGATCCCATGTTGATAGGACTCAGGCAACTCAAGAGCTGACAGGCTATATAAAAATTACGTGTTGGGTGCATTAGTATACTGTGTGTAATGGCCCAGGCAACATCAGAGGTCATTCGCGGAGCATGGAAACAGGCTCATGGAACACTGAACATTTAGGTCTTCATTTTTAAGACAGTTCTGAAGGCACAAAGGGCACTGCTCAGTGTACAGAATATGTGCGGCCAAAGGTTGGCATGGAGCGAAAAGAAAGTGTTACAATGAAATCCACCCAGAAAACACTAATTTCTGTTGTCTACACATGGTCTAATCAGGGAGGACTTAAGATCAGCGTATGCCGATTTTGAGGGCATGCAATTGCTACACCTAATTGCTGTTTTTTTCTGAAAACATAGCCCCATGCGGTTTCAAATCAAGCTAAAGTAGGGGAAAATGTTTTTTTTTGGGGGGGGGGAGTGAAACTATTAGCCTTCCCATCTGAAAAGAGCTCCATGGCTTACATTATGATGAAATGCAGAGCATGATTTCATTTCTTTAAAAGCCTCCTAGCATTTGAGGCTATCTGAGGATAACTCACATCTCATCATGTGATGTTAAAGGAGCTGACATGCGAGATGCCCTCATCACACCACAGCAAAAGCTTAAGGGCAAACCCACTCTTAGGAGGGGGAGAAAAGACGAGGGCCTCCACTGAGGCAAAGTGGAACTGGGCCTCTCTGTAGATCGCGCCCCTCCCCCACCATGGACCCAGCGTGTTTCTTTAGCAATGAAGCATGCAGGTAGGAAGTTTCCGGCAGTATCAGCAGCTGGTGCATAGAGGATTAAGAAAGATTTCTATGTGAATTTCAGCTAAAACCTGCCCCAAAAAATGACTCTTCTAGAAGAGCACAGATGTAGGGTGCATCTTGCCTGGCTTTTCCAAAACAAAACGATGGGCTGACAGGCAGCTGCGTCATGAGGCAATGCAAGACTGTCACCTCAGCGGTCAGAGTGAGAGACAGACCTGAGCCAGGGGCCCTGACCTCTTCTTGCATGGAATGGAGTAGAAGAAGAAGAAAAGGAAGAGTTGGTACTTATATGCCACTTTTCTCTACCCAAAGGAGTCTCAAAGCAGCTTACAGTCACCTTCCCATTCCTCTCCCCACAACAGACACCCTGTGAGGTGGGTGAGGCTGAGACAGCCCTGATATTACTGCTCGGTCAGAACAGCTTTATCAGTGCTGAGGTGAGCCCAAGGTCACCCAGCTGGCTGCATGTGAGGGGTGGGGAATCAAACCCAGCTCACCGGATTAGAAGGCCTTGCTCCTAACCACTACACCAAGATGGCTCTCTAGCTTTCTAGTGGGTTTTACACAGAAGTTCCAATGGATTGGGTCCCATACTAATTACTCGGGCAGGCATGGGGTTTTCATGGAGATTTGCCACCCAAATGTCTTAGGGCAAGGGGTATGAATCCTGATTCTTATAAGTTTCTGGATTGTGCATTCTCACCATTCTAAACATCTAGATCAGGGGTAGTCAAACTGGCAGGGGCTCATGGGAATTGTAGTCCATGGACATCTGGGGGTCCACAGACTACCCCTGATCTAGATAAAGACTTGCTCTTCTAGGTTTATTTACATATTTCCTTTGCAGGAACCAAGATTGACACTTCTACGTAAAGATGCAATGTTTACATTGAGCCCAAGAGGAAGCCAGTAAAAATAGTTGGCGAGCTGTGCAGATTCATAACTGTACACACACACCAGACTCATACCAAGGTAGTGCTATCACCTTTGCCAAATGCAGACTTACTCTGAGCTCTTTCACAGTTTGCAAAACTCATTGGTATGTTGCTTGTATCCTGCACAGTATCCTGTTAATGCTGCCATTTTCCCTCTGATACCAGGATCCTTCTGACAGTACAAAAGGCTCTTCCACATCTGAACAATGGGAGAGGCTTTTCTGCCAGTGGACAAGCCTGGAGTGTGGGGGGAAGGGCACGAGAGAAAAACGGAGGCATTAGTGGAATGGAACTGTAGGATCCAGCCAATGGCAGCATCGTTTCCCAGGAAGAATTTGCTGGGGACAAAATGAGAAGCCACCATGCAAGAATTTGTACTAGTTAAAGCAAACAGACAGTCAGCAATGGGAACCTCAGTACCCTGGTCGATGTTACTGTTCTGGAAATGGTTACCATGCGGATATCACACAGGCAGTGAAATGCAGTAAAATAGTTTTCATTGTGGCAATTAAAATACAAATTTCAAAAGAGTTTTTAATTTAAACATGGTTGCTCTTCTGGCAAAAGCAATCCATCTGCTTCCCTCTGACTCTGCTTTTCTCTCCCCCCTCCCCCCTCCCCGAAAAAAAGAAAGAAAAGAACTCCATTAGATTTTGCAGCTCAATAGGTTTTTGTAGCTTCACCAACAGGGCCACTTCGTGAAATGTGCATCTTGACTGATTCTTTGCATTTCTTTACAGATTACAAAACATGCATATATTTAATATTAAACACAAATACTAAAAAGGCAGGAAATAACTTTGCAGCGCTGGTCTGGACAGATATTGTGAACATCTGTGAGGCTGACCATAAAAAAGAAGAGACTTTAATTATTGATGTTTGCCCCAGTGGGTGATTTCAATACATTCCAGATGGAAAAGCTCCATGGAGTGGGATGAGGGCTTCTTTTGAAGACACTTTCTAACCCAATCAATAAGAGAATCAAATAAAACTCCAGTAAAACTATCACCATCCTTTTGATTACAAGGCTGATGTGCAAATTACCAGTGGTGTCTCTCTCCCTAGCTGAGTTTCTCCACGCTGGATAGGACATGACAGAATATGAGCGGGCAGTGACTAATAAAATTCCCAGGCTGTCGATTGTCAATCTGACAGAGGACAAAACTGATTCATCTGCTATCGGAAGGGCTCAGTCGTAACGGATGAGTATTTGCATGTAGTATTTGCATGTAGATTTTAATTTTTCCAGTTAAAATGATAACAGGTTTGGGAGAAGGACGGCATCTGGCAATATACAACACTGGGCTTGGAGAACAAACAGACTGCAGGATCATGAAAAGTCAATGACGTTCTGGTTTCATGTCTGTGCTGTTAGCTGGAGCATCTCAGATTCAGCATCTCACCTTGGCCACGAACAAACTCAGTGGCCTCACTACCCAGCCTCTTTCCCCAGCCTCACTACCCCTCTTTTGCAGGGATTACAGAAGTGAACTGTATGAAGCACCTGGAACACTTGAAGGAAATAGCATGACAATTATTCTTGCTTCTTGAGTTTATTTTTATCCCGCCTTCCTTCCCAATGGGAATCCAGAGCTGCTTCCATCCTCCTCCTCTTCTCCATTTTATCCTCACAACGACCCTATGAAGTAAGTTGAGAGGGGTGACTGACCAAAGACCACTCAGTAAGCTTCTATGGCAGAGCAGGGATTCAAACCTGAGTTTCCCAGACTCCAGTAAGCAAGCAGATGGAAAAGGTAGGGACGATGCTGGAAGGAAAGTGGAGTCCATAGATTAGATTGATTGATTTAAATATGGCTCCAAGCCAGCTACAAAACTCACACAATTTACACAACCATAATCATGGCAGAAGTAGAGTCAGTAGATTAATGCCGTTATTTTTCTTCTATCAAACCAGTTGATAGATACTCTTTGCATTAGAGAGGGTTTAGGTTTAGATTTTTATTATGGCCATTGTCCAGCATATCATTAGATACGTTTGCTTTTCTGTTGATCAAGACTGATTTGACCTGAAATAAGGACAGGAAGGAAGCAGGTAAATCAATTGGCTCACCACAACTCAACCCCAGCTAATCTATGACACTGCAGCAAATGCTTACTTTTCCAGCTGCAGGTTCCTATCGCTGTGTTTGTTCTCAACAACAATACTGTTATGACAGAACCAGCAATGAACCTGAAGGGAGTTTGCAGAGCAGTTGTCCTATTCCAAACTTCACCCCTCCTCAAACTGATTCTCGTTAGGCCACCCAGATGCAATCTGGCAGCCTGTGAAACAGGAAGCCCCCCAACCCCACAGGCTTGCTGGCAACCTCAAATGCAAAACACATTTGCGCAAAACATTGTCCCCAGCTATCGGGATTCATCTCAGGCCTCTCTGACATCTTCCGTCTGTGTCATCTGGTGGAATCAGTTCGGTTGCTGTGGAATCAGCAGAGATCTCCTACACAGGGTGGTCTTGTGCCTGAATGAAGTAACCAAGGCACAACACAACACAAACACACAAAATGGGCCTCTCCGTTTTCTCAGCTCCTTATAGTCATACTTTTGGGTACTACTAGATGGCTGTTGTAAAAAGATTTAACTTCCCATCTAGGAACAGAGAAGGTTATATGGTCAGGATGAAGGACAGCTTTATTTGATGATTAGAAAAGCCAGGCTGTAAGGTACTGGTGCTAATCTTCAAGATCTGGACCCAGCATATTGGAGGGAGCACTTGGCTGGCTATGTTCCCAGGGGGTTCTACGATCATCCAGTTTCAACAAATTGGTGATCCCTGAACCAAAAGAAGTATGTCTGGCCTCAACCAGGGTGTGGGCCTTTTTAGCCCTGACTTTGACCTGGTGGAATGAGCTCCTGGAAGCGCTGCGGGCCCCTCAAGAGCTGGCTCAGTTGCAAAAGGTCTGCAAGATGGAGCTCTTCCACCAGGCATTGGGTTGGGACCAGTGAACATCATGATGACTTGAGACAAAACACCAACTGGCTCCCCCTATATGAATACCCGCCCCGCCCCCCCCCGCCCTGAAACTGAAAATTGAGCACAGTAATGTATGTTGGTGAATCAGTTCGTATGATGGATTTTAAAGGTTTTAATGGTTTGAAGTTTTATAATTTAAATGTTAATTTATAGATAAATAGCTATGTGTTGTTTTTTTTTAATGATGGAAGCCATCCCAAAACAGCCTTCTGGGAGGGGCAGGGTACAAATCCCAATATAAATAAAATATAAATAAATAAACCTCTGTTGAAATGCAATCTCTTCCTCTCCACAGGAAGTTTAGATGCCAGATGTGGCACTGCAAGGAACTGTCTGAACCATTGCAGAAACTCTTTCTGCAGGTCAATCAGTCAGTGACATCATTAATCCACAGTTGGACAACAAAGGGACTCCTCCAGGGGAGATCAACACCACCTCCATCATGTCCCTCTAGATCAGCAACTGCTTCAGTTCTACACCTGCAAGGTTAGATCTGTAGCAGAAACAAGCAGTAAAGATAGTTATGGAGGGAAGGATTAAAGTTCCATTTACTTTTGGAACTCCTTTTTTAATTTTAATTTTTTTAAAAAAAAAGAGAAATATGATAGAGAGACTTAGCCTCCTGTCCAAGAGTGGTCCTGGATGATATAAATGAGGAAAGGACAGCATTGATGGAGAATACGTTCCAATAAGTAGCCTGGCAAAGCTGAATCCAATGGGAGCATCACAAACTAGAGGCAACTAGCTGTTGCTATTTTCAGACAGAGGGCAAATCCGCACAACCGCTAATGTTGCTAAATATAAGCACTATCGTAAAGCGCTACAATTAATACCTGCAGACTTTGATAACGCGCACAGCCATTTCTAGCGGGGGGACTCTCCCATTAGCACTGTTTTCGTTATCTGCAAGTTTCCGGTCTTGCCTGAATCGCTACAAATGAGACATAATTTGTGGCATTTCTGTCGGCCTCTGGCCATCAATCAAACTGAAGAGCCAATGAAATCGATATCCTAGTGCCACCAAAAACCCCTTTTCCCTTTAATTTTTTAAAAACCAAAAATACAAGTGGCAATGAATATGTGTTTACTCATTGCTCCATAGAGAGCCGTCTTTCGGTTTCTCTTCCCAAAACATTCCTTTATCGGACAAAACATCCCACGCTTGCATGTATTTGTTGATACTTGCGTGTGAGAGCGTGTAGTATAACATACTCTACCTGTATAGTATAATGTTCAAAATAGTCATCCTTCATACTCATCTGTAGTAGATTTAAGGCCAGGATATCAATTTTAATGTGTAAATGTTTTAACCAGATCTATGCAACTAACTTCCATCTCCCGTCCTCCCAATGATTCTGTTGGAAGCGGCTTCTGCAACCTCTCAGGGTTTTCAAGAGTTGTTTGCCATGCATATTGTGGGGATGCAGCAGTGCCACAAAGTAGCACACCTCTTTAAGTACTCCAAAATGAGTTCCGGGAGTTGTGTTCCTTGTATTTGCAGACACCATTCAAGCCTCATCACGTGTTTCGCTCTTGTTTGGATTATTGTTCAGGGCGGTTTACATACAACATCACAGGGGGGATACATCAACATACAACATAGTCGAATACAACAATAACAATCTAACAGTGGTTATAAACAACACAACTTCAGTGATCCCAACAACAACAATATAACAATACAACAGGATGGAAACTTAGCCAAAACCCCTAGAGAGGTCAGACTGGTTCAGGCCATGGAGGGGATATCTGAGGGGGACCTGTGGTCGGTCTCAACCTTCTCAATCCTCTTTAGCTCAATGGTCTCAATCTTTAAACAAACACAGATAGCATCAGGCTGTATAGCATCTCAAAAGGGTTTACAGCTGCCTTCCCTTTCCTCTCCCGACAACAGACACCCAGTGGTGTAGGTGAGGCTGAGAGAGCTTTGATATTACTGCTCTGTCAGAACAGCTTTATCAGTGCTGTGGCAAGCCCATGGTCGCCCAGCTGGCTACATGTGGGGGAGCGTGAAATCAAACCCAGCTCGCCAGATTAGAAGCCACCTCTCTTAGCCACTACACCAAGCTGGTTGGTGTACAGCTTGGTACTTCATAACAAGCCAAAGTAGACCATCTAATAAAAATCCAAAGCCCTCTTCATTGTCCCAGCTTCTCCAGATGGACCCCCATTGTCTTCCCCGAAGCCCAAGAGTTCCAGCTGTTACAAGCTATCCTGCATAAGAAAGTCTTGTGGCATTTCTCGAAGCTGTTTGGTGTTCTGTTTGAGTAGATTCTCCGTTGTAAGCCAGCCACTGAAGGGGCCAAATGTTTGCAGTGCATGCAATATTCATGCACACCTTCTGGGTCACTGTTATATATTAAACATTAATGTATTAGATATTGGGTGCTGTGGGGGCTGCCCCTGTTTCTGTTGCTGTTTTGGCTGAGAAGCATATTTGAGCCTGGCTCTTTGTCTTCCGTCTAGAGTCACAGGGAGGTCTGGGAAGCATCAGGAGGAGGGAACTCAGGGAGATAAATGTAAACATCAGTAGCTCATCAGCTGCAGCAGACCACAGTCCCACAGCGAGCATCCGCTTCAGTTCTGGAAACCTCTTGGTCCCACTGGTTTCGTTAGCACTTGCGAGCAATCAGCTGGTTTTGAGTTCCAGACATAAATCAATCCAGATGCTTAAATTAGAGCTAATTTGGGTTGGGCTCCTCTCATTACAGAACAGGGAACTCTTTAGAGCTTGGCTACAGTTAGTTAGCCAGTGAGCAAGTGAGAAGAGAGAGCTCAGGTCGAGGGATTCCCGCAATCAGCTTATCCGGTGGATCTCCAAATTGACTAAGCCAGGTATCCGGTGTTTGGCTTCGGGCTTAGCCAACCGAGCCAATCTTGCTGAAGCTTCTGTGTGGGATAGAAATTCTTCCCAAATTTCCGGTCTATGTCTTATTCCTGCCAGCACCTGGCTCCTGTAATGCCTCACCTCTCTACCAGCTGCTCAGTTAGGAGGAGTGAGTTTCTTCTGACCTGAGAAACACCTGCCTAATTACTTCCCCACCTGGCCCTGATCCTGGCCTTGTGTCCATCCTGCTATGGATCACATCTAGATCCTCTGCCATTCTCAGTAATCAAGTTACCCACAGCATGGTGCTGATGGCAAAGTACACAGCAGGTAAATATCAGAAGGCTATTGCAGATTCCTCTGTTGAGCAGCTCTGTCAGAGAGGCTGGAGCAGATGCATCTACAGCGTAGGGCTTGGCTAAAGAAAATGGAGTGTTTGATGCAGCTGGAGGATGGGTGGCTGGAAGCACATAGATACGCTTGTTGATCTGTTGGGTTTCTGGTATAACATGGTACTTACATGACTCTCGTGTATCTGTACTGTGGTGTCCAGGAGGTTTATTTCTTGTGTACAGAATGGCGAGGAAGGAAGGCCAGAATGATACCCAGGGGCACCTTGCTACAAGACAAGCGAAATCTGTCTCTGTCTGTCAGTCATATGGAGATCCTACGATTGTCTGGCAGGCAGCCAACAGGTGTTCAAAGGTGGTTTGCCATTGCCTGCCTCCACGTCATGACCCCAGTGTTCCTTGGAGGTCTCCCATCCAAATACGAGCCAGGGCTGACTCTGCCCAAAGCCCAAAGCAAATGACCGCAGAGCACCACTGGTGGTCACCTACAGCTCAAGTCGTTCAACACATTATTAATGACCTGGAACCCGTGCTGGAACACAGGAACTGGAGCGGGGGGGGGGGGGCACCTTTTCCTGCTTACAGACAGCATTTTAGCCTAACACCACTTCTCACCTGCAATGATAAACTACTTAACAGTAACTTAAACTGCAACAAAGATGGCAACTTTGCTCTCATATAGATCTGTTATAAGCCATTATGTGAGGGGGAGTTACGGGGTTTTCACAGCCGTAGAGCAGCAGAAACTTCCAGGAAATGTTGAGTCTGAGGACTATCCCTAGGATAACAAACCACTGAGGAAGAGAACAACCTTGAAACCGGGCCATTGAAAAAGAAAACAAAAAGTGTTTATCCAGAACCCGTTTTGGTTCATGTTTGCAGACTAGAGATATGAATATCTACAACATAAACTGGAATAAGGATAACCAAAAAGACTGCATTTTTGTACCAGCCAATTGGTTGATTTTTCCCCCGTTTGGATTACTCATATAGATCTGAGTAGCAGCATCAGTGGGCCCAGCAGCATCAGATGCACCATCTCAGGTTCATGCTTATCTTTTAGTGTGATTTATGCCCTCATATGTCAGCAATGCTACTCTACCCCCTACACTGGACAAAGAGGCCAGTCCCTTTGACAAAGAATTAATTTCTGATAGCAGAAATCACAGCATTCAAAAAACAATGGGAGAACATTTGGACTTTCCAGGACGTTCAGTCATTGACCTAAAAATAGTAATTCTCTTACAAAGGAATTTAAAAGCAAGACTAGAAAGAGAGACTGCAGAATTGCAACTGATAATGAAACACAAGACAATGCATCCTCCTGGCCTTAATAGAGACCTAGGTTTGCTGTCTCATAACCAATGCTGATTTCTCATGCCTACTACTTCTCTGCATATCATATCTAATCCAATCATGCCTCAGTTTGCCACTAATCTGCTATTTCATTCAGTGTTTGAAATCTACTTTCAAATTGTAAGGACAGGTGGACTCACAATCTAGCTTTATGCAAAGAAGTGAGCAGTGACTCACAAAAGGTCATCCCCTGCCACAAATTTTGTTAGTCTGTAAGGTTCTCCTGGACGCCTGCTCTTTTCTACAGTTGCTCATCTTGATCCATCTCCAAATATGAGTGTCAGCAAAGTCCAGGCCCAGCTCTGCCACTGAGCCAGCTTGGGGTAGTGGTTAAGAGCAGCAGTATCTAATCTGGAGAACCAGATTTGATTCCTGACTCCTTCTCCACACAGGGCTCATTTATCTAGGCTCGGTACTTCCAGGGGCTCCACAAGGTGCCTTCCCCTCCATGGAACAGGGCTGTAGCCTCTCTCCTCCCACTTTTCCCTCTTTCAGGACACTCAGAGTACCACCCCCTCCCACAGGCTGGCTGCTCCTGCGCAATTGTACTCTGCTAGGGCCCCATAAATCATTAAACTGGCCTTGGTACTAGGGGCTCCACAAATCTTTAAAGCATTCTTGCCTCCACATGCACCCTGCTTTTTTCTACCCAAAGGAGCCTCGAAGCATGTTAAAATCACCTACCCTTCCTCTCCCCACAACAGGCACCTTATGAGGTAGGTGGGTCAGAGAGCTCTGAGAGAATTGTGACTGGCTCAAGGTCATTCTTGGGAAGGAAGTGGAATTCAGAGAGAGAAGAGGTACAAGTGAGAACCAAGGTGGGGTGGTCATTGGAGAACTTGGCTTGAATCCTGCTCAGTCTTCGAAGCTTGCTTGGTGACCTTGGTCCAATCTCTCTTTCTCAGCCTTACAGGACTTCCGGTTGGATAAAATGAAAGCGGGGAGAATAATGTAAGCTGCTTTGGATACCCAAGATGAAAAAGTGGGATATAAAAGATTACATAAAGGGGGAAGACCTCCTTAGTTGATGCAATGAAATGAGTAATTCCTCCGATGTCACCACCTCCAGCTTTTGGGCCATGTTCCTCCATTGTTTCCAGAACTGAGCTGGGTGGGTGACCATCGGTGGAAGGGGCTGAAGGACAAGGTGCATCTTGCCACCCCACCGGCAATTATATCGGCCACTGAATGGGAGAAAAGGCAGGGTCAGAGCCAGAGGGCCTGTCCCAATTCAATGGCGCTTTGATTTAACAGCTCCAAGGCCTTTGAAAACATTTTGCCAAGAAAAGTTTGCCATCAACCCGTATAATCTCTTATCAGAGGCCATTGAAAGTCTGGGCTCCGGGGTTAATTCTCCCATCGCAAAGCGTTTGAATCAGCCCCTAAACTCACATTGAGATGAAAGCCTTCGGGCCTCCCCCCTCAGCCGGCTTGTCCCACAAAACCCACTGAGATCAACCGACTGGGGAGGATTAGGGCATGTTCATCTGCTGGCTCTCCAGCAGGACGGGCCAGCTCAAAAGAAAAACAATAATTAGGGATAATTGCTTGTGTCCAAACACAGGCATTAAAGCCCCTTTCCCCCCTTGGTACTTTGTGAGCCGGAATGAAAGAGACACCCCCTGTTTTGACAGCTGGGCAGGCGAACAGAATGGGTGACAGATGAAGTGAGATGTCTTCGGAATTGGGAGGAGGAGGAGGTGGAGGCGAGGGAGGCTCCCCGGCAGCCGGAGGCTTCTCCCCATCCAGGCCTGTGACTGAAGGAGGGTCTCGCCCGCCTGGCCACCGTCCGGCCCCAGACAACAGGCTCCCGGCGTGGACATTCTCAGCCACCCAGAAAGAACCTTTGTCTGGTGCAAGCAGCCATTGCTCTGAGGCAAGCCCTCGAGGGCAGGACCTGGGCACTGAGTCTTAAAGGGTGGCCTTTGCTTTGGGGATTTCTTGTCTGCTTGGTTAATACAATTGGGGTGCTGAAAACCACCAAGTTTTTGTGATTTGCTGGTGGCTGTTTTTTTTCCACATCAGCACAAAAGGTACCAATTGTTGCTTTGGCTGAAACAAAGCAACAAGTGCCCCGTGGAAAAACTGGTGCCAGGGGCGAGAGACAGTGGTCTGGATTCTGACCCCCTTTTTGGTCTTTGTAAATGGGGGTGGTTAAGAGAGGGAAGGCAGGAATGGTCACCCAGGAAGGAGGGAACCCCAGAAAAGGTGGAAATTCTACACAGGTGGAGGAACCAGATATCAGTGGACCAAATATGGGGATTTTGTACTTAGGCAATGGAACAAGTTCCTTTGCAATGCTACTAATTTTGGGGAAATGATGGAAAGTAGGAAAGCGGTTTCAAGCATTTTCAGAAGGAAGAAGGGGAAACCAGAAGAAAAAATTAAGCCAAGAAAAGAAAAAAGTTTTTTTTTTTAAATTAACCAAACCAAGAAATATAAATCTTGGTTTAAAAAGAGGAACCAAGGAAAGGCCATTTTTAAGATGGTAAAAAAGAATGGCATTCCTTTGCTAAATTAAGAAAAACACAAATGAGAACTTTTAGAGCTTAAATGTAGAGGAGGAGGAGGAAGAAGAAGAAGAAGAAGAAGAAGAAGAAGATGTGCAGCAAAGGGGGGAGGGAATTCCGCACGACTTTAATATAGCACTAGTCTTACATTTTGTTTTCGCCACTAAAACTGCGTTACGCATGATGTTGTGAGCAATCTGCAACACTCCTACAACACTAGCACCAAAATCGCTTAATTGTAGTGATTTTCGGGGAATCAGGAAAAGTGGATTCATCCCCAGAAAATCGCTACACTCTTGCCAACAACCTGCAACACTTGCGAAAAAGACATTTCCGTTCTCAATGTAGCGGTTGCAACAAAGTCCCTCTCCCTGGCTCTCTCCTCCGAACTTCCGGCGAAGCAATCGCCATTTTTTTTCCCTCTCGGAGCGGGGAAAGCAACGACCCAGCAAGGCTTGATTCATCCAGCAAGGCTTCTCCGGCTACAGTCCCCCCACAGAAGTGCTTTAAAGCTCCCCTAAGTCCCCAAGCACAACACAGCCCCCTGTTCGCCAGTTCCCTTTAATTTCGGCTCAAAATCGTGCCCGTGCGGGGGGGGGGATATTTTTTTCCACTCAGGGGAGCGTGGTAACGATGAATCGCCAGCTCACACACCAGCTAGATGGGTCTCTCCATTGCAACGAATCAACGCATATTCGTTGCAACTGTGTGGTTTTTTTTTTTAACTGTGCTTAAAAGAAAAGGGGCTTTTCGGGAGCATGATAACAACTGCCCATTGGCTGTTCCGTTTGATTGATGGCCAGGGGCGGGAACAAGCACAGAAAAAAATTGCTTCCTTTCTAACGATTCCTGTGAGACCGGAAACCTGTGGGGAACGAATGAAATGCTACTGGATTCCACTACAAATGAAGGTATGCGGAATGCCAAGATTCTGCTATTTAAAATAGCGTTTCCGCTTTGTGAAAGCAATTGGCAACATTGGTCCTTGTGCGGAATGGCCCTAGGTTCTCCCTAGGGCATATTGTCCATTTTTGGGATAAAAATCCCAGACCTGGTCTGGCTGTGTTTGTTGGCACTGTCCCCAGAAGGGATTCCCAACTGGGGATCTATGACAACCTGGAGGTCCATGAGAGCTCCCCAGGGGCCCCGTGGCCTTCTCTGTAAGTTCAGCTGGTCACTGACATAGTTAGATGTCACTGGTGCCCCAGGCCCTAAATGGTTTGCCACTGTTTGACCGCCTGCTTGACGCTGGAAGTCTTTCATGTGTCCCTGCTCCCCAGTGTGCAGGCGCCGACATGGTTCCATTACTGCATGAGCACCCTCCGCCTTGTTATCTTTTTTTCAGAGAAAAGGAGGAGGAGCTAGTGGTGGCACACGAGACCAGGGTGTAAACTGCACGGAGCTTTTATTCCAATTCCAGGTTGATTCAGTCCCTGCCGTCAATCAAACGGGCGATTTAAATTTTCCTTCTGCAACAAGCATGATTGATCCGGCATTATCCTACCATTATCGTGCAATATCTTAGAGTACTTTTAAGCCTCAATATTTTAAGAATCAGATTGAGAAAGCAGGCTGTTTTGAATCTGGGCTCTGCTCTGTGGTAGAGATTCCCTGATTGGCCAAAGCTGCTCATGTGACAAGCTTGCCTTAAAGGAGAAGCCCCTAATTTCTCTCAACTTCTGTCGCTCTTAGATTTTTTTCTCCCTTTTCTGCCTTCTTCGATCTTCTCCCCCCCCCTCCAAGAAAAGAAAGAGGCTCCCGCTCTGATTGGCTCCTCTGCCCCCCCTACTGAACTACCCTAACCATGTGCAGAACACTTTTCTGTTTCAATGGAGAGGGGGGAAGAGGAAAACCCAAGTTCAAATTGATCTGAATTCAACAGGATTGATAATGGAATAAACAAAGTAATTGCAGAATCAACACCCCCTCCCCCATCTTTCAGTGGCTATCTGTGCAGGGAGGAGGAAGAGGAAGAGGAAGGTGGCAGCTAGAGTAGCCCAGGTTGTGGGCAAGCATTTGGGTGGCTATGTGACCCTACCTTTATTCTGCAATATTTAGGAGTGGAAATAACCCTCAATATTTTCAGAATTGGATTGAGAAAGCATGAGAAACCATGTGGATCTCCAGCTGCTCCGCATTTGTTGCCGAAGCTCCATGGTAGAGAAGCCCTGATTGCCCAGGGCTAACACCATGGTAGAGAAGCCATGATTGGCCAAGGCTTTTTTAAAAGAGGGAAGCCCTAATTTTCTCTCAACTTAAGCTCTAGAAGCCCTAACTTCTGTGGGTAGAGATTTGCCTCGTGTGTGGTTTTTTTTTTGCTCCCTCCTCTGCTCTCCCCCCCACTTCAAGAAAAGAAAGAGGCTCCTGTCGCACTTGGCTCCCCCTCCCCTTCTGAGCCTCCCCAATCACGTGCAGAACACTTTTGTTTCAATGGGGGGGGGGAGGAAGACCGAGTTCAAATCAATCTGGATTCAGTAGGATCCACATTGGAATAAACAAAGTAAGTGCAGAATCAGCTCTGGATTCATAGTTTGTCCATTGGTTAGGCTTGCCATATTGTCTGGAATTTCTGCACTGATTCTTTGGGCTTGTTGGTTCTGTCTGCTTTCAGAAGCTTTTGGCTGGTGGTCGCTTTGCTTGCTGGTGAGTGTTTGGCGACTTTGTGTCTGGAGTGAAAGCCTGCAGTCACCCCCCCCCCCCCCATGCAGGAAACAATGGAGGATGGCTGGGGAACCTTGTTCAGGGACACATAGAATTGGTCCTCTTGGTGAAAGTCACTTGAAACTTGCCTGTCCAATTGGTGCCATTTGCTTACAGGGAAAGAGAAACAAACAGCCCACCAGCCCTCTGGAAATATTCCCCATGGGGAATATTGAAGCCAAATATTATCTGAATCCTGGAAGGAGTGGAGGGACAGTTCCAAATACTGAACTAGCATTTGGAACCTGGAAACTTGGGATCACTGATGTTTTTCAGCTCACAGACCTGAAACATGCTGATTGTTTGCAAGGTGCACATTCCACCCGGAGACTATGTCTGCAAAGTATGTGCTCTGCCTGTGCTCCAGGCCAGATGCCTCTTGATTCTGCTGCATGTACATGGGGAGTGCTTCTCATTCCATGCCAGTGCCCCTGTTCCCTGTTCCTTCTCCAAAAAAGCCACCTGGCACCCCAGAGGATGCAGCTGGAAGGATCTGAGGCGGTGATTCCAACACAGGAAGCAGACTTGCCCTGTGCCCCAAAGCAGAGTCACCCTCTATGAAGGCCCTAATGGCCCTGCCAGACAACCAAGGGCAGAACTGTGACATATGGCCGCTCCCCGCCCAGGGCCTTCCCACTTAGGAGCACTCAACAGATTTTCTGCTGTTTAAGGCTTGCATTCGAATGGATGGCTGGGATGCGGGAATGCCGGACACGGCACCCCCAGAGCATGTCTGGATTGGCCATCATCACAATGGGGTCCAGCTGGCATCCCTGGAACAGCCCCAATGGAAGTGGCAGTCCAAGCTGCACTTCAGTCCCAGGCCCCCAGCCTCCCTTCTCCTCGGCAGGCCTAGGCGAGTGGGGGAAGTGGCAATGTGTCCAGGACCCCTTTCCACCATGGCCCCTGGAGGGGAACAGGGAGCCCCCCTCCCCTCCCTGAGTCACCAGGCCATAGGGAGCTCCAACTTGCAGAGGGGCTGCAGGGAGGGGGTGGCTTGGGAGTCCTTCTCGGAGCCTCTCTGCACTGCTGGGGGGGGAATGAGGGGCCCTGCACCCCTTTGGCAAACCTCACCTGTGAAGAATGATGAAGAATTGGTACAGGAGGCAGGCCTAATGCTGTTTGCCTAGGTCTGGCTGGACACCAAAGCAGCCACACACTCTGCAGGAGGATATTATCCACATGTGCACTGATGCACTTCCCCAGCTTTCTTTACTCAGCCACAAAACTCAGGAGATTAGTGTGAGGCTGCTCCACCAGCAAGCCTCCCATATTGGCAGCCAGCAATAGCAAGGGACATTTTTACAGCCGTTGATTCCTTTGCAGTTTTCCCTGGGGACTCCGCTCCCCTGGGATCATCTATGGTTGTGGTGTTCACATGCTGAGCAGCCATGTGGGACTCCCAAGGCTCCTGCCTGGCTGTGGGTTTGTGTTGCAGGTCCCCAGTCTCCTTCTGTGGGACCAAGAGGCCTACCAGTGAGAAAACTCTCTGATCTGCCAAAACAATGGGACTTTGTTGCAACCTCCCAATTGCGCGGGGAGTCAGAAGCTAGGGCAACCCATATGCAGCCAATCACGCCGATGATCTATTACTTGTCTATTCATTAACTTAAAATGCCACATAAGAATTTGTAATCCACAGTAACTCATCACACAGGAATGATTAAATGGACTACCGACTAATGTAAAACAGCCCGCTTTCCAGAATCTATCGGCTGCCAAATATTTTTTAAAAGGGTGGGGAGAGATGGGGCAGAGGGGAGGAGAAAGGAAAGAAAGGATTTGTGATCTAACGTGATATAAATTACAGGAGCTGTAAATCTTGATTATATCAGCGGTGGTTGGCAGATTATTGGGTTTAAATGGGAGGAAGATGAAATTAACTCTCTGGAGGGAGGTCAGGATTTGTGGGTGTTTCAAATGGGGATGATTTGCAAAAGGGGCTCCAGCGGCTTTTGAAATGCTCTGCTGTGGAATATCCTTGATGGCAGCCGTGGCTGTTGGGCATGACCCTGAAATCCCACTCAAAGGACTTCAGGGAGAAGAGGCAGGCAGGCAAGGAGGGAGGGAGGGAGGGAGGAGAGAGGAGGGCCAATTTCCACATTAGGCTCCTGGGTGTTTCCAAAGATGGGGACAGGTGAAAAGCAAAGGCAATATACTTTTTGGCTGCAACCATGGTGGTGAAGCCCAATCTTGTCTGTGGCCTCCTACAACACAAACAGAAGGGGTGTGGGTCTGAAGCAGCAGGACAAAGTTTGAATCCAGGGGCATCTTTAAGACTGAGAAAGTTCTATTCAAGGAATAGGATTTTGTGCGCATGCACATGTCTTCAAATAACATTTTCATTGTATCTGATGAAGTGTGCATTGACATGAAAGTTTCTACCTTGAATAAAAATGTGTTGGTCTTAAAGGTGCCCCTGGACTCAAACTTTGTCCAGAAGCCAAAAAAGGATGACTCCTCTCCACTAGCAGCCCAGATGAGGGGAAGCCCTGGGAGCTGTTGCTGAAATTATCAGGCCAAGCAGTGATCCAGGAGGGGAAAATGGCAGTTCAGCCTGGCTGGGCTTTCTCCTAGAATAGGAGGGAGCCCAGGTGCCACCCCGAATGCTAGTCTTCCAGCCGGGCACCAGTACCTGCAGGAGGGGAGCCCCTCCGTTAGTTGTTGGTGCTTCTCATGTCCTGAAGCTTAAAGCACAAGCACGGAAAACACCCATGGACCTAAGTCCTGGTTAGTGTCAGCTGAAACCAAGCATGGCTTCTTCCAGGTAGGACACTTGCAGCCGTTGCAATGAGGCTGCACCCGGGTCGAGAAAGCGGGCAGGATTAATAAAAGGTTTTTTGTTTTTTTTTAAGCCCTATTGCCGGCCCTGCAGAGGATCTGGAAGGCCACCATGGGAGGCAGGATGCTGCACTAGATGGCCCATCCCTCTGACCCAGCCAGGGCTCTTCTCAGGTTCTAAAGGTGTAAAAGGTCTTTTTAAAGCCACCCCCCTCCCTAATGGGACATGCAGCTTGGGAGACGCTCGCCGGGGAACTCGCCTGCCCTTCCCGAGGAGCCTCTCTCTCTCTCTCTCCTGCCCCCTGGTGGCCATTAGGAGACATGCGCCAGATTGCGGGGCCGGAGGAAGCCCGGGGAGGGGAGGGGGCGTCACGAGGGTCGGGGGCCGCGCAAAGGCGAGCGCCCTGCCCGTAGCGGCTCCTCCTCCCGCCTCTCCCGCGGCCTTCGGGTGTGCGGAGGGGCCTGTCCGCAGCCGAGCGCCGTTCCTCAGCATCACGCTCCTCCTCCAGCCCGCGCCTCCGGTGAAGCCGTGTGCGCAGGGAGTCCAGCCGCACAAATGCCCTCCCTGCAGACCGAAAGCAAGCCCCGCAGGGAGAGACGCTCCGTCCCCTCGCTTTCCTCGCCCCGCCCGGTTTCCTGCGGGCAGGGAACTGGTAGCGCGGCGTGCGGGAAGGGGGGGGGCTGCTGCGCTTCCTGTCGAGGATGGCCACTGTGGCCAGGTGCTTTAGGGGCGGCGTTGTCCATGTCAGCCCTCCGTGGGGAGAGGCAAGGGATCAGCTTGCTTGTTCCCGGCCTATTTCACTTCCCACTCCGCCCCTGGAAGCACACAGGGGGGAAGAGCACGGCACTGAGGAAGGCTCTCTTCCCAGCTTCACGTTTTGCTTCTGCTCTAGCCTCACAAGGTGGCGAATCCCTCCTCCCCCGCCCCCGCCCCCGCCCCCGCCCACGCCCAGGGTTGCCAGAAAAAGGTCCTGTCTCTTTAAGAGAGTCTGAAGGGCAATTTTTTTTAACCAGGTGATGCAGTTTTCCTTCAGTCCATAACAAAACTTCAGCTGCCCATTTCCACACTTCTGTTAAAGGGGCAGGACATTTTTCTCCAGGCCTGTTGGAAACTCTGCATCAGGGGTAGTCAAACTGCGGCCCTCCAGATGTCCGTGGACTACAATTCCCAGGAGCCCCTGCCAGCGAACGCTGGCAGGGGCTCCTGGGAATTGTAGTCCACGGACATCTGGAGGGCCGCAGTTTGACTACCCCTGCATCATCACCCTTAGTTCTCCACCTGCAGCATGGGAGTACTAACACTGGCCTACCTTATGGGGCTATTTTAAGCACTGCAGAAAGACAATGTGTCTGAGGAGGAATGCTAGTTACTGCGTTTTGCCTTTTAGAAAGCGTAGTTAAGCTCCTCAATATGCCAGGATTGAGAAAGAAGTCAGGAGTAGGCATACCGAGCTCTGGATTTCCATAAATCAGATCACTTTCTGGGGTTGCCAACCTCCCGGTAGGTGCTGAGAATCTCCTGGAATTAGAACTGGTTTCTAGACTACATGTATTATCTGTTATTTATTCCACTTATCCTGGAGAAAATGGTTGCTTTGGAAGGTGGGCAGAATGGCATTATGCCCAACCAAGGCCCCTCCCCTCCCTGAACCTCACTTGCCCAGTGTTTCTGAACCTGGGGTTGGCAGCCCTACTAAATTCTCACATTCTCCGTGTTCTGGGAGTTGCAGTTCCCCGTCTGGAATGCCCTGCCAGTGTCCAGGCTGTCCTCTGTAGCCTCTTACTGGGCATGCTTGTCTCCCTCCATTTGCAAGATCCTCCAGGTGAGTCAACAGCACCTCCCAGCCACAGACGCCAGGTACACATTCTAGGCTTTTTATAAGAAGTGAAGGGAACATGATGGTCATCTTGTCACAGGTGGCTACACAGCTTTGTGTCCTGTTATTTTATCTGGTCAGACAGGTGGCGCAGGATGTGGAGCACTGCAGATGATGGAGACATTTAGAGCTGAGCAAGGGCGCACAGGCATCAAAAGGCCGTGACTACTCTCTCACCAAGTGTCTGAAAAATTATTGTCAATGCCCGGCCTGCTCAACTTGACGTCCTTCGCACTAATCTATCTCTTGGAGGTGTCTTGAGGCCAGGATTTTTCCTCGTAAACGCTGGTGAAAGGAAGAGATACAGTTGACACTATCACATGCCTGTGGTGGGTGAGGGGTGTCACTGAGAGTACTCCGATGTATTGGGTTTGCTTAAGGCCTTGTGTGCTTTTTTCCTTTTCAAAAAGTGTCAGCTTTTTTCTTGCCAGCTGTTGTCCTTGGGGTGTATTTATTGTGAGCATTACAATGGAATGGTCTGTTTCCCCTCCTCCTGCTGATACATGTTTGTGTTGGTTTGGTCCCCTGGGGTGGAGCCTCTGCTCTTGAGTTTTGTTTGCTTGTCACAATCCTAGGCAGCAGGAGCTCCCTTGTTCTGAAAGCGGAAGTTCCCATCCCTCTGCCCCCTTGTTAACACATGGATTTTGTTTAGAACACAGCTGTCCCTGGTCTGAGAACCTAAGAGCAGGCACTGGAGTGACCCCCCTGCTCCCAGTTGGCAGGCAAAAGGGAATGTCACTGTCCTGTTTGTTTCGCATTATCAGATGAAGTGGAAAACATATTCCTAAGATCCCATGTTTATCTTAGCCTGTAATCTTTTCGAGCAGATGGTAATCCTAGTGATTTCACATTCCCTGAGTCCAGCCACTTCACAGTTTCGTTCCAAAAACCTTTTGCCCATCATTCATGATCTTGCGATATCTGGAACCTTTTGGTGTGGACTTTCATGTAAGACCAGGCTGGCAAAGACACACCAAATAATCTTCAGGTCCAACCGATGGTCCTGGGCCAAGGGTGATGGGAGAATCAGCCTTAACAGAAGGAGGGAATAGCCAGAAGATCAACATGGCCTAGGGGGAGGAAGTCACATGACAGGCCCTGTTTTGTTTACTTCTGCTTGTTTCTCAAACAATAACATTCCGTGAGCAAAATCCTATTAGAAAACGCTACCAGGTAGTTGGTCGAAGAAAATATTATGCTAATTGCTAAATATTGGGCCATGTGTGTTATCCTCCCACAACAGAACTATTGAGCTGACTTACATAAATGGTTTTACAAATATCAATTAGATAGCATGTCTCACTAACCGCACACTACTTGAACCTTTTCTTTAAAAAATGTCAAATGATCAGCAAAACTTTTCAAGGCAACAGTCTTATAAAGACTCCCTTCTAAACCAGGCAGAGGCAGTCCGTGAACAGTTTACAGGCACACGTACAATACCAGCATTGGAAGAGAAGACATGTTCAGTTGTAGATAACTTCATGTTATCCATTCCACACTCTCTGGATAATGCACTTTCAATGCACTTTAGAAGTAGACTTTCCTGTTTCACACTGGAAAATCCAGTGGCAAAAGTGCATTATCCAATGAGAGCAGAATGGGCTCAGCTGACGTGACTGAGAGATTTCTTGGTATCTCAGGGATCAAGGTGCGTGCCCCTGAACCAGGCCTATCACTTGTCTCCTGTGGTGCTTTTCCACTGATGGGAGTGCCCTTCCTTGGGAGGAGGAGGGCTAGGCCATTTTTGAGCATTGATTCTCCCCCCCTCCAGACCACCCACTTTGTCCCCCATGCTGTTTATGGGGAGGGAGGAATCAATGAGCTGCAGCATGAAGGGGAGGCAGGAAAGGCCCACCCCACAGCCTTTCACCGCTTGCTACTTGTTGGATCGGAGCCATTGTCCTTTGGCATTCCAGGCAACTGGAAGCGCCTTTGGTTCTAGCAGAGTGCAATGACCTGTGTTTGATTTCTAAAATGGGATTAGGGCTTGACAGAATTCACCCCCTTGTATCTGAATGCCCCAGTCCCAGCTGTTTGAAGGGCTCTGTGGCTGGGCTGAGGGAAGGAGACGTGCTCTCCCTTGTCAGAGACATTTCCCTTTGTTTGCTAACTTCTTATTTTCCACAGGTGCTGAAGGTTGCAGGACTGAGCCCAGATAACAGGAACTGTTGTTGTTATTCTTTCCCCTGCCCTGGTGTAGCCTCGTACGAGATTAAATAGTCAAGAGTATTCACTCACATAAGGAAACAAGAAGAGTCTTCCTGGATCAGATAATGGGTCACCTAGTCCAATGGCCTACTTCCCATAGTGGTCAACCAGACACCCGAAAAGACCCATGTCAAGAGCATACATAGAGCACCTCCCATGTTGTGGTCTTTGGCAAGAACCTCTGAACTGGATTTTGCCACTGTAGTTAACAGCTGTTGATGAACCTGTCCATGTGATATTATCCATGAGAGCACAGTCTCTTCCATTCCCAGAACAATTTTCATCCACAGGCCAGAAAAGTTTGGTAAGTAGGAAGGGATGCCTAGATGCTTGAAAAAGATGGGCATGATCTCAAAATGTCTGGCATGGAAAGAATGCTTCACTTTTGGCAAAAGGATCCAGCAAATGGGTGGGGCCATGGTGGGCAAGAAAGCACTCGGAGTCCAAAGTCTCGGGATACAAGGAGATGTTTCTCTATCATGATGTTGGTTTGTACTCGTTCATGGATATCTCATGAAACTAAGCACAGTCCTTATGGAGGGTTAAGTAGACTTAAAAAAAAATATTACGATGGCAGTGGAAACAGTTTTTCATAAGGTGGAGGTGAGAAATCACAGTAAATATCTTCTTCCAAAGCCTCTTCAGGTTCTTTGAAGCTGTCAGTTGACCTGGAAATGTGAAGATGGTGAGAGACACATTTTATAAGTGCTATAGACCTGAAGTGGAGGAAACAAACAAAGCTTGAACTTAACAAAAGGAAGGAAGGTAGAAGATTTATGCAATCTGAAGAGAAACAAAAGGAGATATTTTTAGAAACCTCTTTGGTGGCTTCACAATGTTAAGTATCATGTACAGCTTCCAAAAACTATGTTTGTCACAGATCACCAGTGAGCACATGTATTTGGATATTGAAACCAGATCCACAATGCCCAACTGCAAAAGAGCACATGCCCAGCTGTCCATTGTCCAGAATGGCCACAGTGGAGCGTGAAAACCATCACTTCATTTTCCACCTTGTTCAAGATGGGGGAGGTATCTGCCAGTGTTGCTCTCCAGAACTGCCTAGGGCTTATTCACTGTGCAATGCCTTTTTGATTCTGCATTCCACTTGGTATGAGATAAGCAAGGGATTCTGGATACTCCCAAGCAAAGTATTGCCAAAAGCATTTTGGATAGCCTCCCCATTTCCTGCCACTCCATGTGTTTCAGGTGTCACAGGGTGGGTGGGAGAAAGAGGAATGATGCTCTTGGGGTGACTTCAGTATTTTGGAGCCAGTGAACATTAATGGTCGGAGGGGGGGAGCACTACTGGAGCCTGTTCCTGTTGATTCTCAGGAGAGCAAGAGACCATAACTGTGTACAAAGGGAATAGCTGCACTAGGAATCGTGAATGAAACTCTGTTCAGAGGCAGGATACCATCAAGAGCATCCATCAACACTTTGGTAATTTACTCTTGACCTTTACAAAGGCCTAAGGATGCTGGCCTCCAGGCTCTGGAGACCCCTTGGAATTCCAGCTCCCATCCAGACTACAGAGACTGGGGGGGAGGTGAATGGATGCTTTAGAGCAGGGGTAGTCAACCTGTGGTCCTCCAGATGTTCATGGACTACAATTCCGGTGAGCCCCTGCCAGCAAACGCTGGCAGGGGCTCATGGGAATTGTAGTCTATGGACATCTAGAGTAGCGATCCCCAACTTGTGGGCCGCGGACCACATGTGGTCCTTTGACTAATTGGAGGTGGGCCCCGAAGGACGCCTTCTCTCCCCCCCCGGCCCTTTACTTCATCCCCCCCCCCAGCCATTTACAACACACTTCATTGTTGTGGTGTGTCTTTTATCTTATTTTGAAGGGATGTTTAAACATTACCATAGCGATCAGAGAGCATTAGGGCAGTGGTTGAGAGTAGAGGAGTAAACTACCCCCCCCCACCGGGCCTCAGTAAAAGGCGTTGAGTGGTCCCCAGTGAGTGGTCCCCGGCGTTGTGGTCCCCGGTGATAAAAAGGTTGGGGACCACTGATCTAGAGGACCACAGGTTAACTACCCCTGCTTTAGAGGATAGACTTTATGGGATCATACTCCAGAGGGCTCCCTGTCCTCTCCAGGCTCAATCCCCAAATCTACAGGAGTTTCCCAATTTGGCTGCCCCCTCCTCAACTCTTGCCGGTGATCAAAGGGGACCTGGCACCCCCACCCACAACATCGGTCGCACACAATGGCTATACATTTTGGAAACCTACACTCCACCCCAGTTTTAGCTTGCAAAGATGCAAAATTAATGGGCGAGGTTGTGGTGAGCTGAGAAATTTAACAACATTTTGTGGATTTAATTAATTGGGACAAAGTTTCCTGTGAAACAGTTGGGGCCACTGCAGTCTCTAGGCAACAATCACATTTAAAAACAGCAATTCTGTCTGAGCAAGAAGCAAGAGTTTCTTACTGTTCACTTCTGGTGTCCACTGCAAGATAAGCAGAGTGGTCCTCCCCATCTGCAGAAAAAGCAAGGTTATCCAGGGGGTAGGCAGTAGAATACTGGGGAGGTCTGGGGTCAGGAATGATCGGTCCAGAAGCTGGAGAAAGTCCATGCCGGCTGCAAACTTGGTGAAAACTTGCTGAATTAATACCAAAACTTTCCTGGGCTGGATAAGAAGGGATATATTGTACCACTGTAGCCCCATGGAATGTTATTGGCTGGCTAATTCCGGTGAAAACAAAACGAACCTGATCCATGCCTGATGGGCACCCCTCTCTTTCACTGGAAGGTTTACAGGTGAGCATTCTGAATTTGCACACTGCAATCAGCAAGAAAGTCACACCCACGGAAAGCAGAATCGGCCCTAGCATCTGAGTCCATTCAAAATGAGAAGTGCCTTTGTATTTCGCCCATCCCATCACCATGAAAATAATTCCTACCATCCCCAAAAAGACAGCAGAGAAGAGTAAAGTGGCACCAGCTTTGTCACCATCGGACACCAGAGCTGCAGAGCTGTTTGGCTGACGTCGCGTGACAGAGAAGACATTGATGGAGTTTTCAGTGGGATTGCGGTTCCTCTCCATCACTGCAGACCAGCCCTAGATAGCCTCAGGTGAAAAGGAGGACCAGGGACCAGGGAGTGCGTGTCAAGTCGAAGGTCCGCTAGAGTTATATAAAAACTTTGTGCCTAAAGAAGAGTGGACAGAGAAATCACGTGGAGCTTGGCCTAGAATAAAGTTCTGAGAAGTGAACCGTGAAGAGGCTCCATCCAAGGGCTAGAGTTCAATTCTGCCCCCATGTCAGAAAGTATTGTTTCTGGATTGCTGGATTTCCTGTGGTTGATAAGTTACAGAATGGACCCAGTGGACAGCAGCCTGGTCAGAAATCAAGTGTAGTGTGCATTCTGTAATCCCAGGGTCCCTGTGCTTTTATTTATTTATTTATTTTTAAATCTCTTCCCTTCCTTCAAGAGGCTCAGGGTAACGTTGCTCTCTTGTTCTCTGTTTTCCTCCTCAGCATTTTATGCCACACAATAACAATGTGCAGTAGCTTAGCCTGAGAGGGAATGTCAGGCCTAAGGTCACCCCAAGAGCTACATAGCTGGGGGTGGAGGTGGGTTTTGAACCTGGGCCTCCCAGATCAAAGTCTGATGACCTGATCCTTACACCAGGCTGGGCCCTCACTGTAGCTGGAGAGAAAGACCTCAGTGCAACAAACAGGATTGAAGGTCAAAATCCTCAGATTTATACCCAGCTTGAACAGCCAAGTTTATTTGTAAATCTAACTTCATTTATATCCTGCTATTCTCCCCAATGGGGGCCCAAGGCAGCTGAAATCATCCCCCTCTTCCCCTTTTTATCCTCACAGCAACCTTGTGAGGCAGGTTAAGTGAACAATAGGTTAATAGACCAAGATCACCCAGCAAGCTTCCATAACAGAGTTGGGATTTGAATCTGGGTCTCCCAGATAGTTGCCTGACACTCTAACAACTATACCACAGTGGAGCCCTCTTGTTTCCTTCTGCTTTGGTCCAGCCCCTGATGTAGAGCCTAGGAGAAAAGTCAGAACTGGGGCAAGAAAATAAAGAGCCACACCAGTCACTAAATATGGAAAAACAAGGCCAACGGTACAAATTAGGTAAAATTATTTTATTACTCAGTGTTTTAAAACTCCTAAAAAAAATTCCCGTATTCTGCCTAAAAAGGCTTCTTTGGGGGTATCTGCAATGTGTAATACAATAATATTAGAGTTTATACAATTATGGTTAAAATCACACAGTTTATATTAAAAGTTAGAAACTCCATCCTAAAATACACTGAACCGCTAGACTTAAGTTTAATTCAGATACAGATTAATTTTTTTTTAATTTCTGGGTTGCAGCTGGCTGAGTGTTGACTATCCTTATCTGCATTGTTTGTTTTGCAAGGAGCTCTCTCATATACAATCTCAAGGCTACAATAAGCTCTAGCAGCTCCATGTATTTCAGGTGGGGTTTTAAACTTTTACTATAATACATGCTGTTGTGATTTTAACCAGAACTGTATAAACTCAGTAATGTTATTGTATGAGCCTCTTGTGGCACAGGGTGGTAATGCAGTGGTATGCTGTCTGAAGCTTTGACCATGAGGCTGGGAGTTCGATCCCAGCAGCCAGCTCAAGGTTGACTTAGCCTTCCATCCTTCTGAGGTTGGTAAAATGAGTACCCAGCTTGCTAGGGGGTAAAACGGTAATGACTGGGGAAGGGAATGGCAAATCACCCTGTATTGAGTCTGCCAAGAAAATGCTAGAGGGCGTCACCCCAAGGGTCAGACATGAAGAAGAAGAAGAAGAGTTGGTTCTTATATGCCGCTTTTCCCTACCCGAAGGAGGCTCAAAGCGGCTTACAGTCACCTTCCCATTCCTCCCCCCACAACAGACACCCTGTGGGGTGGGTGAGGCTGAGAGAGCCCTGATGTCACTGCCCGGTCAGAACAGTTTTATCAGTGCCATGGCGAGCCCAAGGTCACCCAGCTGGTTGCATGTGGGGAGTGCAGAATCGAACCCGGCATGCCAGATTAGAAGTCCGCACTCCTAACCACTACACCAAACTGGCTCTCGCCTTTGTACTCGGTGCTTGCACAGGGGATACCTTTACCTAATGTTATTACTGTATTACACATTGCACATTCCCCTGAAGAAAGCATTAGGAATTTTGGAGGGTAGATTTAAAAAACCGAGTAAAAAATAATTTTACCTAATAGACACCATCAGCCTTGGCTTTGTCTTTCCATGATTACTCTCTGGGGAGCACCTCTCATCACAGCTGCCTTCCCCCTTTGGCTCTGGTTTAGAACCCCATGTTTAGGGAGCTGATGTCAGATGGGTGCCCTAACCTGGACAGCCCAGGCAAGCTAAGCAGAGCTGATCTTGGCCAGTATCTGGATGGAGTTCCTCCCAGGAAGACTAGGGTCACAACATGGGGGCCTCCCAACCTCACTTGCCTGGCTGCCAGACAGTCCCAGGAACACCTGGCTACACTACGCACGTGCCATACAATAAACAATAATGATCAGATGGGCCCAGGAACAGGCTTCTCTTCACTGTTTGCCCTGTGAACCCTGCAGGGGCCCCCAAAAGCGAACCTTTGTAAATGGCCAAAGTTTCTTATTGTAGAACACTGATTTCCCTGATGCTCAGATGGAGGATTGATTTCACTTGTTTTATTGCTCAGTTTTAAAGACTGATAGGACAGTTTTAAAAGAACATCCATCCATCCAATCTATTAATGGGTGACTGAAAACAAGAAGACTGAACAGGAATGCGACTTGAAAAAGGTGAGCAGAGAGCATATCTCCAGATGACAATGCTTCTTTGCTGCTTTGTTTCCAACATAAAGCATTGCAAAGATAACATAGAGCCCTGTCAAACAAACCAACCAACTCAAGTCCAGCAAATCCTTGTAGGGCAGGCAGCCTGTTCAAAACAGCCTCTTTCACCCTCTGGTAAATCCTGCCTCGCTGATGAGTAAATAACAGGCTGCAGGAAGATCGCCCACTCTCAGAAGAGGCCAAGTGAAAAATAGATGGGTCTGGTTGGTAGAAGCCCTGGACTATGATTTACACCAAGTGTGATTCCCGTGGAATCAATCATTGCCACAGTCACAAGGGCTACAGCTTTAGCCCTCATCAGCTCTTAGAAGAGCTCTTAGCTGCGGACTAAAACTAAATCACGGGGATTACGACTTACATAATGATCATAAATGCTCAGAATCAGACGGTGCAGCCTTTGTCAGTAGACGTGCAAGAGAGGCTGCTTCCAGAGGGGGGTGCAGCATCCTGCAGCTTCCCCTCAACTTCAGAGAAGTAAAGAAGTAAGGAGTACCAGGAGTGGATTGTGTGTGTGTGTGCGTGCGTGTGTGTGTGCATGGGGGGAATGGCAGACAGATATCATGTGGGTATTCCTCTTTTCTGCTGTAGAAAAATCCCTGTTTGGAAGCAGTCAGAATTTGCTTTCTATACTAAACCATGTGGCCAGTATTTATACCTAGGCAACTCATCCAACATGAACGGTTCAGACTATACTATAGCAGTCAAAATATCTTTAGGTTCATCTTCTATTTGGCTTTTTGTTGGAGCTCAAAGAGCAGACAGCACATAATATAGCACAGGTCTCACATTCTACATGAAATCCTGGTGTTGGAGACACAAATAAAAATAGGCCTCAGAGCTTCAGTATAATCCTATCATATCTGTAGCTCGTATGGTTGACTTGGGGGCAAGGGTCCATCTAGTCCCTGTTTCCAACACTGGCCGGTCAGATGCTTCACAAATGGGACAAGGCAACAGCCCACGGTCAACAGCCCCTTTGATGGAGTCGTCATATCACAGAAGTTGTATTTAGCTGCCAGGATTAATTGTTATTGATAGGCCTAGCCTGAGAATGTGTATTATCCTATTTAAAACTATTTCACGGTCATCACATCTCGCTGAAGTGAATTCCAGAAATTTATTATACATTGTATGAAGTATTTGCCTGCCCTGACCCTACTGGCAATCAATTTCACTGTGAAATTGCTTTTTGGTGTTATGAGGGGCAGGAGAATCTTTAAAGGTGACCTTTGATAAAAGAACCAGATGCTGTCATTGTGTACACAATTCCTTGCCCCCACAAACAGCAACCAGTAAATGGAAGCAGGGAAAGGAGAGTGAGATGATGTCACATTGCATGCTTGTGCTTTTTATAATCAGAGATCCACAGGGGTTGCTAACAACTCCTGCACTTCTCCCACAACTCATATTATGCTTTTATTGCTGTATATTGATACCTGCTATTTGTTGCACCAGCTAGAGCTGGGGTAGTCAAACTGCAGCCCTCCAGATGTCCATGGACTACAATTCCCATGAATTCGCTGGCAGGGGTTCATGGGAATTGTAGTCCATGGACCTCTGGAGGGCTGCAGTTTGACTGTCCCTGAGCTAGAGAATGCAGACACCACAACACCTGGATTTTGTACCACAATTTTTAATAAACTTAATTCTCACAATTACAATGTCATATCGGTAAGTGGGTGAGAGTACGCCCAAACACCAATAAAATCAACAACATCTCAGGTTTCCAGTGTCTTTAAAATTTGTCAACAACCGTCACAGAAAAATAAATAAATACAAAGCCAATGGAATTTCTCCTCTGTGATCAGTGAGTGATCTAGAACGTTGTCCAAACAGTGCATGGTTTCAGTTGATAATTTTGCTTGGGGTATTTGGATCACACACAAAATGCAGGGTTGTCAGCTACAGGGACAGTAAGGCTGGCTGGTCTTCCTCTTCTTTTCCCACAGTGAAGCTGAATCATCAGAGAGTTTTGTTGGTTATAACTCTTGGTTTAGCCAAGTTTCTATTGCAGCACCCTCTGCTGTTTCACTTTTGTGGCTATTCTCTTTGAGTCAAGGTTCCTCCTTCCATCTTATTTTCACTACGTCCTGATTGTCCTTCCCCCTCCCATTGTTAATAGCCACTCCTTCCACTTTGGTTCAGATCTGTGATCAGCTGATGATACGTGGATGACAATGGATCAATGGAGTGGTGCACAGTGACAAGCAGAGTATAAGGAAGGGAAGCTGCCTCTAAATTGGCTAAAGATTTCTGCCATCACTCTCTGAGATGAGTGATTGTGAAGCTTCCCTTGCTTTCACAGAGCCTTTCAGTGGTGGACACTTTGCTTCAGATGATGGAGGAAGGCATACAGATGAAATTTTAGCTCGTAATTTGTTCAAGGGAAGACTCAGAAGAGGACAAAGACATATAAGACAGAGAGGGAGAAGAAGACAAAATACACTCGTTATTTACAGCTGCTTCTTTTGCCTTGCATTTCTGAGATGGGTCAGAGTCAAGATAGAGAATGGAGAAAGTTTCAGAAGGTGAATCACTTCCTGATAATGTATGCAGCAGTTCGTTCTCTCGGCAAGTCACTGAGCCTGATATATCTGTGTTCTGTGTTCTGCAACATAATAATCAAGAGTGGGTATAAGCATATTTAACCACCAAAGGGGGTAAAATTAAAGCCTGCATAGACACAAATCAGTTCCAGATCTCTTATTCTAAAAGCCGGAGGCCAAGGCTACTTTGCACAGGATAAACATGCTACAGTGATGAAGAATAAAGGGGTACAATTGCCTCTCTTCCTGGAAACTTGCAGGGGGGAGTGTCACAAGGTACTGTGGGGGGGAAAGAAACAGGGAAAATCAGAGTTTCATAGGTATTTTATAAGATACAAAGCCTACTTGACCCGCAGGACACGGACAACTACCACCCCTGTCTGGCATCTAGTGTTTCTGGGGAAGGTGGTTGAGCAGGCAGCTGTGGATCAACTACAAGCATACCTGAATGAAACAACAGTTCTAGACCTGTTCCCATCCAGTTTCTGACAAGCTATGGGGTGGAAATGGCCTTAGTCACCCTTGCAAATGACCACCAGAGGCAGCTGGACCGTGCTGTTACACCTCATGGCAGCATTTGACTTACTCAGTCATGAGCTGTCAGCTCACAAGCCTCGTTGATGTGAGGATATGGGGATTAGCCTCACAATGGTTGGTCTCCTTCCTATAAGGTTGAGAACAAAGGATAGCAAGCAGGGAGGAGCAATTGTGTCACACGTTGTCAGATTCTGCCATTACTTGAAGAATTTCCAATAGCCCTTATACAAAACACTGGAAAGGACAAAGGCAAAAAGGAAAAGTGTTCTTACTGGTGAACGAAAGTGCTGTGGTATGGCGGAGGATTTTCTCCTAAATGCAAGTCACTTGTCACAAGGCTAGGAGTTATTGTTTGCAGGGAACAGTCAGCAAAATAAGGTGGTGGAGGAGGTGGGAACACCATGACAGTATCACCTATGAAAGAAGAAGACACGGAGCGTTATCTGAATTGATATGCAAGACACCCCTCCTTGTAAGCCATCCTATCTGTAGGGATGAGCCAGCCCCACATTTCTAAGCTCTTACCCTGCAGAATCGTTACTGGCCTATGGTAGGAAAAAGACTGGTGTCTGTTAACACATATTAGCATGCAGAATATTGCTGACAATAAACACAGCCATTAAAGAATTGCATCCCCTTTGATGCCCATTGCAGTCTATGGAAGTAATCTTTGTATACAGGTAGGATGCTTCTATGAAACTGCAAATAAAGTTCATATTTGAACTGACCAGATTCTCTTACCAAACTAAGCTCTGCTGGTTGTTCATGTGATTCTAAAAATACAGCTATGACTTCATTAGTCAATGTACTGCTGTAAGAAAACAGGCACACACAATTTGTAACTCACAAGCTGAATGTCACTCATCAGCCACCGGAGGTTCAATAAAAGTCCACTTTTTCTCCATTTGCTGAAGAATACAAACAGCCTGTGGGGTGGGCGGGGCAGAGGTTTGTCAAGCACCTGCTAGATGCAACATACTGCTCATGTGTGGTATTCATTGTCTAAGCTCCTCTGATTTGGGAGATAGTATCAGGTTTGTTTATATAAGAACTGATTGTGCCGTAAACATTTCTGAGTAATCTTAAAACAACTGGTTACCTCTTCACCTAACAGCATTGTTACGGGGAGGGATGAGATCAAACATTTTGACACATTTTTAGCACAGAAAATGTATGTATGTATGTATGTATGTATGTATGTATGTATGTATGTATGTATGTATGTATGTATTTAATTTATTAATTTATTAATTGTCACTCCCAGCCCGCTGGCTCAAGGCAGTTTATGTCAAATGAGTAAAATGAATCAATTTAAATAACCCAGTCACCCCTCAACCGACCCCCTTCTCTCAGAGCACTCAGTAAAATGCAGACTATATTCCTTTTTATCTCCTTCAATTTCTTGTGAAGTTATTGTGCGTGCATTGTTTAAACATTCACACAGAAATTCACAGTGAATTGTGTGTCATGGCAAATATGAAGGATGCAAGCTGTTTTATACTTTACTACTCCATGCATGGAACCAGTCATTTTTTGCTCTAACATATCAATCACCCACTTTCCTTCTTTAGCTTCCAAAATATTTTTTCAAGTTTTGTGTTAAAAGGTTTGTCATTTTTACTATTGCCTTCATAAAAGTTTTCCTTTAATGTTCAGCCACGTTTAATGACTTTATGGCTTTTATAACATAGGAAGTGTGTCCTGCAGACCCTGTTCAAAACTTAGAATGTGGCATTTCTTCCTTTTAAAACCTTCTAGTCAAGTATTAGTGTGAGCTTATCTTCCCCATGCTGTGACAGTGTCAACTCTGATAAATCCTGAATTTCTCCCTTTAAGAACCTGATTAAAGATGGTATGCCAGTGACTGCAGGGCAACTTTTTTCTCAAATAGTCATTTTCTGTCTGATCAGTCACATAATTGTTTAGCACACGTGCAGACAACTTTGACTTCAAATAAGTATTTTCTCTCCACTCCACATCCTCCTATCAACGCCCCCCCCAGACACAGCACGCAAACATGTGAAGACTGCAAGTGTATAATAATATTTGCATTCATCTAGTGTGCCATCACTGAAGGAAGGTCAATAATACTTTTCTAAGGATTAACATGGAGATAACATGAATGAAATATTTTGTACATAACACTATGAGATATTGCTGTTATCTTACATAAAATGTCTGAGGAAGAGTGCTTGCACTCGAAAGCTCACGTCTTGAATAAATTTTTGTTGGTCTTAAAGGTGCTACTGGACTCTGACTTTGTTATTTTGTTATAAAATTTATCCCTACCTTAATGTCAACAAGGCTCTTTTATACCAGAAATTATTATAGGAATATAGTTCAAAAGCAGCAATTTATACCTCCACTTCCAGATTTTGGAGTTTCTGGGCCCAGGAGTTCCCCCTTACTATTCCCCCAACCTAAGATGTTGTTGTTGCCTTTTCCCACAAGCCACCCCACCCCCCATGCAGTGGATCATCTCCAAGGTTGTTCCACCTGCCGTTAAGAACTGCCATCTAGAGCTGCCTGTAGGTGAAGCCACCTAAATCATCCGCTTACCTACTGTAACTTGAAAGGACTCAGGGCTCAGGTGCTCCTCTTCATGTACAGAAGACTCTTGAATGAGATTTAAATTTTGTTTCTTTTTGATGTGAGCTATCACAAAGAAGCACAACCCAATAAGCACAATCAAAGGACCCATGGTTTGAACTGAGAGAAACCCGCAGTCTTGGAATTCGATATCAGACGTATTGCTCTGGTTAAATGGTTGGTAGTGCCATCCGGGGCTGCATCCTGGAATCCAAATGCCCAGGACACTAATAAGCATTCCGCTGGTTAGAAATAAAAAGCCAAAGACAAGAAACTGGGCAAACTGGCAGTTCCCTCGGCAAAAGACAAAGCCGTACACCTGGTCATCTTGTAACTGCACCTCTCGGAGATAGCCTTTCGCCTTTGACTGTGCCAGAATGATACACACGAGGCCAACCACAGCAAGCAGCGGCCCAATGATTTTAAGGGCTGCTTTACAGTCCCCAAAAGCGCCACTTGGACACGTCTGTAAAACAAACATTGAAAGCAGGAATCCAGAACATAACAGGGAAATGCCAAAAACAAAAAGGAAAGAGATCAGTTTCCTGGGATGTCTGCTACTTCCCTCCACACCATGCATGGAACCAGGAACAGGATACATCTCTCTTTCAAACCCCTCTTCAAGTCCAGGAGAATTTTTTTTCCCCAAAGGCAATCAGAATGACATTTCCACGGGCCTGAGAATGAAAAACAAAAAGAGGGGTGCAATTAAATTACAGGGCACAAACAGAAAGCATACGAAGGAATTCTATCTCCAGTTTATACCTGCTGGGTAAATAAAGTCATTCCTTTGTCCACTTATGCCAGTGGAGGTGAAAGATGTATAGAATTCTGGATAGGGTATATCCTCAGTTTTGAAGGAGCCAGTGTTTATAGGAGATGATCAGTTTGGTAATAAATAATCATCGGTTTCAGGTGTTTTTTTCCCCCTTTTAAAATGACTACCATTTTAAAAAATGCCAATTTAATGAGATGCGGAGAAGCATCTTTGTGCCATGGGAAATAAATCCATACCTGTATTCTCTGCAAGCGGAGAAACCTGCCTCTGTACTCAAAGGTCCCATGTTGGCAGGGCAAATTAAATCTGTGCCAATGAAACTATAATAGGAAAAGGAAATTTACTTCAGTAGAGTGTTACAACTAAACTCTGAAAATAAGTTGCAAAGTAACTAGCTAATCTATAAATGGCAAAACTTTGTGGCTACTGAAATTTCACTGTGAAAATCTAAGTTTGCCCACTCAGCTATGTGGCTCCAGGCGGGACTTTCTGTCAATCACTCTGATTGCATTCAGATGTCACTTTTTAACTAACATTAATCTGACATGTGCATGAATCCGGTTTACTGCTGAGTTTGCTTTCATGCCTTAGTTCTCTCCATGTGCAGAAAATTCTGGGTACAAATTAACTCTGGTTACTTGTAATGTATGGTTATAGATGCACAGATTAAATGGAGTTTGTGTTCCTCCCATAAACAGGGATTGTTAAAATGCCATCCTAAGAACATTTTCCCACAGAATAAAACTGAGTAGTATTTGAAGGAGATTTGATTCAAATTGCTCTCCAAGTATGGATTACACTTTAGAATCCTGGTTTGTTGAACAACAGCTCACTTTGATTATACATGAACCTGAATTTATACCTCGCAGATAGCTGGAATTAGTCTCTAATAAGGAAATAAAACAGGCTTGTGCATGTGCTTTTGGTGTTGTTTAAAAGTGCTCCTGAGTGTCCTTATTTCTGTGTTATTCTGATGATAAAATGCAATAGTCTCATGTATGCTGCCCTGACAATCATGGGATACAAATTTACAAATAGAACAATAAGAGGGGGGGAACCCACTGTATACAGGAAGGGGGAAGGGTTTACACCTTGCAGGAATGAACAGCAGTGTCCACAACCTGATCTCTTACAATTATTCAATGGTTAAACTGTAAACCCTTCAGTTTGTAAAGAAATTCTGCAAAGTCTCACTATAAAGGCGAGATAAATATCTGCAGGTTATCAAACAAAAGTCCAGTGGCACCTTAAAAATGATCAAATCTTATTCCAGCATAACCTTTTTTGCATCAGAGCTCACATCATTAGATGACTGGTGTGTATGTCCACAGGAGATATATCTCTAGGCAAAATTACAAGCAAGAGAAAAGTGGCAGTGGAAGGGTGGGGTGCATACAAAGGACGGCTAGTATAATGATCAATAAAAGAGAAAAGGCCTCATTTTGACATTCTATGATTATCTTTAGATCAACCACAGTATATCCTGGAAGATTGAAATGCTCGTCTCCTTGCTTTCTGTAGTGATTAAAAGCCATCTTGGTGTAGTGGTTATGAATGGCGGCCTCTAATCTGGAGAACCAGGTTTGATTCCCCACTCATCTACATGCAGCTAGCTGGGTGACCTTGGGCCAGTCACAAGTCTCTCAGAGCTCTCTCAGCCTCACCTACCTCAGAGGCTGTCCATTTTGGGGAGAAGAAGGGGAGGTGATTGTAAGACGCTATGAGTAGTAAAAAGTGGGGTACAAAACCTTATTCTTCTTCTGGATATTGTGATTTAAGTGTTCAAAGTATGTCCACTTAATCTTTTGTCTAGGATTTGTCAAATGGGGGAGCAGAACAGCACTGCTGACACATCATAGCATATGTGGCACAGCCACTGGATGCACATGAGAATGGACCTGAGATGGCACACCTCTAACAGTATTTCCCAGAGTGAACATGAGTGTAAACATGATGGTGTCCGAAAATAATTGTGTGTGAAAGGAAGGCAGCAGTGAGCTAGACAGCTCTGCTGCTTTCCTCAAAAATATGCAGTTAATATGCCATGATTTTTCACAGTGATGGGGGAAGGGGTAATGGGGAATGGCAGCAACAATTTGTCCTATTTGGATTGCATAGATAATCCATTTCAGAAATGAGAAATGTCAGATCATCAGGCTATTTCAATATTATAATAAGTGCTTTGGGCAGAACTGCAGGAAAGGGTACCACAGCTATCAATTCCAAGCATCTGCCCATTCTGACGTAAGTCAGTAGCATTTTGAATCACAAAGAAAGAGAGCTTGTTGGGAGGAGCATGGGCTGTCCAACAAAAATTCATTCTACCACAAGAGAGACATTTTAGACTGGTATGGTGTGGGAAAAGGTAATGAGGCCATGCTGCCTAATCCAAGGTAAGTTAAAAGAACAGGCCTCTTCCAGCATGAGAAAAAGGGAAGTGATACTCATGGTACTAGGAAGGGATGCCTGCCCTGAAGCCATCTTCCAATCTGAAAACAGGGGGAGAGGCTTTTAGCTTAAAGGGTCTGAAGTCTAATTTGACACTGCATATTCCAAAGGTTACTATAACCCATCCTTTTCCCGCTCAAGAACCCCTGAAACAATCTTTGGGCTTCTAAAACTCCCAGAAGTGGTGCAGTTGTGCAGAATACGGTTGGGAAGCAGAGCTGTGTACATGCCCACATGGGGCCCCTTCCTTTCCTACCTCCTCTGGGGCCATCATGGGACATTTTGGGAGGGGGCGGGCAGGTCAACATGACCATACACGGTCATATCACTCACACCCATTTTGAAAAGTCTTCTAGGGTTGTCAAGAAACCCCAGGGTTTCACGAAACCCTGGTTGAGAAAGCCTGCTGTAACCAATAGCCAAAAAAGAGAGAGAGAAAACATCAAAGTGTGTCCCTTCACAGATAGGAAGCTTGTGTCTGGTAAAAGTGAGGAGATCTGGGGCCCCCTCCAGGAAATTATTAATCTGTCCCTGACATCAGCAATGTTCCCAGACAGACTGCCAGAGGCTATGGTGAGGCCTTTACTGGGGGGAAAAAAAAGAGCTGGAAACCACCGACCTGGCCAGTTACCACCCAATTTCACATCTACTTTATTTAATTAACTAGGGGCAAAGCCCGTTGTCTCCAAGAATACAACGGGCGCTAGACCTTGGCAGTGGGAAGAGGAAGGGGAGGAGTTGTCCAGTCTGTAAGGGCATGGGGTTGTCATGTGTGTTGTGTGGGAGGTTGTGGTGGCATGGTGGCAAATGAGGCCATGGGTGTGGAGATATGGGTGTCAAGAACCTGTGGTGTGGAATGTTCGTTGATTGTGGGAGAGGACTGACCTTTGGGAATTGTGGCATAATGGTTACAGATGAGCTTTCCAGAGCCATGTCCTCAGATATGTGAAGGGAAAATCAGACTGGAGACTCTTCTTAGGGGAAGATTACATGGCAACCAATTCCCCCCAGTTCTGTGTCATTTCCCTTCATGTGTGAATTAGGCCACATTCACCGAAATCCCCCTCTGCCCTAATACACACAGGGTAGTCACAGTACACAGGTGTCCACCCTGTTCCTTCTGTATCCCCTATTTTCACTGTTGGTAAAATGTTATGTGCCCACATGCTTCTTTCATGGTTGCTCCTTAGAAGAACGGATTTTGTACCCTATTGCTGACTACCCAAAGGAGTCTCAAAGTGGTTTACAAACACCTTTTCCATTTGTCTCTCCACAATAGTCAACCTGTGAGGTATGTAGGGTTGTGAGAGATCTGAGAGAACTGGGAATGGGCCGCAGTGACCCAGCAGGCCTCAGGTGTCTCAAAGCATTTTCCAATCGTCTTCCCTTCCTCTCCCTCTCACTATTTACAGTTTCAGGCTGTAAGTATTTATTTAGATCTTCCTGCACTTTCCAGACTCACAGGACTGATGCTGGTCTGCCTGTCTGCGCCCCAGAATACAAACAGTTGCTGGTAAGGGCTGGCCATAGCCCATAGCCCAGGAGGGACACTCCTGCACCACTCCCTACCAACTGCAGGCAAAAATGGCTCATTTGAAGGCTGGACTCTGAAGCATTGTACGATTTTGAAGTCCCACCTCCAAACCTCCAGGAATATTTCCAACCTTGGGGTAGCTAACCGCCAGGTGGAGCCTGGAGAGCTCCTGGAATTACAGCTCAGCTGCAGAATATAAAGATCAGCTCCCCAGGCAGAAAGGGCTACTTTGGACAGTGTTGTGGTAGAGAAGAAACATTTAAGGCTTCCCACACAGGTTGTTGTTGAATTGAAAGACTTGAGGCCTACTGCACAGGGTTGTTGTGCAGATGAAACAGGAGACAAAAGAGCCAGCTTCCTCTGCAGAATAAGGCTGTGCAGTGGCCTCAAATCTGCAGAGAGTTGCAAAGAAGAAAGACACATGGCTTGGCTGTGTCTAACTCCCGGCCAGAGCAGTATTTTAAGTGAGAAGGGGCTTTTCTGTAGCCTCCCTGTCAGGCAACTGTTTGGCAGAAGGGGAAAGTCCCCCCCCCTCAAAAGGAAGGCCCCTAAGGCTGCCCTGCGTTGCTCTTGGAAAGGCCTCCTCCCCTCAGTCAGGGGCTGTCAGGGGCTCCTTCGCAGCAGGCCTGGAGGGGGGGGGGAGCACTCTGCAGCCTCCTGCCAGCTCTGCCAGGGTTCTGAGGCAATTTGCAGTTGGACATGACAGTTAGGACAGCCTTGGGGCGAAAAGGGCTGGCACAGCCTCTGTTCTCATCCCCCTTGGCAACCCTGCTGACCTCCTCTCCCTTTGGTGGTCAGGAGCAGACTGGCAGCCAGACTGGGATGGGTGAATGGAATTTTGGTCTGTCCTGGTGAGGGGCCAATAGGAAGGCACTTTGCGCGCCTCCCCATTGGCTGCTTGGCCCTGGATGGACACTCGGAGGGCCCAATCAGGAGCCGCTTCGCGGCTCCTGATTGGGCCCTCTGAGTTTTTATCCTGGACAGGGCCCGCCCTAACTCCTCCCCAGGTGGCCTTACTCTTTTATTTAATAGGACCCTGTCCTATTTAAAGATGCAAATTTTAATTTGTATACTACCCCTCTTGGACTGGCTTAACCTTGGCGGCAAACAACAAAATGAACTTACAGACATTTCAAGCAATAAAACTACATAATAAATCAACATAAAATTAGATTGCATTTAACATTTTTAAATTGCTGCCTGCTGCTGGCCTATTGATGTTAAGGAACAGGAGGCAACGAAATTGGGGAGGTGACAGGGGGGCAAGGTTTCTGGTGGCAGGACAGCTCCAGGGTTTCTTGAAGGAAATTTCAGCACCTGACCCTTTTCAGTCCAGTTTCCCACCTGGCCATGGGGTGGAGATGGCTCTGGTAGCCCTGATGGACAATCTCTGGAGAAAGCTGAATCTAGGCAGGTCAGCGCTTCTGCTCTTATTAGATCTGACAATGGAGTTCAACATGGTCAGCCACAAACTTTTGACCCACCGCCTAGCCGACATAGGGGTTAGAGACACAGCTTTGAAATGACGAGTCCTTTTTCCATAGTAAGAGACACAGGGTAGCAGTAGGAAGAATCATGTCCCAGTGTATGGCCCTTAACTGTGGGGTCCTACAAGGCGCCATACTGTCCCCAATGCTATTTAATACCTATATGTGCCCCCTTGCCTAGCTGATCCGGATCTTCAGGCTGGGTTGTCATCAGTACGCTGATGACACCCAAATAATTTAGTTAATGGACATCACCTGTCAACACCTCTGATAATCTGGTCAGATGCCTGGAGGCTGTGGCAGACTGGCTCAAGTGGTGTCAGCTAAAGTTGAATCCAGCCTAGATGGAGGTCCTCTGGCTGGGCTGGCATACAAAGAGACAGTTCCTAATATTTGATGGTGTACAGTTAACACCAGTGCCTTCCATCAAGAGTTTGAGTGTAATTGTGAATCCCTCCCTATCAAAGAAGGCCCAAACCACACAGACAGCCTGCCTGGCATTTTCCCAACTGCACCAGGTGTGGCAACTTGTCCCTTATCTTTCAGAGCTGGACCTAGCCAGAATTATAGTTGGAGACATTAGTTTGTTAACAATGTTTTTAATTTTTGTATGATGTTTTCTAGTGCTGTTACCTGCCCTGAACAACATGGAATTTGATTATTGCATGTGTGAACTTTTTCTGTTTATTTGGTTGGGATACGTTGGACTTACAAGCTATAAAGCACCAGGGCCGAGCTGGCATGGATCGCTTGCCTGCTCACATAACAGGTATAGATATTCTATATGTAGCATAGTCTACACAAGAGAAGAATTCTGTTTGCGTTCTCGTTGTCCAAAACTCAAACCACCATTTTCTGTAGATGTAATGCCGAACTGTAGTGGGGGACTCCCTGTGCAGCAACAATCCATAAATGAACAAACACTCCAGTATAGCCTCATTTAGAATTAGATCCAAAAGACATGTATTAATGGATCTGAGCACCCCATTGGTGCTGAACCACATTTCTGGAGTCCCACTTACCTGTGACTGTTGAACCACACTTGCTCCCTTTTCAACTCCTGCCCAGCCATTACAGTCACCCTTTGAGGCCCTGCCTCAGGTGTCCCTGCCTTCTGAGATTCGGTGAGTGACATTAACACAATGTATCTCTTACATATGGAATGTATCCCCTGTACCTGAGATGTCTTATTCCTCACACAAGAGGGTATATTAGAACCATGTTGCTTACCTTTTATCTCTCAAAGAGGTACATTTGTAATTACGGTCAACCAAATGAGCCACATGATCTACTTGATGCCCTGCACACCACACACACACACACATACGCAACACACACACACAACAGCATTAGATATAATTATTAATATTAAATGTAAAACCTTTAAAATGACCAGAGTAGGTGTGTACATGTAGAGTTGTGTCGTTGTCCCCCACAGTTGAACCTTTGCCTACTTTTGTGCATCTGGAGCAAGGGGAAGGTTTTCCCTTTCTACCTTCCTCTTCTTATACCAGAACAGGGCACAACTGGTTGGGCCACTGCTGAGATACCTGGAGCAGAGCCAGTTGGTTGTGGAGAAGAGAGAGCAAAATCACCCCCCCACACACACACTGTGGCCAGTCAGTTGTCACTGTTCTGGTTTTACTCTCTTCTGTGCAGCCAGTTTGCTCTCCTCCTGGCAGCTATGTAAGTGCTGGCCTGAGAGTACCAAGGCTGTTGAGAACAATGGGGGGGGAGGTTTGCTAGAGAGGATGGGCCCTTTATTTCTATCCATGACACAAGACCCACACGTCAGGAGGCACACATGTCCGCTCAGCTGTAGCCATTTCAAAGTGCAACCTCCTGAACCGATTATGCACGCGGCGACCCCAGCGCCGCTTCTGGTTGCACCCTGGTCACCCGGAAGCTGCGCTTTCTTCCACGTTTCGCTAACGCGGCTTTTTCAGCGGCATGCACCAAATTTGCGGCCGGTTGCAGCCGGCACCGTGTGTTATCGGTGATTTTAGTTGCCGCCATTCCACCCCGAATGTGCGCTATCCCCCCCCCGTGCATAATGGGCCCTGCTGAACACAAGCCCGCCCCCCCCCCAATGTCCACTTTCCTGGAACTTGAGGCAAGTGCTACATTGCAGAATGTGCCACAGTGGGCATGCCAAAGAGTCACATGTGACCCTCAAGATGTTATCACTGCATTAGAAAATGAAACGAGATGTTCTTACGTTTGTAAAACCTTTTATATAAGCAGCATGAGAGCTGTTATAGAATCTGTTTTTATATTGCACCAACTCTGGGCCAAGCATTTGTAGACTGCTGCTAGTTAAGGTTGCCATTTGCTCCTTGTGATTATTCTTCTATGGCTTCTTGGATCTAATGCAGTTGTAATAGTGCTGCCTCTTCTACTGTTCCAAGCTAGATAAATTTTTAAAATGCATTTTCCTTCTATAAAGAGACTCGACAACAGCCAAAGGCTTTGGCTGGTTCTGTAGATTAATTAGCCTAACACTTAAACCAGATCCAAAATCTCTTACTTCCATCTCATCAGTAGCTGAAATATTTAAATTCATAACGATTATAAAGTCCTTATCTTAGAGCAAGAAAAATATACTGTAGAGGCTTGTACCATTTTTCTTTCAACATCTTTCTTCCTTCACACAGTATGTTGGTGATTTACAGTTCAAAATTGGAAACAGAATAATACATTCAATGAACATGATAGAATTTAATAAGATCAAGACAACTAGAAACAATTTGAAATTATTTGAAATCCGCTTTGCAAAGTTGACTAAAATAAAAAAGGAAACTTGTTATTACTTTTTAACCATGGTCACCTTTTTCTCATCAATTTTATTGCAATGTAATTCAGCAGACATATAACAGAAGTGAAACATACTTTCTTAATTCTCTGCCTACCACAAAAGAAGAACACTATGTTGCAGCTCTCTTACAAGATATTTTATTTCAGTTCTATTGAAACATTATCAGAAGATCTGCAGTTTGGCTTTTGATCAAGCTTTTGCCATCAGCAAACAAATCCATTAAGCTTACAGTAAAACAGTATTGGAATGCATACTGTGCATGATAGCCTGATTTAAGGATCTGGCATTTACAGACAGATCTGGAATAAAACTTTATTGGTCTTAAAGGTGCCACTGGACTCAACCTCTGTTTCATACTTAGTTGTAGGAGATTGCAGTGAAGCGAGAACGTTAGGCCGCAAAATATTTCAGTGAATACAGCTGCATATCAGCACCTACTGTAGAGCTAAAATGCAGTCTCCTTCCAATGCATGAACTCAGACACCAACTATCTGCACCAAAAAATCACCAATCCAGCTAATGTTACTTGCGACTAAATTTCATCCAAGAAGCCAACCATCATTATCTCCAACAGGATATTTTTGTCATATTTTGTCAGAAGTCATTACTACATGAGTTCAGTGTCGTTTACTTTAATGGAAGCATGATATGGTCTGCGCTGCAGCATTCAGCACAAATAATTTCAACTATATCAGGACCCCCGGTACGAAATATTAGGAATCTGCAGACTAAAACTGAAAAAACACAGGTCTTGGAACTTGGAGTCATAGCCGAAAAAGAAAATCTGGAAAATGGCAAGGATATGTTTATGTGTGGGATTGTTATCGGTGGAGTTTTGAGTTAGGAAGATATTTTTCAATTTTTTTAAACTTCATAACAGAGCTGAAGGTTTAGAATTATGTCCTATGTAATTGACAAAAATACAACCACTCCAGACAATTCAGATTTTCTTTGAAATTCCATAGGAGGAAGAATCCCTCCTACAAACAGCCAATAAAAGTGACACACATGAATAAGTAATTCAGACTCCACCTACAAAAGAAGTAGGACACATTCTAGAAGCAGTGTTAGTATAATGAAGCAAAATTCAATTGGAATCCAATATCACTTTAACAATTAACAAATTTTATTCCACCATAACCTTTCACTTCATTTTATGCTAGAATAAATTGTGTTAGCCTTTAAAGTCCTACTAGACTCCTGTTCAGCACAGCATCTAGAAATTATTCAGCATTTGTAGAAATCAACATAATTTTACATCATTAAAGTCTAAACAAAGCAGTTTTCGGTGTTATTTGAAGCTCAGCTGCCCAAATGCATAAGAAACTATTTCATATAGGGTAATATTCAAAGGACAGCGATGAAATTACAAATCCAGCCTTAGCAAATCACTTTACAAGAAAAGATGTGGTGAATAGCACTGCTTCTTTAATGTCTGAAACCACTCCTAGTTGCTCTGGTAGTAAAAATAGGTACAGTCACTTTACAGTAAGCAAACAAAGGATTTTTTAAAATGAGCAGACCATGGCCAAGGAAAATGTCCCTGCCAAATAACAGTTTAACCCATTCCCATTTCAGATGTCATAAATTAAAATATATTTTCTGTATACTTGCATCGCTCTCCAATTAATTAATATTCTAAGCATTTTAAAACTTGTTGCATGCCCAAGTTAAAACTGCAACATTCAGTCCCTGTTACATCCAAGTCCAGTTGGCAGGTCACCGACTTGACAGAGAAAGTTGGTGCATATAGCAGCCTATATACACCAAGGTCACACCAACCTGCAGCTTCTTGTAGTGACAGGATTAACATTTCACCTCTAAATTGGGAATTAGATTTAACTTTAATTTCCACAGACCCTGAAAAAGTCCATGTTGCATGGACTTGTTTGTGATGTTCCATATTGGCTGTACAACCTATTTTGAATGAGCACCTCATTCCGCATGGTGGTAAGTCTTAAGTCTCTAAAGTAGCTACTTCGGCTGACCCAAGTGACAGGCACATGCAAAACCAAAGGCATTATAGGGTATTTCCCATTCATGTTTATCAGTCCCCAGTAGAGCATCTGCTTGACATGCAGAAGGTCCCAGGTTCAATGCCTGCTGGTGTTTCCAGTTAAAAAGACCAGGCAGTAGGTGATGTGAAAGACATCTACCTGAGACCCTGGGGAGTTGCTGCCAGTCAGAGTAGGCAATATTGACTTGGATGGATTGATGGTCTGATTCATTATAAGGCAGCTACATGTGTATTCATGACTAGACAATTCGAGGTGAGCTTGCATTATGAAAATCAAGCAGGACAAAGATGCTCTGTTATAATAAGGGGGAGAGAAGCAGCAAATCAGCCACAGAGTGGGGGGGGGGCGGCTCTTCTATCTCTTCCCCTTCTGAGGAAAAAAAAGAGTCTTGTAGCACCGTAAAGGTCAATGGCCAAGAAAGCTTGCTAGACTCCAGTTCTGTGTCGCCCACAAACGCTCATGCAACAATAAGCATTGGTCTCCGAACAGGAATTTTGCCCCTCAGAGATTAACAAAAACATATCCTTGCGTCTGATGGTGGGAGCTGGTCCACAACAGCTGGCGCTTTAACGTGCCACAAAACTCTCTTTGGCCCTTTGCTGCCATAGCTCTACCGCCACGCCGGATTTTTTCTCCCTCCCCTGAGAAGAGCGCCAGGCGCGGGAGCCCCACCGGGGAGAATGGGCACGGGAAGGCTTCTTCTGGCTCAGGCGCGGCGCGACGCCATTCCCGCCTCGGGCTCAAAGCACTGCGGCGGCGGCGGCGGCGGCAAAACCCGCCAGAGGACCGTGGCCGCGCTGCCCTGCCTTCGCCTTTCCCGGGCCATCCTCCCCGCCTCAAGCGAGAGGGCTCGCGCCGGGGCCGCGACAACACGAAAGGCGCGTGGCCAATACCTCCAAGGAGAGCTGCAGGATGGGCGCCGCCGCCGCCGCCTTCTCTCGGAAGCGCTGCGTCGGAGGGCGATGGCCGCCTCTCTTCAACCGGCGGGGCTGGCTCGGGTCGCTGGCTTCGGGCCGCCCTCAGTGACCTTGAGCGAGAGGAGCCCGGGGAGCCGGAGAGCTGCCTCCCCGCCGCGCAGCCATTGCTAGCCGCCTGGCCGCCATGGGTCGCTCACGGAGCAGGGCAAGCGCGCCTCTGCGCTGGAGCCCCCGCACCGCCAAGCGGCGAGCGCGCCTCCATCCGCTCCTGCAGGGGCGGGTGGGAGCCGCCGCCGCCGAAGGCCTGAGGGACGAGACGGCCGGGCCCAGGCAGCCGCGAGGGAGAGGGCGCCGCTTCCGCGAGGGCGAGCCCCGAGGATGTTTCCTGGAAGCCGCGGCGCTTCGCGGCCGCACCTTGGCAGGGCCGTCGGCAGGAAAAGACTCCAGCGATTCTCCAAGGTCGTCGCGTCAGCGTTCCCGTTTGCTTCCTGGTGGCAGAGCAACATAAACAGCGCGCCTTGAGTTGCTGGATCAGCTCGCCAAGTCCAATTTGTTCAGCCAGTTGTTGTCCTGGTCGCCTAATTGTTTATGCATCACTGTAACTCCTAGATTCTTTTTCTCCCCCTCTTTTCGTGTCTAAATTGTTTTGATTTAAGAAAGACTCAGTGTAGTTCAAATGAGTAGCCGTGTTGGTCTGAAGTAGTACAATAAAGTCAGAGTCCAGTAGCACCTTTAAGACCAACAAAGATTTATTCAGGGCGTGAGCTTTCGAGTGCAAGCACCCTTCGTCAGACCAAGAAGCTCTTTAGGATGCTTTGGGCTGATCCTGCGTTGAGCAGGGGGTTGGACTAGATGGCCTGTATGGCCCCTTCCAACTCTGATTCTGTGATTCTGTGAAAGCTCACGCCCTGAATAAATCTTTGTTGGTCTTAAAGGTGCTACTTGACTCTGATTTCAATATAGTTTCGTTTGAGTGGCCCACATTTGCCAGACTTTAGAAATGTGCTTCTTGGAGATGGCTTGATGCTTAGTCTAGACAGGCAGTTTTGGCTGCCGCTAAGAACTCAAGGATCTGGGCTCCTTCCCCGGCCCAGTGAGCTTCATGGCAGAATGTGGTTTTAAACTGGGTTTGCAAGATCCTCTAACACTGCATCACACAGGCACTCTCATATCACTTGGCAAATGTCAGAGGAGAGTTGTGTTGCCCTCCTCAGAAGAGTTTCAAAGGGAGCCTGTAGCAAGACCCAGCCAAGCTGGGATTCATACATAGAATTTCATCACCTGAAAAGTTATGGTGGGTTTGGCATAAATGTGTCAGATCATGCTGTCAGATTATGAACAACTGAGCCGATAAATCACGAGATACTGAAATGTGGTCTTCAATACTAGATCTGCACTTTCTTAGAAGGATTTTTAAAAACACACCTATTGATACTTGAGAGCAGTGTAGCAGTGTCACACCAATGTTTTGTTGCTTACAACTGGAACATTCACAGCCAACTATGACAGTTTCATACTGAATCCATTTAAATCAAAAATAAAGTTCCTTTATTACCAAGTACTGCTCATACTGTTTAATTTCTGTTAACAACAACCAGTGAAGTTATTCCCAGTTCCTATCAATGTGAATTATCTTTCCAAATCTGTTATCAGCAGATTTGATTAACAGTCACAATTCTATATTGAATATAATAGCTCTCAGAATAGGTGGATATATTTTAGCATAGGTGGTTCCTATATCAACCTGATGATAGTGTAGGCTAACCCAATCTTGTCAGATCTCAGAAGTTAAGCACAGTTCACCTTGGTCAGTACCGAACATTAAGAAAGCCTGGAGTTGCTATGCAGAGGTCAGCAATGGCAAACCACTTCTGAATGTCTCTTTCCTTGAAACCCCCATGGGATCGCCATAAGGCAGCAGTGACTTGATTACAAAAATAAATAAACAAACAAACAAATAAACCAACCACTCTGCTGTCAGTCCATATCTTCAGTCCATTTTTTTGCTTAGTAAAGAGTATAGGCTGTTAGAAGACCTATTATTCAGGTACCCTTGTATTCCAGACTTATCATACTCGTTATTTTGTGTGTGTGTGTGTGTGTATGTATATGTATGTGTGTGTGTTTGTGTATGTATGTGTGTGTGTTTGTGTATGTATGTGTATGTATGTGTATGTGTGTGTGTATATATATATATATGTTGTTGTTATGTGCGAAGTCGTGTCCGACCCATCGCGACCCCATGGACAATGATCCTCCAGGCCTTCCTGTCCTCTACCATTCCCCGGAGTCCATTTAAGTTTGCACCTACTGCTTCAGTGACTCCATCCAGCCACCTCATTCTCTGTCGTCCCCTTCTTCTTTTGCCCTCGATCGCTCCCAGCATTAGGCTCTTCTCCAGGGAGTCCTTCCTTCTCATGAGGTGGCCAAAGTATTTGAGTTTCATCTTCAGGATCTGGCCTTCTAAGGAGCAGTCAGGGTTGATCTCCTCTAGGACTGACCGGTTTGTTCGCCTTGCAGTCCAAGGGACTCGCAAGAGTCTTCTCCAGCACCAGAGTTCAAAAGCCTCAATTCTTTGACGCTCGGCCTTCCTTATGGTCCAACTTTCGCAGCCATACATTGCAACTGGGAATACCATAGCCTTGACTAAACGCACTTTTGTTGGCAGGGTGATGTCTCTGCTTTTTAGGATGCTGTCTAGATTTGCCATAGCTTTCCTCCCCAGGAGCAAGCGTCTTTTAATTTCTTTGCTGCAGTCTCCATCTGCAGTGATCTTGGAGCCCAGGAAAATAAAATCTGTCACTATCTCCATTTCTTCCCCATCTATTTGCCAGGAATTGAGAGGGCCGGATGCCATGATCTTTGTTTTCTTGATATTTATCTTTATATTTATTTATTTATTTATTTATTTATTTATTTATTTATTTGCAGAAAACTAGATCTGATGTTTCTGGCATAGCTTCAGGACTCAGGGATCACATGCATCAAATCAGTACCATGAACAAGTTACCAATGTTACCAATATGATATTATGGAGAAATATGCTGTATCAGCATCCCAGCAAGGCCTGCAAAGGGTAGAAAGACATCCAGCCTTTCCGAATTCTAAACAACACATCCAAGCATTCTAAACAACACATCCAATAATAAATCCAAGCATCCATGGACACAAGCCTTCAGGTGGTCTACAGAGCACAGACTAGGAAATGTCTCTTTAGGTCTCTAGGACAGCAACATAGGAATGGCGTCATGAACTTGCTGAACTAAAAGCACATCAAACTACCTGTCAATCATTGTCTTCTCTTGATCCATCACAGTCATGTCTTCTTCAGGATGAATAAAAAGAAAATGTCATGATAGAAATGTTAATGTAAAAAGTCCCTGGAGGATTCCCTGACCTCTTGAGGACCAATACAACATCCAGGCCCAAGCTGCTTGAACATAACAATTTGGTAATTGAACTGAGACACTTTTTACAGTTGGGATATACAGAAACAGTAATCTAAGTTATGACATCATTCAGGAGGTTCCCAGTAGAAAGCCTTTGCTTGTTGAGAGGAAGAAGAAAGAAAATTATTTAAGTTAAAGCCAATGATGTGAGTTTTCCGGAAAAAGATAAATTGGAAATTTTTGATAACATTTTTGAATGCCTTATGTAAAACATCAGATCTAGCATATTAATTTTTAAATAAAATTTCAAGTGTCCCATTGCAACAGTTATTAGATTAGGGGGATAATCACATATGGTTTAAATTTCATATTCAAACAAATCCAAAGCTGTACATTGTTTTACATTGTTTAAATTTAAAGAGGGCATATTTTATTTATTTATTATTTGATTTCTATTCCGCCTCTCACAAAGTCTCAAGGTGGCTGACAAAATAATGGTTTATAATAAACCTGAAAGTGGCATAAAATAGGTAAAAAGTAAAACAAGTAACAATCCATACAGCTCCTTAAAAAAGCAACAGTCAACCCCACTCCATTGGTCCCATCATGGGCAAATCGGCAACTTGGGTGAAAGATGAAAAATTCTTACCCCAGAAATAGGGAGGACAATATTTCATCTGTACATAAACGTGAATATAGGCATAGTGTGTGCATGTAGGGGACGGCCCAGTAATGACTGCTGTATGCAGTAGGTGCGTACTGGCCTCAACCAAAGGCTTGGCAAAAGACTTCCATTTTACAGGCCCTGCAAAACTGCTGGAGTTCAGGTGCTGATCTCACTTGGGAGCTTGTTCCACCAGGTTGGGGCCAGGGCCAAGGCCAGGGCCAAAAAAGCCCAGGCCCTGGTTGAGGCCAGGAAAGCTTTGGGGCCAGGGAACACCAGCCTGTTTGCATTGGCTGAGCATAATGCTCATGGTGTGTGCGTGTACTCAGATAAGCAGTCCCAAATTATTATGCATGATATGCTATGAATGTGGTTTTCCTTTCGTCTCTACCAACATAATTAACTCTCTTCCATGAATGCTACTGAGGCACCTCAGTTTGTCACTTTACAGAACATTGCTGGTATTACTCGTTAGCTCCACATTATAGTACCCTTCCACATAAAAACAGAACAGTGGGATATAAATTTTGTAAATATAAATAACAATTTTAGCTTTATTTTTTACTTGAACTGAGCAGTATATTAGGTGAATTTTAATTTGTTTAGATTATTATATGAATGTATGGGTTTTATCTCTCCACAACTATTTACAAGCCAGTAAAAATGCATATACGGTTACTGTCTCACATAGTTTCCAAGTATAATCGCTTGAAAATATTAATTACAACTTTGGAACTACCAATCTTACCTAATATAGTATTGGAAATGGCAACCATTTGATGATAGTGACTTTATAAAACAAAGAATGTTTAGAAATGGGGAATTTACCACGCAAAAGCATTGGAAAATTTCTCTCCCTTTCTCTGCCTAAAGTTTCAGTCCATTGTAAGTTCTTTCTCCAGCTTGATAGGGAACAGAAGCTACATGTCAGCAACTCTGCAGACAATTAGCAGACCTAGCAACAGTAATGCAGCTAGTTGTTGCCATGATCATTCTGTTTCCATTTTATTGGCTTCAGTATCTACTTCTTTGATATACAAGAGGAACAGCCATAGCTGGCATATAATAAAAGGCACTGTGTGTCACAGATCCTCCAACCATAGGCTAGGAACCAGCAGTACCCCCAAGCTATAAACCTTATCGTTCAGGGGAAATGCAACCCTACCCAAGACTGGGTGATTCCTCAGCCTTTGAGGTCTATTATCAAACAACAACATCTAAATCATCTCTAGATTAAGCTTCAGTTTATTAATTGCGTTCTGCACGCATTTATTCAAGACCTCCATAGACCTGTCAAACTCAGCTATTATACAAAAGACAGCAAAAAAATAATTGGTACCATGTGAAGAAAAGCTTTTATTGAATGTTTTGAAAGCATAAACAATACACAGAAATGTTAACAAGCTGTAGGAATGCCACTGGAAATCCCAAAATCCAAACGGGGAACCGGTAAATCCTGTGTTTTGCTCGTGAATGCTTCCTCAGTCAACTCCGACCAAAACTTTGCTGCTCAAGTGCCTAGAAGCCTCTAGATAATATTCACATCCCAATGCATTTCTATTGTAGATAAAGTTTATCTCAGTTGTAGTAAGGCTTTTGATAAGGTTCCACATGATATTCTTGTTGACAAGCTGGTAAAATGTGGTATGGATCTTAATACTGTTAGGTGGATTCATAACTGGTTGACAGACCATACTGAAAGGGTGCTTGTTAATGGTTCATCATTTTCTTGGAGTGATGAGTGGAGTGCCTCAGGGATCTGTCCTGGGCCCTGTGTTGTTCAACATAATCAGACATTATTTGGATGAAGTAATAGAGGGGGTTCTTATTAAATTTGCAGATGATACTAAACTGAGAGGGGCAGCAAACAGTAGAAGACAGAAGGATACAGGGTGATCTTGACAGGCTGGAAAACTAGGCTTATATGAGTAAAATGAATTTCAATAGTGAAAAATGTAAAGTTCTACACTTAGGTAGGAAAAATGGAATACATCATTATAGGATGGGGTAAACCTGTCTTGGCAGTAGTATGTGCAAACAGGATCTCGGGGTCTTAGTAGACCATACACTGAACATGAGTCAGCAAAGTGACTCAGAAGCTAAAAAGGCCAATGGGAATTTGGGCTGTATCAAAAGCAATATTGTGTAAGGTGATGGTATCCCTTTACTGTACTCTGGTTAGACCTCATTTAGAATACTCTGCTTAGTTTTGGGCACCACAATTGAAGAAGGACAATGAAAATGGTGAGGGGTTTGGAGACCAAGACCTATGAGAAAGGTTGAGAGAGTTTGGTCTATTTAGCCTGGAGAGAAGACAACTAAGAGGTGAAACGATAACAATTTTCAAGTACTTGAAGGGCTGTCACATAGAGGATGGAACAGAGTTGTTTTCTGTTGCCCCAGAGGGTTGGACCAGAACCAGTGGGAAGAAATTAATTCAAAAGAATTTTCAGCTTACCATCTGTACACCGCCCGTGGCGCCGCGGGCGCCATGGACTAAATAAAACAGTAAGGGGTTCTGGGGCGGGATGCGTCCGGGATGAGGAAGGGTCCGGATTGGACCCTTCCTCATGACAGACAATCAGAGGGAGCAATCGGCAGGCGCGAAGCACCTGCCGATTGCTCCCTCTGATTCCCAGCCCCAGCAATTGCGAACCGCGCGCAGCGCGGCTCGCAGTTGCTCCCGGCCTGATGCGGCGAGAGGCGCGAAGCGCCTCTCACCGCGTCAGGCCGCTTCCTGAGGAGCCCCCGCAACAACAAGGAGATAGCCGCCTTCCAGTCCCAGCAACTGCGAGCCGCGCGCAGCGCGGCTCGCAGTTGCTCCACACCTGATGCGACGAGAGGCGCGAAGCGCCTCTCGCCGCATCAGGCCGCTTCCTGAGAGAGCCCCTGCCACAACAAGGAGATAGCCGACGATGCAACGAGAGGCGCAAAGCGCCTCTCGCCGCGTCAGCCCGTCGCCTCAGGGAGCCCCCGGCACAACAAGAAGATGGCCGCCGCTCAGAAGACGCCGCTCTGGAGCTGCCTGCCTCCGCTCTAAGGAGCCCTTGGCAGTCGCGCGGAGCGCGGCTGCCGGGGACTCCCTGCCCGGCACAACAAGAGAAGATGCCGCCCTGGAGCCGCCTGCCTCCGCTCTAAGGAGCCCTTGGCAGTCGCGCGGAGCGCCGCTGCCGGAGACTCCCTGCCCCGCACAACAAAGAAAATGGCCGTCGCTGCCTCGCCCAACAAGAAGATGGCCGCCGCCGATGCTGCCCGAGGAAACCAGCCGCCGCGTCAGCCAGCCAACAAGGGAGTCCCCGGCAGCCGCGCTCAGCGCGGCTGGCGGGGGCTCCCTGCCTGTCGACCTGCCCGGCTGCCTGGGACTCCCTACAGAGCCGCAGCCCAACATGCCATTAGGAACATTCCCGCCACCGAGCCGCCGCTGCACACGCCGCCAGACCGCCTGGGGGCCGCCGCCCGAAGCAACGGCCTCCCTCCTCCACTACTTACTGCCCCGCCGCCGAAAAAAGGACGTCCCGCCGCTGCTGCTGCCGACCGCCCTCGACAATGCCTCCGCTTTCAGGTACTCTTTCTTTCTAAACGCTGCCCTCGCCTTTCCCCCCCCTCTACCCCCGCTTTCTAGAGCCCATTGTATTTTGGGTACAATGGGCTTAATTACTAGTCTAGAATAAGATACTGACTGTTTGAGCAGTTCCTCTGTGGAACAGGCTCCCTTGGGAGGTGGTGGGCTCTCCTCTGGAAGTTTTTAAGCAAAGGCTAGATAGCCATCTGACAGTAATGCTGATTCTATTAACTTAGGCAGCTTGTAAGTGGGTGGGCAGAAGGGATTTTGGCTTTTGTGGCTTGTGGCTCTTTCTTTCATGCCCAGGGAAATGCTGATTGCCACTTTAAGGTCAGAAGACAAATTTCCTCCAGACCTAACTAACCAGGGATTCTGTGGGTTTTTTGGGGGGGAGGCATTATCTGGGGGGCATTATCTGGACATGGAATTGGGGTCACTGTGGATGGGCAGGTAGTTCCTGCATTCTGCAGGAGGTTGGACGAGATGACCATGGAGATCAATTATAACTCTATAACTTATAGTTTTGCTGCAGAGTGACAACTCTTCAAACTATAAAAGACTGTAAGGAAGATACCAGGTATTAGGCATACATAGAGCTAGGTACCATCAGCATACTGGTGGCACCTGATTTGAGATTCCGAGATTATCTGTTCCAGCAGTTTCATGTTATTCAGCAGCAGTAGGGCTAAAATACCACCCTGTGGGATTGCACAGCATAAATGCCACAGGGTGCTATAGCACCACCTTCTGGAACTGACAGGCAAAGCAGGAGTAGATCACCAAGCCAGGGTGCCCCCTTCTTTCCTATCTAGTCAGCTTCTGATCCAGGGGAATCAACGGTGACACAATCTCTTAGTGAAGATAGGTCAGTCTATAGGCACCATATATTAGAATTAAAGTTATACCCATGGGGAATTTGCAAGGACACTGAGGGGAAGGTATAACTTCATTTCCCCTTTACTCCTACTCCTTGTATTCCTTTTCTCAATGTTGTTTTGCTCCTGCTAGTCCCCATATCCTATTCCCATTTCTCTGCTTCCTTCTTCCTACTCACCAATCCCTCCCCAAAGTTTCTTTATTATTTACCTTTGTTTTCATTTGGAATCACAGAATTATCTTACGTCATTCTCATCTCCCACACTTTATCATAATATCCCTGTGAGGTAAATTAGGCCAAGAGAGAATGACTGGCTCAAGGTCACCCACTATTCCCTCTTTCCCTTCCCTGAAAGTTGCCATAGCCTTTCCTTATCATTCACCAACCAACCTAATTTTATCTTACCCTGCTTATCAGCTTTCTTTCCTTCCCCCACCCCTGGCAGCTTCAACATGGCAAAACAATGGGCCAGCTATGTGGCATCAGGTGTGCATAGTTGTGTGGTAGGCTCTCTCATATCCTATTTCTTCTCCTGCCAGTACTCACACCAAAGTCCAGTGATATTCCATGGCTGACTGGAGATTCAAGGTCCCAGTCAGAAACTAACCACTACGTTACACTGGCTTTTGTGCAGCAGCTGCTATTGAGCAGGAACAAGCAGCCAGACCTAGGTGATCTGTCCTCCCTTCAAATGCCAAAACAGTCTTGAAAATAGGGCCCAGTCTCTTTCCCCTGTCTTTTATTCACAGAAACTGATACCTGAAAGCTATGGTTGCCTAGCAACAGTTCTGAATGTCTTTTAAAGCTGCAGATGTACCATTTGGGGTTTTTTAAGCCTCACCTGTGTATTTTTTTAGATTTCATATTTTTCTGCAGACCTGGGGCTTTTTCATGTTTGTAGAAAGATCCATCTTACCTGTTTACTGTCCAAGTCACGAGATTTAAGTATGCAAAATGTGCCAGTTTTGCTAATAGAATATACAAGTGGGAACCCACAAGGACTTGTAGAAAACATCTAATTTCCTCCTTCCCCAATATCTTCCTCCCTGAAAGTCCTAGTCTCTCCTGTTTTCTTGCTTCTTTCTTCCTTTCCCACCAGTCAACCCACATTTATCTGCCACATCTTCAGCTGTCTCCTGCAAGATCGTAGAAAGATTTGTCTTACCTATTCACAGTTCCAGTCACTAGATTTAAGTATCCTGAGACTTAGCCAACTCGGCTATTAGTATATAAGTGATGAGAGTACGATTGATCTTTCAAGGGTTATGTTTCAGATGGGAATGTACTAAAGTTTTAGGGTGCCTCCCACTGGTGGACATGGGGAAGGACTCACACATGCTACAAGATTTTGTCCATGTCTCAGATCAGTAGGTCCATGTTTCCATTCTGTGAAAAAAAACCTGCTACTTGCAACTTAAAAGGTTGCCTTTTATGCACAATCCTCTCTTCCTTCCAACTTGTCACTTGAATGTATATCTCTAAAGCATCTGTCAATTGTATTTGTACAAAACCCATAGTTCTGAGGAAAGAATAATTCCTGGAGCAGATAAGTGGAAGTTCAGAATTTATGAATAAATCTGCAGAATTATAATCTTTCAGTCTGTTTGGAAGGGCCTACGTGATTTCTTTTTCCCATTTGTGGTTGGGTGAACTAATTCCCATCATTTATTGAGTCTAACTTTTAGGAGACAAATGGAAAACCAGCAATGATGTCAAGTATTCCAAAGCTTCTAATGCCTTCTCCCCCTCTTATAATGAAGTGGGGAGAAGGATATACCAGGTGCTAGCTGAGAGGTGGAGGACAGAAATAAAAGGAATCTATTTTAAGACACTATCTTATCAGAACCTTTAAAAAAAACTTTTTAAAGATGTCTTTATTTAGAGTCGTACTTATAACCGGCTCTGAAACCGATTTTTTTTTCAGCAATGGGGATCACATCATGAAAAAGGCTGCATAAACATAAGAATGTGGGTGGGTACAGAGTGCATGGCATCTTGCAAATCTTCCCTTCCCTGCAAGCAATTTCTTTTACATAAACGGAGACTAGAGTGAGAAGAAGGAGCAAAGAAGAGTTGGCATTGCACCATATCTTCAATTAGTTTTTCTAAAAGGTAGGGCAAGGGAGCTATATACTTATGCCATAAGGCCTGATTCAAACCTTTTCCCTCCCAAGTGCTGCAAGTACTTGAGCTTTTCTTTTAACAAAAGTAGAAGGCATCACATAGCCTACTTGCCTCAAAAACCTTCGCACAAAACAGAACAGTGTGTTCAGTTGTGTCTGCTAGAATATTTAATTCTTAGCAAAGTACATTTAGAAGCTTTACTAAAATTCAAGTTGATTACTTCAAGTTGACTACTTCATTTTCCTTGTTCATAAAACATATCACATGTGTGAAATCCATCGGATGGAATATTCTGTTTGAGAATATCTCCAATAATATGTAAGCAGCAGAACTCAGTTTGTAAGTTATATATTACACGTTTATTATGGGGTGCAATTTTTTACATTTTGTGAAAGTTCAGATGTATTTACAGTTTTTGTAAAATAGATTTATAGTACTCTAATTTACAGTTCATAGAAACCACAGACCCTTTAGAGTTGTTTACAAATTCTCTCACAAGAGGCAGCTATAAAGATTATCACTTTATAAACAAGCAAGATCCAGCTTGCTACATTTAATTCTCCTCAAATATTTGTATTTTTACAAAGTTTTTAGATTTCTTTACAAAAATTCTATATAAACTCATATGGCTTCAAAATTGTAACCTGCACCCATTGCTAATAAATGTTTGAGAATACTTGGTAAGAAGTCTAGATTAAAAGTGCTAGCTTTTAACTTTGTAGAAATACATGATTAAAAATGGAGAGTAAAATAGATAAAATTTCAATAATGAAGAGTTAAACTGCCCCCAAATATTTGACTGCAAAAGCAGATTATTAATAAGATTCCAGTAAGAGATTGAACCATTTGAAATGCCATTTGAAATGCCAATTATTTAAAAGCTCTAGTAATAATCACTTAGCAGAGACTAACATTTTAGAATATAAAGATCTAATATGTATTGTTCCAAGGAAATCTAGTTCCAAGGAAATCTAGAACAATCTTAAAATATAATGTAATCCAACAAAATAATTTGACCATAATCTATTGCTAAAGAAGAAATTCCTTTGAATCAGTAAAATGTACGCACCTGTTATTGGCTGTAACCTTTATAGTGTGTTTCACCATAATTTAAATGGCTACAGGCATCATATATTAAGCTGCCCAACAAATTCATTAGTGGTTTCACAAAATATATATTGCTTTTAAAATATACTTTTCATAGACAAAATTCAGAATTGTAATTTAATTTTCAGCTGTTGGTTATAGACTTTAAGTACCCAACAATTTTTGATTTCAGCATTTAATTACGTCTTAACAGCATAGTACATAAACTCTAAAAATAATAATTGACATTAAAAATTATCCCAATGGATCACTTCAATCGTTTAGAGCCACTATTTTCTACTGTATTTAAAAATGGGGGAAAGCGATCAGATCCAAAGGTCTAAACATTTACTTTCTTAATATTGTTGAAATTTGAGACAAATAGCAATTCTTGCCCATCTTAAACCTTTAAGGAAAGTGACTCCTCCACAGATACATTTACATTCACATCACATTTCTGAAAGCACTTGAATCTTTGACTCTCTAGTGAAAGGGAAATGCTACAAATGTTCTTTTATAAATTAGTTTATTAAAGTATTTAATGCACCTTCAGAATTTTAGTCATCTTTGGCGACAGTGAAGTTAAAATTTTGAGTATATAGATGTTTTTCTGTGAATGTATGAAAATTAGGCTATTCCCTTTGTAGTGGTTGCATGTATTGCAATTAACCCAAAAGGAAGTAATCTAATATTAGTTGTTCTATAACTATTGTACATTTCCCTTCATATCCCTGCATAGGGAATTATATAAAGTTATTACACACAAAAACCAACCATGTGTTCTATAAGGAAGATCTAGACACTGAAAAAAGAAATGAGAGGCACATTTAACAACATCTTGACAGGCACATTTTTTTTAAAGGCACAAATGTTACATATTCCATATAAAAATAAATTAATCTACAGCATTAATTCAAAAATTACAACTCCCATAAATTTAACTAATGGCAGAAGTAAATATCTCTGCTATCCATGTTTAAAACATTGCACTTTACAATTTTAAAACAATCTTTAATAAAACAATGTATACTTAATATATAGTATGTAGAAATCAATTTTTTGTATACATCTCTCAAAGATATGGCACATGACTATACAACAGTAAAACAATAACGACTTTGCCACTATATGTATGGAATGGCAATAAAGAGAACTGAAAAAATTATAGTTAACTATGTAATATTTAAGAAAGCTACAATATTGTGTAGTTTATGGTGTCAGAGTACCACATACTCTAAATACCACAAAGATTGCTATTTTGGCTCTTGGGCTACATCTGTACTAAACTTCTTGTTCCTCCATATTGCAGTAGATCTTTTACAGATAGTGTTGGAGTTTGCTTCAGTGCTACTACAAAACAAACAATATTTTTAAAAAAAATTTAAATGACTTACTTTTAAAAAGTGCATTTTTGTTGTGTAATAAACTGCTAAAAACAGTCAACATTTTCCAAAAATGTGTATGGTACAATAGTGTTGGAAAGGTAATATGAATGAAGTATTGATTGAAAACTCATCTGTCCTCTCCGCCCCTGTGTTGATCAGCAATCTGCCATATATCGTCCTGAAAAACACAAGCATTTCAGTTACTACATTATCAGTAAAGTGAGACCCAAACAGATACAGATGCCTAACAAATATTACTCTTCTATTTCAATACAAGAATAATTAAGAATAGGTGCACCAAACATCTTATGCTTTTATCCCAAAATGTCACATTAGTGCATATCTCTGATGGTTGATCCACAACTTATGTAACAGATGCTATAGTGAACACAGTAAAATGCTAAGAGGTGATGAATGTCTAAATCTATGAATGACAAGCACCATCATGTCTGGTCCAAACAGAACTTCTCAGAAGGCATCTACTACAGATTCTAGCATTTACATAACAGACTAGTATATTTAGAGTGATGAGGCAAACACTGGAGAGACACATAATATGCATGCCTGACTGCCATTGGCCCCACCCTGATTGCATCTCACAGATATTTAAAAACAATGACATTTTGTAATCTATTATTCTAACAAATGATAACAGACTAACACATTCAGCCCACCATTGTAAACTTTGTTTCTTACCAGTAGCAAATCTCTTCTTTACTAAAGAAAGTCGATAGCCAGTGCCTAATAGTTCAATGTCTACTCCTGAAAGAGTGCTTCCTTCACTGATAAATTGCACTGCAAGTGTTGTGGGCTTACTGGGTCCTTCTGAAAGGTCAAATTTGGCCCTGAGAGAACCAGAACCTAACCCAGGGAAGAAAAAGAAAGAATATATCCTATTGAGAACAGTAAGCAATTTGGACAACTAATCACCTAGCAATATAGATTGAAGAAGCATATTTCAGTATAGCAAAATGCAATGGTCTACACAGAAAAGCAAACAGTATAGACCAGGGGTAGTCAAACTGCGGCCCTCCAGATGTCCATGGACTACAATTCCCAGGAGCCCCTGCCAGCGAATGCTGGCAGGGGCTCCTGGGAATTGTAGTCCATGGACATCTGGAGGGCCGCAGTTTGACTACCCCTGGTATAGACATTGCTTACAAGAAACATATGTTTCCTATAACTATGCAAAGAACATTCAAATTACTGGATGTGTTAAAAAGGTTTAGCTGAAAGATAATATGAAGCAAAGAAATGATGCAAAATTTGATAATTTGATCAAAGAAATGATGCAAAATGGATACAATGCAGAGACCTCCTTTTCTTATCAAGTACCAGTGTTCTGAATTAAACCTAGCAACAAACTGTAAACCAATGCAGTGCTTGCAGCACGGGGGGGGGGGTATTCCTTCCAGTGTGTCCCAGCTTCTCTGTATTTTATTTCATACCTCATTCATTCATTTTTCTCTGATCACAGCAGGTAACTTAAACATCACACAAAGTTGCTGAGACACTGTATAGATTTTATAAGAACAGAAAATACAGTACAAATATGGAAAACACTTTTGTTTGAAAATGGTTTGTGGCTTGCAGCCTTTAGACAGAATAAACCTCAAACCTTGTGATGAGCTCCAATGAATTACAGAATTTTTCCACCTGCATGAAGAGAGAAGCTGAACATGGAGGGAGGGGATAGGCCTTTTTGTTCTTATACCAGGTGTTTGGCCTTCCCACTGAAGAAGTTTGCTTGGAGCCAGCCAGCAATATTGTAAAGTCTCTCTTGGCAAGAAGCCTGTGTGTCTTTCTAGTTTCCTGTCTGCCTTCATGGTATCTCCCCAGCTGCTATGATGGTGATTTTACTCTTTTACACAGCCAGTTTGCTTACTGTCCAGGTGCTGGAATGAAAGCATAGAGGCAGCAGAGAAAGAAGAAGGGAATGTGCCCTTTCCTGCCATTCTTGGCATGTGATTTACCCATCCACTAGACTTGGGGTGGCCAAACTGTAGCTCTCTAGATGCCCATGGACTAAAAGTCCTATGAATCCCTGCCAGCATGTGCTGACAGGAGTTCATGGGAATTGTAGTCGATAGACATCTTGCGAAACCATACTTTTGCCACCCCTGCTCTAGACCCACTGATGCTGTCTGTTTCAAGGCAGGAAGGAACTATCAAACTCAAGCCCTGCTGGGCAACAGCTTACCTACCTTCATAACAAATGGTTTTGAGAAGAGCCACAGATGGCTCAAGAAACACTGAGTATGACCAGATTAAGATAGTAACTGCATGCAAATTTGAAGTTACGCTTTCGCATACTAGTGTTCAAGGACTTCTATCACACGTTTCCTGTACAACACCAACTACAAAATGACCACTTCCACCAAGAAAAATCTTATTGTTTTAAAATGTTAAGGAATAAATTATGAAAAGAAAACATACATTCTAAGAATGCTAAGAGTTTGCTCAGTTTGAAATTAAGACCAGCAATTAACAGATTTTTCTGATACATTAATATGAAAGCCATGTGAAAACCAAAGTCTTACCTCCATTTTCTGATTTTTCTGAAACAGCAGATATTTTCCAAAAAGCTTTCATCTGTTCTGCATTCCTGCAAGAAAAAGTTGGTTACTTAATCTGAGGTAACTGCAGATCTAAATAAAGTGCTACAATAAATATCCTGGAATTCTTCACGTAAAGAGCCTCTACAATTACTAGAAAGCTAAATAGCTACATAAAATGTATTGGGAGACAGAAAATCATTTTTAATACAAAAGAGACTCAAGAATGTTGGAGCAGATAAGAAGGTAAATTAGCCTATTCATAATAGCTCCATTTGCATGTGAAGACACAAGCTAATAATCTAATACAGAGAATACAAGAACCCCAAACTATTATTAAGGCTGAAAATTCCCACTGGAATGTTTAATGACAAAAAAGGCTGCCAGACCAGTGATCCACCCAGACAACAGATAAGCAATTTGAGGCATGGGGACACATTCAGACTCCCAGCGTTCCCCCAGCATGGTTTTCCAATGCTTCAGTCATTGTGCATCTCTGCTGTTTACTTCCACATACGTACAAAATGACTGTATCGGCCCATCACTGTAAACAGAGAATCTATCAGACTTCCTCCCTAATACATTTCTGTTCATGCATAGGGATATGCAACTAACGGTACAATTCCATGCAGAGTTCTACCACTCTAAGCTCACTGATTTCAAGAGGCTGAGACTCAACTAGCTCTATAACCATACTGTATAATGACCATAAAGGGACATATCCTGTCAGGCCTGTTATAATTCGTGCTGGACAGGAGGAAATTAAAACTACATGTGCAAATTTCAGCTCCAAATTATATGAGACTTGGCTGTTTTCATATGATTAATACACCCATTTTCTAATAATGCAGAGAGAGTATGATCATCCAATTTTAACACCAAAGGGGGATGTGGGTGAGAAGATAAGATCCACATCTTCACCTGCAGCCTCTCTACTGCAAGACAGAATTGTACCTCACAAAACAACAATGCACCCTCTACAAAACCACCAATCTGCCCAACAGAATTGGTTTCCATTTATGGTTTTAGTAATATAATTTATTTTAATATATAATTTAAAACATTCCACAGCTGTTTTTCAATGTAAACTAATTACTGTGTATGCCTTGTTGGTTACCTGCCTTGAGCCTACTGGGAAGGGCGGGCTATAAAAATAAAGTTGTTGTTTTCATTATTATTATATGGCCCATCAGACAGAATTCCATTAAAACATGCCTCTTTTTAAAATTAGCATTTAACCAGATTGATAGAGGAGATTGACTTAAAAATGTTTCAATATTGACTGTGCACTGTACCTTCTTTAAAAAAAAATAACATCTCCTTGTAAACAATGCTGGAAGAATAAGGAAATTATGCAGTCCCTTATCAGAAACTTTGCAGTCTAAGTATCTTGAAAAACCCACTGGTTTACAAGAGTATTTATATCTTCAAAAACCTATTGACAGGGCTGCTGGATGGGTAGCTGCTGAGGCCCCCAGCCTGGCAGTGGGACCACTATCTACCAGAGATGCTGGGCTAATCTAATGCCTGACAGCAGCAGAGGAAGTACAGCACAATGCAACCACCTGCTGTGCTGACTTTTCTAGACACTATTCCTATTAAGAAATGGGAGATCCCTTTGCCGCATCATGGAGGAAGCAGCATTGTAGGAAAAGAGCCCCAATTTCCTCCACAACCCTTTGAGACCTTCTAGCTAAATGCAGTGCAAAAGAGCGGCACTCTGCTCCCTCCACTGTAGCCATGATTGGAGATGGGGAGGGGCCTATGGGCAACTGGTCTCCAAGGGCTATTATAGACTTGCACATGGCCCTGGATAACTTAGAAGAAATACCAAGACTAATTTAAGGTATCAGCGCTATTTTTTTTAAAGCATCTGCTTTTTAGAAACACCATACATCACCATCTCCAGCATGCTGGAATGAATTTCATGCAGTGAAAGCAAATGCAGATCAACTTACCATTTTGCTGGTGGAAGTGACTGCATGTTTGTTACACCTCCATCAACTGGGACCATGACCTGTATATTAGATAGAATACTTGGCATTGCCATAGATGCTGGGTTGTATTTGTAATCAACTCTTACATCAGTAGTGTTGGCATCACACTTCCAATATGTGGCAAGATTCAGAGGTGTAGACTGGATGCCATTTGAAGATACCTTTGAAAATAATCAAACAATGACTTTAATGCTACTCTAGAAACACCATGGAAATTCTGTAGCTCAGGGCCAAAACCCATCTATGACTGGGTCTCAACATTGCCTTTAAAATAAAATGTAGGAACATGGGGTGGGGCTTAACTCTGCTTCTGTGAACTTTGGTAGGGAAAAATGATAGGAATACAAGTTCCCCAGTGCTGTGGGTGTGATTCAAGCCCCTCACATTATGCAGCTATTTTTAAATGTGAAAAACCCCTCATAACCTATCTAATGTGCTTGCCTCTTCCTTTCCCCAAAAGAGATCGCCTGTACTTGAGTTAATCTTGCAAAATAAAAGCAATTCAGCTTTTTTCACTACAGTCCTCAGCAAGAAAAGAATAATTTATTAAATGCATTATCATCCAGTATACTTCATGGCAGACTGAGGATCTCAAGCAGAGTTGTTAGTAAGGCTATTTAAATTTCCACCTTGTATATGGGATTGTGCAACATCCTCAGTCAAGAGGCTTTTAATTCAAAATATCTAGGAATTTACCGTACCACAGCAAAATGTCTGTGCAGTCCATATGAAAGTACCATGAAGAATCCTCAGATGAAAAAACAAGTTAAAGTCATATACTAGCTTAGATGCAAGGCACCCTGAATGTCTACAAAAGTTACTGTTTCCAGTCTACCACTTCCCAGTCAGTGTCCTGTTCTTCCCCGAATAGTGTTCATTATAGCTGGGAAGAAATCAGAAAGATATGGTAGGTAGTGCTGAGGCCTGCAGTATAAAAACAGTACTGAAGGGGATATTCTTACTCTCACAAGAGCTCATGAAAGAAGGGGAGACCATTCCCACCATTTCCCCTTATGGCACATCCTGCACCATTCTCCAGATTTTCAGGTGATAAAAGAAGGGACTGCAAAAACAAAACGAAAAATCCTTTCTGCAAACTCTTGTTCTATTATAGAGGTTTTGGTTTAAGCCATTATGATGAATTCCTAGAATAGATTCAAAATATCTGTGATGGTCTGCATTGCACATTTTGTGTGCAGTGCTGTCTGTTTTTCTTCGCTTTCCCCTATTATTCTACCCAACAAAAAGCCAACTGAGTGTTATAGCCAGGAGGCAGCTGAGGTATAACAATTTCAGATATAAATATTACAAATCAAGAACCAGAAGTTTCAATAAATGTCCTAATGCATTAACCAAAGAAAGAGTCAGTGGCGACAGTGAAGACACCTGATAATAATCTAAATATACTAAAAATCCCTCTATAGCTCCTGCAAGCAAAACAGTACATAAAGTTACCTGATATTTCAGAACATCTACATTGTAATAAGAGGCAGAGGGATTCTGTTCTGATAATTTCTTGAGGTAGACTGTGACAGCTTGCATGTTCATCCAAAAATCCCTTGTATTGGAATCACTTTGTGATGCATCACTGTTGAGCAAATTAAGAGTGAAAACACAGGCTTTACATTGTTTTATATTTTGGAGGTGTTTGCAAAACAAATTAAATCCAAAGCACTTGTGCACATGAATGCATGAGAACTGCTACAGAATCTACTTTTAACAACTGTTGTATAAGCTGTCATTTCAGGAATAGTATTACTGACTAGGGCTGGACATGAACCAGCTTAAACCCCTGCTTTCTCCTCCCTGAGAAAGCTGCCCAAACAGCTGAACAATCAGAGCAGCTTGACCAGAAACAGCAGGCCTGTAGGGGCAGCCTGCTCCCATGGCAGAGCTGTTTTAGGCTCTTATCCGCTGGACCTATACCATGGCTCAGCTGTTCAAAGGGGATTTCTTGGGAAGCCAGTCCCTGGAGTTAACTGCCCAAATCAGATCCTTTGATCAGCTGAGCTGTAGGTGGAGGCTGCCACCACAGCTCAGCTATTTCCAATCTAAATAGTTGAGCCACAGAGTCAGCCTGTTCCCATGGATCAGCTCTTTAGAGTCTGAAACAAATGAGCTGCAGGAGCAGGCTGCCCCACAGCTCGGCTATTTCAGGCATAAACCTCACTAACCCAGTTCAGTTCATATGCAAGTCAACTGGGTTTGTGGGACTCATGATTCCCCCATGAACTGAACCACTTTTTTGTTATTTGAGCCCATCGTTGCTACTATTTCCCTTTCAAATGCAGTTCTTTGAATCCAGGCCACTGACAACTTGATATGTATTTAAGTCCTAAATTTAAAAACATCATAGCAAAATAGCAAGATCATAGCAAAATTCAGTTTGAGAGCTTGCATAGCACAGTGGTTAGGAGTTGAGCTATACATAGCAAATTAAAATATCAGCTCTACCATGAACCCACTAGGTGCCCCACCTCGTTCTGCCTCAATCCTCCACATGCAATTTGGGAATACTAATGAGCTCTCTGGCTTGCTGTAAAGACTACAAACATATACAAAGAGCAGAATATTCAAAGATTTTATGAACTGCTATTTTGCCAAATGCTCTCAAGTCAAACAAGGCTAATCTATATTAGTATAGAACATAAAGTATTTTGCTGCAATACATTATGTCTCCACTATACTCTTATTGTACATTATACCTTGGCTAATGTACAATGTCACTAGAAGCTATTTCTTATGTAATTTGGAGACTAAGGGCAAGTAAATGTAATTTACTTCAGAGATACAGTGTGTTCCCTTTTAAACTGCGGAGACAAACACATGTTGCTCAGTGAAAGAGGCATCTGGCACAGTAGTCATAACCATTTATATCAGTAGCTATTAGACAGCAGTGTGTGTCGCATATGAGTAGGTGCTTATAGTGAGCATATTCTGCAGGAAGCAGAAAAATCAACGTGCAACTTAATGGTTGAGTTCAAAACAATATGTAATGGAGAAGTAGGGGTTAAAGAACTGTCCAAACAATATGTAAACTTGCTGCAGGTTTCAAGCTATCCAGTCCAGATTTCTTAATTTAAAACACTTACATCCTGCCTCATCTCCAGACTCAGATGAAAGTCTCAACCATAGTTGAAGCTACTGGCACACAAGGGGCAATCCCCCTCCCCTTTCATAGGCCATAGACACTTGAAAGAGGTTTATACTAACAATGACTGTTATAAATCAGTCACTAACCAAGGACCTTTTCCCTTAAGCACTTAAACAGGCGGTCATTCACTTAGTACTTAAAAAAACATCTCTAGATAAAGATGATGTTGCTAGTGAAAGGCCATTCTCTAATCACAGAATGATTCAGGAAGATGTTTCAGCAGAAGGACTGGGACTATGAACTATACTAATAACATGCATTATATGTTGCTTCATATTCTTACCTTGCTCTCACTGCATCATATTTCTACTTATGTAATAGCATTTCATACACTGTTTGTTAGATATCTCATCTTAATGATTGCACTGATTTACATTAAGTAATCTGACCTGAGTTTCAGGGAGAAGGATGAACTACAAATACAAATAAATGCATATTTTCTAGTGCAACTCTACTGGAAATGTGCAATTTTCATATAAGCAAGATGATAATTGAAACAAAAGCACTGAAAAACAAGCAAATATACAGTGCAGGTTAACAAAGCATCTTCAAAGTGTGAACAGGGCTATAGAGATTTTTATGTAAGATACTATTATAACAAAATACATTGACATATTGTTTGCTATTATATTAAAAAAATACAAAACCTGTATACAAGTTGTGCATTTGGAAGAATCTGCTCTAGTTTGCTTGTATTTTTTACCCTGAAGCAGAGCACAGCTGGAGACGGATTGCTGGTGAAGACTTTAATAATCCCACTTGGGAATGACACTGTCATATCACCAGTTATCTTCACAATACATCTAAAGATAGATATGAAAACAAATATTTCTTTTACAACCTATTAGGCATGCTGTATGTGGAACAATACAAGACTGATGTTAGAACACATTTCAACTAGTATCGGGTGGTGTGTTATTAAACCTGTTGATTTATGACACGGTTTTTAAATTAGGCAAGACTGCAACAAAAATGTGCCTTTGAAATTAAGTGGTCAACAAAGTTCTGTTGGAATTCTTTATCACAAGACAAGAATTTTCAACAAGTGAGGCTGAAAGGCTTATAAACTGGCATTGCAGAGCTTTTGCAGATACAAGCAAAACAGTTCACCAATAACACATGATGAACATTAACATATCAAATTCAAATTCAAAAACCTTTAATGGCATATAAAACATCATAAGAACAAGGGTAATTCATAATTATAATTAATTGATAAAAATTACATAGTCTAGATAAACAATAAAAGAAAAGAAAATTAACATATCAGTACTGTGTCCCCCCCTTCCCCCAAACATGCCACACATTTCTTAGGTTCCTTTCCCCCATCCCAAGTAACAAAGCAAATGGTTTTTAAATGCAAAAGAAAAAAAAATCAAAATTGTCAATATCAAACTAACTTTGTAGGATCTGCTCCTTTAAAGTAGGCATTAACAGACTCAGTAAGAGCTACTGCAACAGGTAAGGTATCCTGGTTTCCAAGGCTGACAGGGCTAGGCCCCCGTGAAATACCTGCAACACACACAACGTAAGCGGTTAATTTCTGATAGTTTACTTGGACCCAAAAGTGTAAATCAAGTAACAATATAGATACAAAATCTTGGAGCTAAATTCCAATTTCATAAATGAAAAGTCAGTTGCTTCTGTTTCACCTGTGCTGGTTTTAGAAACTGCTGATATGTTAACTGCAGAGGAGAGGACACGCAGTAATGGGTTTAAACTACAAGTACAACAATATAGGCTAGATATCAGGGGAAAAATTTTCACAGTCAGAGTAGTTCAGCAGTGGAATAGACTGCCTAAGGAGGTGGTGAACTCCCCCTCACTGGCAGTCTTCAAGCAAAGGTTGGATACACACTTTTCTTGGATGCTTTAGGATGCTTTGGGCTGATCCTGCATTGAGCAGGAGGTTGGACTAGACGGCCTGTATGGCCCCTTCCAACTCTATGATTCTATGATTCTATGAAATCAATTAAGCCTGCCCATAAGCAGATTCTGAAAAGAACATAAAAGCTCCAATCTATACTAGAGATCTCTGTCTTAGATACATAAAATAATCTCTTACATCTATGAATAGCCCATCATTGATTTAAATATCACAGAAGCTTTGTTAAATAATCACTGGATGACCAGTCATTGGTCTATTTCAGGGAATGGGTATGAACCAGCGTCTACTACATGAGAATGTTTCCTTATTTTTTCTTTGGACACAATTTCACCAGGACGACTTAAAACATCATGGGGGCTTATCCTGTTGTTTATAAATATATCACACTGTACGCAGCTATGTGAACATCAAACGGGCCCTTTAATCCTTGTTTATATTGGGACGTTGGAACGCAATATACTGATTATGTGTAGTTACTGTACAGGAGACTGCCACTGAAGAAGTGGTGTCCTTCAAAACGGTGGTTAAAACCTAGGACTGTGTTCTGGCACATTTCCTACCAGCCTGCTTTAAAGAATACACATTGGAGAACATTATTAGAATTCACAGATTTCATTGAACACTGTGGTCAATTCTCTGCTCTGCTCTAACTTTGTGGGATTGGCAGCTTCTCTTTCTTCGCACCTCAAAGGGTACGAAAACATATCCCAGCATAAGCTTTCATGAGCATATCCAATGTAAATATATTTATACTTAAAGCAACAGAAAGGTGAGAGTGGGAAAATGCTATAGATAGAGTCTGATTTGAATCAACTGTTTAAAATCACTGATGCCTCATTCCTCTTTTCTGTAGTTGGTAAAATAATAATTCCTAGGTAGTTTCACAATCATGCAAATGCAAGGCCTATCATACCAGAAGTTTTGCTGATTGTAACAGTACTATTGTATATACATTTTGTAATCAAGTGATGTGACATTTTGAAAATGGCTCTAGTTTCACATTCTAATTATATGTGATGCAAGCAAAAAATAATCTCTCTGACAGGGCAAGCTTATAGATAGTATTTCTAATTTTCAAAAGCTATACAAATATTTGGGGCTACTATGGGGTTAACAACAAGTCTCTTACCAACTGTGGGTGTATTTGCTGCACTTAATGATGCAGAAGAAGATATTGAGGAGGAACTCTCTGCACGTGCTAGTGGAGCTGGAGGAGGTGGGCTGGAGTTGGAGGTCAAAGGAGGACTGAAAGGCCTTGGCTTAAAATAAAATTCAGAAGAATTACTACATGCAGTCAAATGGATAAGGAAAATGAAAATCAATACAAATAAGGCTGAATGCACCTACAATTTCATTAATTCCACTGAGTTTTCCTGTGGGCAACTTTGGTCTGGAAGCTGGTCTTGGAGGAGGCACTAAGGCACCCAGAGAAAGAGGAGTTGTTGGCCTTGCTAGAAGGAAACAATAAATGTCAGCATATTGTTATAAAAGAAGCAATTGTGAACATTTCAATAATATTCTGGCACAGGAGCTATTTTAATCTAAAAATAATTTAAGAGTAATTTTTCAAAGAAAACAAATCGCTGCACTGTAATGTTAAATATCAACAGTGTTGTAAACAACCTTTGTGCCGTGTGATAGGGTAACAATAATACTATTATTATGAAAGGCAGCCCTAGAAATGACACTGTTCTAATGCTTAGAATGTGTTAGTGATTCCTTATGCAGTTTATAAATAGGAAAGTCACTTTTCTTAGTTACGCTCATAATATGCAGATAGCCTGAATTGATATGAAAGGCACTGTGGTTGTCGGAGAAGGCCCACAGGGCCCAAGTAGCATCCAAAGACTCTAGACAGCCTGACCAGAAGACAATATGGCTGAACTGTTAGGGGTGAAGAAACACCATTAGAGTGACTGAACCTGCATTGGCAAGCTGCACATATAGGAGGCAGAGAGCTGTCTGGGGTGGGAGGGGCACAGACAATAACCATAGCTGCCTGGGAAATCGCATGTGGCTGGAAGAGTAGAGAAAAAGCTGCAAAGAGCAAAGCAGTCCTCAGCGACAGGGTGTGAAGATGGCAGGAAAAACCTCAGAAGAGCAAGAGGAAACTGCACTAGCTGTCAAGGGTGATGACACTCACTAGGACCAATTATGCATGGAGCTAGAAATCTGGGATGGTGGCAGCAGGGTAGCCCTGATTATGCACCCTGATGCCTCCATCCCAGCCCTGGCCCAGCACAGTGCTCCAGAAGACCCGCGACAAGGGAACGTGGAATCTTCCGTGTTCCCTTGGATGCCGAGGGTGCCAGCAGGGGCTGGGTCGGGCCAGCCTCCTTCCATCAACCTATGGTGTCCCTAGAGGGACACTGCATGCCCCTGTTGGCTCCGTGGAGCCATGGAGCCAACAGGGGAGTCCCCCCACCCCCACCTTGGTGGGTGAGCGACATGCCACCCCCCACCATTGTGCGGTGGGGGCCCCATTCCCCTACTCCCCCCCACTCACCTCCTCATCTTTGCCGGGGCATCCTGCCCCGGCACAATGCCCAGCAGCAGCCCAATGTGGCTGCTGCCATGCATAATGGGTCTAGGAGAAGGAAAGGCACAGGTAACGGCTCTGGGAACGGAGGTTAAGAGGAAACATAGGTGAGAATACCCTGCAAAGGGAGCACCGCATTGTGGAAAGGCCAAAGAGGACTCCCTGGGGACAGGAATCCAGGTTTAAAGGGCAAGCTTCCAGTCTGAGGTCACTATACATACGTCACAGGGAGGTAAACAACTGAATAATTCATCATAAATGCATATTAGGCACTCTGTACAATCAGTTCCAACTTAAATAGACTAACTCATAAGTTAAATGTTTTCTACTGACTCAGACTAGCCCCATACATTGATATGATTGATCTTGGCTACCTGGATACATGCCACAGTAACATAAAGAGTAAATGGATGAACATTGATTTCCCTACAAAATCCGTTTGGAGACTCCAACTGATCCAGAATGCCAAGGCTTGGCTATTAACAGGAGTTGGACAGAGAATGCTCCCATAATGCAGACACTCCTTCGACTGCCCATTTGTTAGCATGATCAACTTAAGTCATTGGCTATCACACACAAAGTCCTTCATGGTTTCGGTCCCTGTTAGTGAGACCACCTCTTCCCCATGACCCATTGGCTTATAACAGCAGGAGCTTCTAATTTTCTAATATCTATGCATGAAAAAGAAACAGACCCCTTTCCACCAAATATTACTATGCTAAATTCCAGAATATTTACTTACATATATTCTTCTATAAATACAGGAAAACTGAGACCCAGTACACTGTGCATGACTGGCATTCCAAGGCTGATTAACCACATGTATAATTAATTTTTTAAAGAAAAAATCAAATATTTATTTTATTTATTATCACAATGTTCCATGGAGCACAACCGTTAAAAACAATTGAAAAAAGAAGTCCCAGCAATTATAAAATGCAAGTTGGATATTGATGGAATAATTGGAGAGGGTTTCCACTAATGGAGTACAGTGCTGGGGTGTGTTTGTGTGATGGAATGAGCTCCCAGAGGAGACCAGGGCCCTGATGGAGCTAAAACAGTTTCACATGGCCTGCAAAAGGGAGCTCATCCACCAGGCATTTGGTTGAGACCAGGAGACCAGCAACATCTACAGGGCCCCTGCTCCCTCTCTCCCAGAAATCCACCCATGCGTTCTGCTCTGGACCTGTTTGCGTTGTTATACTCTGTTACCTCTGTTATAGTTTAATGTTACTGTTATTGTGAAAAGCTGAGTTCCATGTACTGTTTTCTCAGGGGAGGGCGGTATATAAATACAATAAGTAAATAAATAAAAAAAAATACATTTGTTTGGCTGATTTTCCCTTTTCACCACAGTCCTTACAACACTGCCCTCATGTTGTTCCTGTGGGCTCTCATTCCTCAGGATGAGTCCATTGGCATCTCTTAAGATCAACAAAGTTTTGATCAAGGTATATGTTTTTTGTGCATGTACACTTATCTGTATCTGATGAAGTGTGCATGCACATCAAAACTTATCCCCTGAATAAAATTTTGTTGGTCTTAACCAGACCAACATGGCTACCTGAATTTATCTTATAATCTTTTGTTTCTAGAAAAGAACTCATGTTATGGGCCAAAAAACAGTATAATTGGCCTGGCTTTAGAACCACCAAGAGAACTGTAACAGACTCCTCTCCTCCCCACTGGATCCCTCCTTCTTCCATCTGATTCCTTCGCAGAATAGGACAAATAACCTTTGCTTTTCCTCTTGATCTATTTCCCACCCCTTGTTTTTCAAGCCCCATATGCAACTTTAGCTCAAAGAGTACCTCCTGCTACAATTTGGAGTAACTCTGCTGACTGTTTGGTTGCTGTAGAAGCTATATTAATTAAGATAAAGAATGTGTCTGTGTTTACTATTATTAATTACATTTTTATACTGCCCTCCCAAAATGGCTCAGTACTGCCAATATTTGCTTAGGGCTATTCCCCACATACATACACACTGTTGTACCAACTCCCTGAATAAGCTCTGTATTTCTTTTAAATCAGGTCTCCTGTTATCCTGTCATTATTATTATTTAAAAGATTTCTTTTAAAACATAAGACATTCACAAATTATTTTCCAGTAGCAGTAATTTTTACCTGATGAGGATGAAGACATAGTTGAGGTCAGGGACGATGAGTCACCAGAGTTTCTAAGGAGTGGGTCCCACGCCCAGAGGTCACTGGTCCCCTTTCTATTTTAAAAGTTCATCAGAAAATGAAGTAAGCCACACATTTACAACTGCATGTTATGGATTCAACTAGGTAGCTGTGTGGGTCTGATGCAGTAGATCAAATTTTGAGTTCAATGGTACCTTTAAGACCAACATTTAAAAAATAAAGCTTTGTTGGTTTTAAAAGTGCTATTGGATTCAAAATTTGTTCTGCATGTTTTCAGAGCTCTCGTAACAGATGTGGTTCAATATGTATATTTTCAGACAGAATACTTATGTAAATTATTGTAATCAAAGTAAAAGCAAAAACCTGCAAGTCTTTCAAACACTAAATAACAATTAAGAAAAGGAATGAGGCAGAGGTGATTAACTTTTAAAGTTAATAACCTCTGAACCTATACAGAATCAGCATTGGAACATTCTAGAGTTTGAGCCTAGAATTAGTTCTGAAATCTCCTTTTGTTAGAGATTTATGCCTTTCTGCACATGCTGAAGGATGTAGTCAGGGGGATACCTCAATGAGGTATCAGGCCATGGCATTCAGTCAGAAGGCCCAGGTGTGGAAGATATCACAAGTCTTGGCCTGTATAATTTGTTGCAAGTACCAACAATTCAGGGACTGTTAAATGTTCCAGTCATTCTTTCTCACGCTGCCCAGTTCAGGAATATGGACAACAGCCAGAGAGACATCTTCATAAGTAAATTCTTCGCAGAGATCTACATCCAAGTTCTTTTTTACTATTATATGACAAACAATCTAACTGATCATTTACACAATAATAGCCACACTTATAGCTAGGTCATAATAGAAATTTAAAGTATAAGTTTCAGATTTAGCTTTTCTTTTAATATACAGTTTCATGAGAACAGCATTCTTGAAACAGAAGCCAAGTACTGCTAATAATAACCTTGGTCCTTAATGATAATTTTTATTTTATTTTTTATTTTTTTGCCTGTATGGCCCTGGACAACTTGCACTGATGTTTAAGCACAGGCATTTTTGCATATGGTTGGCAATATGAATCTTTGGGCTTTGGAAAGTAACACAAAGCAGTTTAAAATTCATATTTTGATTAAATACAAGATGATCAAGTTTTCTAAATACCAGCTGCAATTTAGTGCAGAGATATACACACTAGATTTAGATTACAGGTGGTATATACATATAAATGATCTTAGTACAAAATAGTTCTGAGAATACTCAAACTAAAATAAACACAAAAAAGGGGAGAACACTCAGCAATTAATTGAAGATGAATCAACTGAGCTTCAAGGAATTAATTTAAATGCTTTGGGTTACCCAAACCCAGGCCTGAGCACTGACACCAGGAACTTGCAAAGGGATCAGCAGCCTGGAATAAAAACTACAATCAATATATGTCCATCACCTTCACATAAAAACAAATATAAAGAATTAAACTTACTCATTAGATGGAACAGAAAGTTTCAATTTTGTTAATTCTTCACCTAATCAAAAAGATATAACAATTGACAGCCATGATATTTACCAAAACCAACATACTTAAAGGCAACTCCAAATGGTAAACTGCTAATAGATGTAAGTTCTGTCAAGGTAAAATGGACAAGCACATAAATCGTTTTGGTTTTGCCATATTTTGCCATTTTAGTATGTAGGATCGCTTTCCCCCATTCCCTCCCTTACTCAGTTGTCATGCCAAAATAGCCCCAAAATAGCCCCCCCCCCATCCTTGCTTCTAAGCTAAAAGAACCAACCAGGACCGGCCTGAACTGGACCAGTTCATTTCAGGGGGTTGAGTCTAGATTTGGGCATTCGGTTTGGAAACACCCTGAACCGAAACAGAATTTTCCAGTTCGAGCCCATCCTGATCTCCTTACCCACACAACCTATTTTCCCTTGTCCCCTAATGGACTGTACAGCAGCAAAATAAAAAATTGGCTTAGCTTGGGGGAGCACCATGTATATCTCTGCTTCTGCTGACCAAGGACCTAAAAGTACCTTTTTCATTCTATGAAAGGCCCCCGCCCTGGGTTTGAGTAGTACATCGCTGGACCTCCTTCCCCACCCCTCTAGTAGTGGGGGGTGGGATTTGGTTTGCTGCCATATTGGGTTTCTTTGATGTCTTTTAATGGGTGTTTTAATGGGGATTTTATAAGACACTGTAACTCGCCACGAGCGGTTAGGGGAATAAATTGAAATAATGAAAATGAAAATAGTACATCCTCTAGGCTAGGACCAAAAATAAGTCCTGCCTACTTAGTTTCAAACCTAGCATCTCATCTGCTGAATCAGGAGTCTCCTCCATGCATTGAGTCAAAGATAAAGAATATTACCTAAGCTTTGAAATCTATTTTTAGTTGCCAGCTGAGGAATTAAAAAAAAATCTCCTACTCTGTTTACAGTATAAGCTTGCTAAATCTGTGAAATAACATGCTCTTTTTGGTCTACTGAATTAAAGGGTGCTTGAAACAAAAATGCAAAAATGAGAAGGGGAAAATAAGATAAAATGTATTTTAAAATGCTAATGAACTAAAATATAGTTACAAGGTCAAAAAGTATAAATATCTGGGAAATATACAATAACAACTCTATGCCTAAAATTTCAAACGCATAACATATATAATTCTCAGAAAACTAGCCTTTCACCAGTCCCTAGTCCAGGCTTTCTCAATCTGGGTTTTGTGATGGCCCCAGAAGGGTTTTGCTGATTAGTGCAAGTTAATTCATTTTGTATATTTAAAAAAACTTTTAAAAATTTGCATGATATGACCATGTGCGGTAATGTCAATCCACCCACCCCCTTCCAATATGGCCAATCATGTACCTGAAGACGGTGGGAAGGGGAAGGGCCAAAACCTATAAATCCTTGCTAGCAAAGACTAGTCACATATGTTGGCGACTAGAGTCCAGAGAGGCAAATACTCTCATTTTTACTTAATTGCAGGGAAGAGATGATGGAGTGGCATAGGCCTATTCCAGTCCTGTTCCTGGCACAGTGGTGTAAGCTGCTGGGCTGTTTCTGGTATGGGGGGAGGGGTAAGAGACAGAATGGCACACGTCTGCTCTGGCCGTGTTTGAAGAATGTTTCAGGTGGTTCTGAATGGTAAAAAGGTTGAGGAAGGCTGCCCTGGTCTAACTAGCACAGGCAGGGAGGGAGGAGATGATGAGCGCAGAAGATATGAGCAGTATTATCAGCACTACTACTCGGTTACTAAAAAACAACCATAATACTAACAAAATCAACTCTAATGTAAGATAACAAAGAAAAGCCAAAGACTTTAAAAATAGCTTGTGAAGATCATAAATATAATATATAAATAAAACCAGAGCATGGAGCATAGTGTACATACTTCATTTAAGTGTCACTTAAAAATGGTTACAATTATTCGGGCAAATAATTAAAATAAATTGAAACAATGTTTAAAACAAATTAAAACAAAACCAAAGAAAAGCCTTCAAATTAGAAATAAAATGAAAGCCCCACACATAAAAGCTAAATGATAATAGGCTCAACCCGCAAGCTGCTCCAACTCCACCAAAACAAGGGATGGAGAGGAGATTGTGAAACTAAGTCTATAAAACAAAAAGAGGCAGAAGAGTAGGATGAAAACCAAAATAAAATAAGGCTAAATTAGAGAACAAAACACAAGCAAAATACTAAAATAAAATAAAACATGAGTTCCATTATAATAGTATATAATGGCAGTTTATTAAATTGATAATAGATTTCTAAATTTTGGATAAATGCCAGAAAATAGGCAGTTTTTGCAATTATGTGGAAAGACCAGCACCCTTTGCTATACCATTTTAAAAAATTTCACACACAGGAAACTTGGTTTTGAATGCTTAGAGTTCACATTAAATGCTTCATTTCACTTATAGGACTCATGATTGTTCACATACCCTTTAACAAGCAGTAAGCATAAATTTCATGTCAGTATAAGAAATACCCAAGGTCAAAGAATTCATACTTACTAGATGAGTTTCGGTTCATTTGTGCCTGAATGAAAAGATAACAGTAAACAGGGCTCAGCAAATTACTATTTGCATTTTACACTGGAAACAGATTTTAAATGAATGCCAGATACTGGGATTAGCATAAAAATGAATGTATAGAGATACTAGGGGCCAAGCCCGTTGCATTCAGGAATACAATGGGCACTAGACTGGGGGGGGGGGTAGAATTCTATAGATGGCCTCTCCCTCCCCCCAGGAAAGGCTGCAGATTGGAGGCCCCCGGGAAGGGATCTCACCGCCAGGGGCAGCTCTCATGCAACAAGGATCTGCACCCTCTGAGTCTTGGAGGGGAATGGAAGGAAGAGGGGGTGAGGGACAGAAGGCAATTGGCTGGCTGCTGGACAGACAGGCAAATTGGTTGGAGGAGGCACTCAGGGGCAGGACAGCCTCCCTGAGTGGGTGTTAAGCACTGAGTGGCACTTAAACTATATATTATGTGGAACAGATAATAGAATCATAGAATCATAGAGTTGGAAGGTACCTCATGGGTCATCTAGTCCAACCCCCTGCATTATGCAGGACACTCACATCCCTATCGCTCATCTACTGTAACCTGCCACCCCCTTGAGCCTTCACATAATTAGCCTCTCCGTTAGATGGATATCTAGCCTCTGTTTAAAAATTTCCAAAGATGGAGAACCCACCATCTCCCGAGGAAGCCTGTTCCACTGAGAAACCGCTCTGTCAGGAACTTCTTCTTGATGTTTAGACAGAATTTCTTTTGAATTAATTTCATCCCATTGATTCTGGTCCGTCCCTCTGGGGCAAGAGAGAACAACTCTGCTCCTTCCTCTATATGGCACCCTTTTAAATACTTGAAGATGGTTATCAGATCCCCTCTGGGTTAGATCTTCGGGAATTTAGTTTGGAAATGAAGACTGTGTCCTGCATCATTCTACTGTATCCTTCTACTGGTGGTTGCTTGCAACTGCTATGGAATGGCCTATGTGACTTGCCAGTTGGATCTACCATCCTTCTTTGGTTTTCCTCCACTCTATGACAAACCATTGTTTGTAGCAGCTTGCACAAATAGGAGACAAACCAACCACCTGAAGTAATTTGCCATGTACAGCACATATGAGTGCAGGAGACCAAACAGTGAGAAGCTACCATAAAAAGACCTGTACTGAACTGACAAGAAAATAGACTCCTGATGAAAGAGAGATAGGGAGCGAAAATAAAGGTGAATTAGCTTCTCCTGTAAAACTGAGAGAGGACTGATTCATATCAACATTTAGCAAGTGTGGTGCAACTATTGTGGATTTAAATCAGATTTTATGATTGGCTGATATGTGTTTTAATGCTCTTGATTTCACCAGTTGTGACAAAAACCTGGGTCCTTATCTAAAGCAATAACAGTATCTCAACCCTTTTCATTTTAGCTTACATTTTAAAATATAAATGGTGATGGAGTAGGGATGGAAAAAAGAAACCAAGAAGCAAAACATCAAAGAGAAAGAATGAAAAAGGAGCAATATGGTAAAAAGGTCTCTTCCCAGCCCCCCAATTGAGATGTACTGTTGGAAACTGGGATTAAAATTAGTTTAAAATCATGGAAATTCAGCTACATCTTGGAAAGCTGAGATTCCTTCTGCTTTTATATATCCCAAGACAGAAAGCATATTTCATAGAATCATAGAGTTGGAAGGGGCCATACAGGCCATCTAGTCCAACCCCCTGCTCAACGCAGGATCAGCCCTAACCATCCTAAAGCATCCAAGAAAAGTGTGTATCCAGCCTTTGCTTGAAGACTGCCAGTGAGGGGGAGTTCACCACCTCCTTAGTCAGCCTATTCCACTGCTGAACTACTCTGACTGTGAAGTTTTTTCCCCTGATATCTAGCCTATATCGTTGTACTTGAAGTTTAAACCCATTACTGCGTGTCCTCTCTGCAGCCAACAGAAAAGGCATCCTGCCCTCCTCCAAGTGACAACCTTTCAAATACTTAAAGAGGGCTATCATGTCCCCTCTCAACCTCCTTTTCTACAGGCTGAACATTCCCAAGTCCCTCAACCTATCTTCATAGGGCTTGGTCCCTTGGCCCCAGATCATCTTCGTCGCTCTGTACCCTTTCAATTTTATCTACGTCCTTCTTGAAGTGAGGCCTCCAGAAGGACATTTCAGTGTAGCTAGGAATGCGCTTCATGTGTGAATGCCAAGACAAGAAGAGGTTTACTATAGGCCAAAATTACAACTACTTCATGGAACCAGATAAACATTGCCAAGTTTAATGTGTCATATTTAGAAAAGCTGCACATCACTATGGTCATCTGTCCACAGTACTAAGTCCTTATTGAGGTAATATTATCAGTTAAATATACTAAGTTTAATACTTACAGGACTGTGTCTCTGATGTCAACAAAGGCAAGGAGAGGGAGAGAAAAGACAATTATTTAGGTTTCTGTATATTTATTACTGGGGTTGTTTGGGGGTTTTTTTTGACGTATTAAGCTACAATTTGAAATATAACAATTCTAAGCATAGCCTTAAAGCAGGTATTCTCAGAATGACATTCCCCATGTCTGGTAAATCTCCCATACCACAGCACTTACATCATCATCTATAGACCACTGGTCTTACTAATGGAAATATATAAATAATCAAGGTATCTGTTTAACACGAGAGCAGCTGAAATTTGATAAACAAGCAACTCAATACCCTTCAATTACTAACAACTCTGTATGATGGACATTTTAAGCCCTTATCTCGTGAAAATCTTTAAAGGTAATCTTCCTCACAAAATGAACTATTACTCCAGCAGAGAGAAAGCCAAGGGACAGAGTGGAATAGTGAAATCTGGTTTCTCGGATTTTAGCTTTCCCTTCCAAATAGCCTGAAGCCATAGGAGAGGTTCCCAGCAACAGTCATGTACTTGTCCAAATCAAGTTGTAACTTCCACTGAAGTTATATGATGGTAAAAAAACTGTTGTTTTTTTTTTTGCGGGAGGGTTGTTTGTAACTTCTCAGATAACATTTTAAATAGTTGAAATCCAGCAAAGCCCGTCAGTTTTCATAATGGCACAGGAAAGGACTATGTCAAACAAATGTTCTGGTATGTCACACAATATTATTTATTTTTTAAAAAGTGATAATTTAGCATTCAAATTGGCATAATTAATAAATTAGAAGATCCCCATCTGAAGACAATTTCATAGAATCTCATGTCCATTAGTACAGGAACACCGAGTAGGAGGCTGCATAGTACTAATATGTAAAACATTATGTTCAGAAACCAGAGGATTGGTTTTGGAACAGAACATCTTTTGCCAACTATGCAGTTGATTTGTTATTTCTCTCAGAAGAAAGATAACTTTACTGAATTATTGTATCCTTAACATGTACTGTGACAAGGATAATTATGGAAGCTTTCATTCTGCTCAAAAAAGCCTGATATCCAAAAATATCCTCTTCATTCAATTAAGCTCATTAAAATTCAGTTCACATAGGAACTCAACATTTCATGGAAGAGGTGATTTCTTGTTGAATGTATCCAAAATGGATTCCGATGCTTACAGTGTAATAATTAGGATTCTTTCTGATTTGTTATGCTAAAGTGTACTGATTACTCACAGATATTGCTGGTGAAAGTGTGATGTTTCCTATTGATTCTTTTAGTTCATCCAATGAAGGCATCGTATAATGAGAACTACTGCTTGGCTGTACAGGTTTAATTTCCACGTGGAACTTCCCTCGTTCATTATCTTCAGAGTCAGAATCACTTGATGAATAGAAGTGGTTCTCTTTGGTATGTTATCCCCAGTTAAGGTAAAACTATATTTATCTGTTACCAAATAATATCACTGCTCTGTGCAGACACAAACATACAACCATTACAAAGCATAACAATCAAAAGGATATTCTGACTAGTTTCTGGTTTAATGCTATATCCTTCTTCATCTACATCCGGAATGTTCTAGGGAAAAAAGTAATATATTGGAACAATTTGCTCTGAAAATATTGTTCAGTAGATATAATAATTTATTATAATAATTTACTTATAAATTCAGCAAAATTTCGGAGCAGTTTTATTAATTATTCTTGTACTTTGCAAGAATTATAAACATTCATCTTTAAAACTTCTGTTCAACATATGGACAGCCAAGACAGACTTAAAACATTTTTCTAAACTTAGTATGGAGTCAAGAACTAAAGTAAACTGTTACTGATTAGTATCCACATTGTTACTGGAGTGAGAGATATTAGCTGGGATCCAGCGATGTGGAAGCAGAACTATAAATGGATATAGTACAATTTCACTTGCATAAAATCTTATGTAATATCTAGCATTTTTAGTATGCTCTGGTTGCACAAAATCTTGAGTCAAGTGGAAATATAAGTAGGAATACAGTGAAACTGACATAGCGCAAGCAGCTTCTGCAGTCTTTCTCTTGATTTGCACTTACACAACTCTAGCACAAGCAGAAATTTTATACTGCATCCAATCCACTATCTGGCAAACATGATATGGTATGCAATGCGTGTCCTTTATCAGAGAAACAATATTTTATTAGAACGCTTTAAAAACAAAGAGTTTTTAATCAAGCATATGATTCCTCTTATTGTCTGTAGAATAGAAGAAGAAGAAGAAGAAGAAGAAGAAGAAGAAGAAGAAGAAGAAGAAGAAGAAGAAGAAGAAGTTGGTTCTTATATGATGCTTTTCTTTCCAGTTTTCACAACTTCAATACTAGACTATTTTACTGCCCTTGCTGTTCTGATGTTGCATCTGGGACAGATGATGGTGGCCCAACAGTCAATCACTGCAGCCTATTGCACCATTATTTATTTACTTATTTATAGTCTGTCTTTCTCACTGAGACTCAAGTGGATTATACAGTATTAGTCAATACAGTCAACAGGATGGGACATCCGATAAGCAATATAATAGGGTCACAATTGCAGACATCTAAAATAAAACTGAAACAAAGCAAAAGTATTTGCATAACGTGTTAAATTATACAGAAATTAGGATAGTACATACAGCAAGAAGTACAGTTCAGATGAATCCTATGAACATGGAAATGCACAGTGTACAAGATCTCTGCCTTACCAACCATTATTAACATGGTATGGCCAGGATTTACTTCCAATTTGTTCACTTTCAGCCATTTAACCACAACAAACAGGCAGTGATTCGGGACCCCTATTACATCACCAGAAGATCCGGTGAGTGTAGTCAGCATATAGATGACAGCCAGTTCCAAATTACAACTGATTTGTCCTAAAAGTTTTACATAGAAGTTGAATAAGCATGGGGACTGCATCCTCATAATAGGTCTCATGTTGATGATAACTGGAGTACCCGTCTAAGCTTGTATCCATATGTACCCCTCCAAACTTGTATCCATATGACAAAGAAACAATGATGGTCCAAACCTATGAATCACTATTCTGAAGTAAATTCCACTGAATTCAGTTGTGTTTATTTCCAAACAAGCATAACTTGGAGTGATGTCAAAAGATGTTTACTGTGGATCTATGACTTATTGGATTGTCTGCAGAAGGTTCACTAACTGTAAACAGTTTTCAATGCAGTGCAACACCCACCTCTGTTGTGGATTAAAATGCATGGAATTAAGACGGTTATGAACGATGTTAGCTCTCTAAAGATTAAAAAAACACTTGGGAATTAGCTGCATACACAGAGAGGGCTACTCAGGAAATATAAATGGTTGTGCCTGAATATGCACGGTTAGAGAAACAGCAAAATGTAGAATTCTACATCATTTCTACAGTGAGATAATACTTCATTTTCTTATTATACAAAGTGTTTTCGCAGTGTTCAAATTATAGAAGACCTCCTCTCTACCTCTTGCAGTAGTACCAGAGGGGGCCAGTTTTACAAGCCTCCAAGGGATTACTGGTTTAGGCTGATCTATATAAGAGGGTCCCAAGACTCCTGGCCTAGATCTTTCTAATTCTGTAGCTATGCACTTGGCTGAGGAAGACAATTTGTGTTCCTTTGTTTACTTTTACTCAACCATAATTTGATCTAGTCAGGTTCTCTCTTTAGCAAGCTGGTTAGCTGTTGTCATCCCCTCTGCTACTTGATTGGGTCAAATATCACATTCAATTAAACAGCATTTGCTGATAGATCCCAGTTGCCTTACATACACACCAATTAAACAAACTATTGATCCAAGTAGAAAGTGCATTGATAAATGCTTTAAAATTTCCCTTATAACTGGAGTAATGCCAGAACACAAAGAAACAATGCTTCTAAAGTGTGTGGTGTCTAATCTTGAACACCAGCAGGTAAATGACCAGAAGAGAATTATGATAGTAATTCAAATGGCCACAAGGAACAACATAAATGACAATTGGTTTCTTTGTTTTTACCCTGGAAACCATAGTGGGGTGGGACAAATCTTCTACCCTAGAAGATATAGCTCATCTGCCTTTGATCCATTTCTATCTGATTTCAGGTTTTGTTATGGAAGTGAGACAGCTTTAATTGCTTCAGTGGACAATCTCCAACCACAAGCCTCTGCTACTGTTATTGGGTATGTCAGCAGCATTTGATATAGTTGGCCTTCCCGATTCAGTCAAGAACTCTGGATATTTTAAACTAAGCTTTTTTTACCCGAGAAATAGGTTGAAGGAACAGCAAAAAGTGCTTCCTATCCATTACAGCTTCACCTTCTTGGACCAAGTGAATCTGGTCATGCTGATCCAAGTCAATAGTAACCCTGATACAAGAATATTGTAACATAGTCTTCATTGAGCTGTCCTTGAAGACAATTCATAGATTTCAACTGATGAAAAATGCAGCAGACTGCTTACTAGCTTGGGGAGATAGCTACTTGCCACATTTTTATTTTGAGATTTCTGCATTGGTTGCTAGTTTGTTTCTGTGTTGAATGCTAACTACTGCCTAAGAAACTTCATGGTTTCATGGACTTGCAAAGCTGAATCTCCTAGGGTCCTCAGAGGCACATCTTGGAGGGCCCATATTCAGCTTGAGCTGAGGCAGCTGAATGGGTTGCTGGTTGTGGCCTGGATCAAGTTCAAGGTTTTGGTATTAAACTTCAAGGCCACCTGTGGTCAGCACCCCAATTTCCTGAGGCACGGCTTGCCTGCTTATGCCCCCCACAGAGCTCTTCTCTCTGTGGGTGCAAGCTTACTGGAAAATTCTGGCCTGAGGGAGGTTCAGCTGGCCTCGACCCGGGCCAGGGTTTTTTTGATCCTGGCTCCAACTGGATGGAATGAGCTCTTGGGAAAGCTGAGCACCCTGACAGAGCTTCTACAGTTCCACAGGGCCTGTAAGCTGGAGCTCTTCCATCAGGTCTTTGGTTAAGGCCAGGGCAGTTAAGATCACAGCTCCCCCTGGGCGTGTAAAGATCTATGCCATTCCTATAAACCCCAAGGTGATATGTGTCTCCTGGGAGCAGGGTTAGGAGGGAATTTGAGTCCATCACCTCTATCTTGTTTTGATTTTTGTCTATACAAGGATTCTATTGGGAATTATTTTATTGTTAGCCACCTTCTGGGAGCAGTGGGGTACAAATTAAATTATAAATAAAATAAAACTATGCAAGAACTCTACTCCTTGGAGCAATTGATTCTTTCTTCTTGTAGGGGTACTCAGGATGATCACTGATCACTCTAGTGTTATCTACTCTGGCTGCTACTATTTTATGGAACAGACTTCTCAAAGGAATACTTTGGCTTTGTTGAAATTTCACAAAATGTTATTCAGGGCTTTTGGCACTGCCATTCCATTTTTAATTATGTATGTCAACCAGTTCATGAATTTTATTTTATTATCTGCTGAGTTCTGCTTTAGAGAAAGGTAGTCTTAAGTGTCCTCTAAATAAACAAACGTGAGTTTTGGTTTCATAACTCAACCTGATTCTAAAAGAATCAGCATCACACAATCCAGTACCATAGCTCTGCTTGTAGAAAACCAAGAAGCTTTAGCTATGCTTGACCTCAAGATGACCTTGTTGATAGAACGTTTTATCTTAACAGGACTTGACAACAAAGTAACTGGAACAAATATAAATAGCTGGAGGCCATGTGCATTTCTATATTATATTCCAACCAAACTTCTGATGTTAGACTGCTGAAGTTGTATATGCTATTTTGTAATCCGTACACAAGTTGAATGCAAATATTGTCAAACATTTACTTTTGATTTCTTCTGGCACAACTTGAGAACAGGTTTTTAAAAAGCTGTGGCTAGTGATATTGTAAAAGCAGCTAGTAACCATGATTTTTATGTGAATATAAAATAAAATGTTGTAGAATGATAGTATTTTGTGGTAATTTAAAATCAATATTTTAAAACTACATATTTGTGTGCTTATTTATTTATTGACTTTTATCCGGCTCTTTCTAAAGAAAACTAAGGGCGGATCACAGTGTCAGTAAAATACAAAAATTCTAAAAATATACCAAAAGAATTAAAATTAAATACAGTTAAAATGTTTTAAATCCTCATATAGATAAAATAAACTTTCTTTTAGCAATTCTGACCAATAGAAATATGATTCCTGAACATGCCAGACCCACATGGGCAACCAGCCATTGAGATGAGGGCACTGTAAGAAGAAGCTGGCAAAATTACCCTGCCTCTTCTGCCATGTAGCTCTTCAAAGTGGCAGGTCCATATTGGTTCCATGACTCCTGTAATGGAGGAGGAACTCTAGCATAATGTCTCTGCTTGTTTCAGATTTCTGTAATCTTATCCATAGCACTCAAGCCTGAATTCTCCCAAAGAGCTAAAATGACTAAATGGAGGCTATCATACTTTGGTCACATTATGAGGAAGACAGGAGTCACTGAAAAAGAAAATAACACTATGACAAATTGAAGGCAGTAGTAAAAAAGAGGTGGTTTGACATGGAGAAAGTCTGCAAGACCTGAGCATTGTTGTCAATGACAGGACATTTTATTATTCTTTAAATTTAAAAATTATTTTTAAAAACAATAATATTAAAAGGACACACAAGAAAACTTAGACTGGACAACCTCACTGTCTCAGTGAGAAAGGCAGACTATAACCATAGTAAAATAAAATAAATAATAATCTACTTCTGCCAACACATTTTGTTGGTGGTTGGCTGGATCTAAGCCACCATTTTCAAGACCAATATGCCATGCATGATGAGGGACCCTCAGGTACATTCCTGCCTCTGACCCATTCAGTTTGGGTTCTCTTCATGCCTTCCTTCTAAAATGCTCATAAGAGCAAACGTGACATGACAAAACTCAGCCCTTGTTCTTTCTATTCTGCTAAAAATTTAAACTTGATAAATGAAGTAGAACAGTTGGATAAAAACTGGTTAAACAGGACACAGAGAGAAAGAATAAATGGACAGTTTGCAAGGCAGCAAAGCAAGCAGTAGGGGCTCCATGTGGACTGGTATTGGGACCAGTACTATTCAACTTGTTGATAACTGATGTGGAATGGAGGGGATGGGATCAATATAGTGGAAAGGTTTGTGAATGATACCATATTATCCAGGATGGTGAACAGATCCAAGAGGATCTATCAAAACTGGGTGACTTGTCAATAATATGACAAATGAAGCTCAATATCAGTAATGCACAGTGAAGAAAAATCATAGCTTTAAATATATGTTAGTGAGGTCTGAATCAGCAGTGACTGAGAAAGGAAGACTATTAAAAAACTATTTTAAAACCCCATCAAGAGTGAGCAGCTGTAGTTAAAAAGGCAAACCCAATGCTATGATTATTAGAAAAGGGACTGATAAAATGGCCAATATCATAATGGTGTTGTATATATCTATATATGCAGCCTCATTTAGAACACAGTTCTCATTACTGTATCTCAAAAGACATGGCACAGCTGGGAAAAAGTCCATAAGTGCACAACCAACATTATAAAAATCCTGGAATATCTTCCACAAAGGAAAGAGTCTGAGATTTTTTGGTTCAGAGAAAGACAACTGGGGGCAGCGGACTTATACAAGTCTATAAAATTATGCTTGGTGTAGAGAACATGGATAGTGAACTTCTTCTGTCTCTCCTGCAATACCTGAATTCAAGTGACCCAATGAATTAACAAGCAACAGAAATCAGGACACACAAAATGAAATGCAGTACTTCACTGAACAAGTAATTGAATTGTAGAATTCACTGCAAGTGGGTATAATGATGGCCAGTGGCACAGATTAATTTATGAATGATTGGCTCATCAAGGGCTATAAAGGCAGGATATGGTGAACCTCTGAATATTTGCTACTTTGTGAAGCAATTTACAAGGCTAGATGGACCACTGGTCTGATACAGTATATCTTATTTCATATAAATAAATACTTAAATATTTTGAATAATAATATTTAGCAACAAAGGACTAACTAAATACACAGACTGTTACACCATCCTAATGATGGTGCATACATTGAATATGCAAATGTGACAGTGTTGTGCTAGGTACATCTTAAATTTTCACTCCTGAAAACAAAATATTTAGTTATTTATTCATTTAGTCATTTATTCGTCATTCATTCATTCATTCATTCATTCATTCATTCATTCATTCATTCATTCATTCCTCGCATCTCCCCGGAGTCCCGAGGCGAGTTACAGACATATAAAACAACAATAAAATCATACCATAAAACATATAAAACATATCATACATAAATCTCCAAACAATAGAACAAGATATGGTAAAAACTTAGTTCATATCTACTCTACCTCTTGGTAACCCACTTGAGGGGGAGGGAGGACAGAGGGTGCCAGATGGAGTATGCTACTGCCGCTGTAAGGGGGGCCAGATCTTCCATGCGGCCCAGCCTCACCCAACAGCCTAGCAAAAGAGCTCCATTTTGCAGGTCCTGCAGAACGCTGAGAGCTCCTGCAAGGCCCGCAGCTCCTCCAGGAGCTCATTCCACCAGGTCAGGGCCAGGACCGAAAAGGCCCTGGTCCTGGTTGAGGCCAGACGCACTTCTCTGGGGCTGGGGATGACCAATAAATTTGTACCCGCAGAGCGTAAGGCCCTGTGGGGGGACATAGGGCGATAGGCGGTCCCTCAGATACGCTGGGCCCAGACCACGTAGGGACTTAAAGGTAAAAACCTTGAACCAGATCCAGAAAATAACAGGCAATAAAATAGTAAAATGTCTGCTAATGTCAGGATGTGAGTCTGTTAATTATTAAAACATTCCATGCACAAATAATGTTCCTGTAGAAGTGGGTCATCTACCTATTTAGAAAAATTGCAATACAGAGTCATCTAAGATCTAGTTAGTCAGGATAAAATACGGACACATTTGGAAGCAGGTACTCCCATGTACTTAGTAAGACAGAATGTGCATGGGTTGGTTTTCCAGATGCATATACAATAGGGGCTCCCAGCCCTGTTGTGCTTATGGGAACCAGGAGATTATCATACTACCTTAGACACGTTCTCAGTCAATTAGAGGTCACTCGCCCACTTTTCCATCTCTGCAACGTCCTATTTGATATATAAGAACTTAAGAAGAGTCCTCTTGGATCAGACCAATGGTCCATCACAAGGGCAACAATTTTCTGATTACAGGTGGAAGACAGCAAGCAAGAAACCTTTACAGTGGTGATAGCCCCCTCTTTGTAGTATACACTTCCTAGAAAGGACTGATAAGATCACACAACAAGAAAGTTGGGAACGCAGCTTAGGAAGCATCCAAATGAAACTGTCATTGCAGACTGATTCTGTCAATGTATTTTTATTACTGTTGCTGCATGTTTGTTTTTGAAACTGAATTGTTAATTGTTTGTGAGAAGAGTACTTTTGACACCTTCTAAGATGCAGGTTTTTAGAAGCACAACATGCTCCTATAACTACACAATTTCAAAGAAAAAGTGTCTCACTGTACTTTCACCTTTCAAATATGTACAAAACCCCCTATCAAATTAAACAACACAATTAAACAAAATTACAAATTAGAAATGCAACTCTTATCCATACTCTGAAGGTATGGAGAGGTCCTCAGTCTAGTTGAGCCTCTGAGCTCTTTTAGCATCGTGAGAGCAAGGACTTTTAATTGGGGTTTTTATGGGGATTTTATTGTGTTTTAACTATTTATGTTGTAAACCGCCCTGAGACCTATTGGGAGAAGGGCGGTCTAAAAATTAAATAATAATAATAATAATAATAATAATAATAATAATAATAATAATAATAATAATAATAATAATAATAATAATAATAATAATAATAATAATAATAATAACAACAACCACCCTACATGGGATATTGGGCCCAACCACCAAATGCTAAGAAGCTACAAGTCAAATAATCTTATGCTTTGAAGTCATTTCTGGGTTTTCCTGCTCCAATGAGGTAGTTGAAAGCCAAGACTAGCTTCTCACTTTGGGGAAAAGATGCTTTGAAGCAGCAGCCAATAGCTATCAGAAAATCCATCAGCACAATACCCATGAGTGCTATCATTGGGATCTCTGATTTATGCCTTTACGTTGAAAACTGCAAAGTGAAGACTATATTCTAAACCAGAGGTTCAAGAAGCCACATATGACATCGAAAATGCTGCAGAAAGAAAGATCACATTTACACATGAAGTATGACAGCCATTCTATAAGAGAAAATGGATACGTATCTTTGTGCGGCTTGAATTTATTTCATTAATAATTAAACCGTGAGCACCAAAACAAGAAAGTCAAAATGAACACTGCAAGTTAACCTCAATTATGTTTCTCTTCACTGATTTATTTTTGAAATTGTCAAAAGCCATTACTTAGATGAACAGCCTGATCATTCTTGTGATAAATGTATAAGCTCCTTCGGCATATATTTACACAAAAATGAACATTTAATTTGCTCAGACTTCTTAAAAAGTTAGCCTCCAGCATGTATCCATGGTATAATAGTTAAAACGAATATTCACAGTTTATACTTGTTTGTATGAGACAGTCTTATTTTACAAGACTGCATGAACACAGTCAACTGGACCTAAAAATTCTTCGTAAGATTGGATGTCTCACTAACAGGGTGAAACCATCTCTGCCTGCAAGGAAATTTTTCAGAGTTTTTTGGAAACCTATTCTTCAGCTTCAACTGCAGGGAGTTCTACCTTTGTCATCTTGAATTACATATTTTTTAAACGACCATAGGAAGTAGGGAATGAAATTAATGAAAAAGGATCACTGTACAAATTTTGTCAGAAAACAAAGTTCCCAAAAGGTATTAGCTATATCAAAGCAAGACTACTTACAATTGAATCTGCATCTGGACATTCTCTGTTAAAAAAAATAGTAAGTGTTATAATGTATAAACACAGAATGTATATACTAAAAGCCATAATCTTTTTTGGTTGCTACTGAATATATTAAACATAACTGCTTTGTAACTCCTTTAAATCACTATATAGGACTGTATATATTAATGCTGGCAATTTATTTTTTATTCCAGCCAGAATTCTTCACTAAAACAACCCAAGTTCTGAACTATGTAAAATACAAATTCATTAATTCATATTAACAGTTTGAGACTTGCATTTACGCATTGTGAAAATTCCTGTCAATTGCCTTATAACTTTTCTAAAGCAGATGAATTGTAGGCTTTTATCTTATTATGCTACAATTATTTTTTTTAAATAGGTTCTAGAGTACTCAAATCAATATGGGCCCTGAGACAGCTCAAACAAAAAAGTTTTCTATGTAATTTTGTTTTACTCATTTAAGAGTTATACAAAACCAGGCACAGACCAGTTTAAAAATCAATTCAGAACATTAACAAAGTACTAAAAATCAGACAAGCAGCATCAAAATCTTATAAAACATTTATAATTGAGCAGACCAGTAAAACAGTAAGAGCTGTTTAATAACTATTAAGTACCTTATTCAGTATTAGGGGTTCTAACCTCCAGGTAGGATGTGGAGATTCACAAGCATTAGAGTTTATCTCAGACATTAGTCCCCCTGGAGAAAATGGATGCTCTGGAGGATGGATTCTATGGCTTTGAGGTCCCTGTCCTCCCCAGACTACATCCGCAAATCTTCAGGACTCTCCCAACCTGGATCAGGTAACCTTACTTTCCAATCCCTTCCAGTACCTAGAGGGGACTGGGGGAGGGACAACCCTAGTCAGTATTCAGCCACTATTTAGAGGCATTAAGGGTGAAAACACATTTTTAAAAACTTACCACAGTATCCACCTGGAAGAAAGTGCTTTCTTCTGGTGAACCACTGGGTAAGCTACTGTCCTGAATGAGAGAGGGGTCTTCCAGTCTCCCAGACCAGCCCTGCTGTTTATACAGGTCACAGACATTTTCTGAAGCTTCACTGAGAATCAGCTTCTAGGTTCATTTTGTTTTTTTAATATGTTTTTCTATTAATGTATTATTTAGCTTCCCCCTTCGTTTCCTAAATTCTGATTTTTGAGAGAGATCACAGTAAAGATGGCAAGTAAGACTGAATCTTCCTCAACCAACAAGGAAAACAGTATCCTTAAAGAGACCACTGACAGCACTGACCACTGCTAGGCAAGAAGCAAAGAATCAGGAGGAGAGGCAGCAAAAAATCCACCTCAAACAAGGTCTGGGGGGAAAATGACACAGCATATATACTTTGGGTAGAAGTGGAAAGAAAGGAAAAAATTGATTTAATATATGAATCAGAAAAATAACTTCACCTTCATCAAGGATCAATAATCTACTGTAAAGATTTCAAATTTAGAAAATTGATATTCAGTAAGCTTCCAGCAGAAAACTTCCCAGAACAGTCAGTTTTTAAAGGTTTTATGGAAATATAGGTAGAAGGGAGAAGGGAGAAGGGATACAGCAGGAGAGAGGCTGTTCCATAGGCACAGGGTAGCCACTGTCATACACTAGTTTTTGATCAAGACAAGCAATACTGCCCTTGAAGAAGGAATGGTCAAGAGTCTGGTGAGCTGACCTAAGCATACATAAGGAGGTGGGTCCCAGACCATTAGACAAGAGGTCCCAGACCGTTAAAGGGGTCTCAAATGATAACCAGCTCCTTAAACTGGACTTCGAAGCAAATGGATAGCCACCTGTTTTGACATCAGTAGTGTAAGCAAAACTTCTGAGTTGCATTCAAGTACAGTCTCACATAGAACAAGTTAAAGTAATGCAGCCTATGAGCTAAGGAATCATGATTCAGTATGGTCAGATCAGTTGAGCCAATTCCTTGAGCCAGGAAACAGATTCTGCATGCTATCAGAAACTCTGCTTCCTATTCAACAAAGAAAGACAGGGGGTCATGCCTGTAATTTCTATCCTTTTCCAATCATTAATAAAATGAAATGGCTTACAGAGACTTACAAATGGTAGATCTTAAAAACAAATGGCTTACAAATGGTAGATCTTAAAAATAAACAATTAGAATTGTTATACACGTATAAGAATATATTTGTAATCTTTAAACCGTCCGTGGCGCCGCGAGCGCCACGGACTAAATAAATGGTTAAGGGGTTCTAAGGCGGGATGTGTCCGTGATGAGGAAGGGTCCGGATTGGACCCTTCCTCAGGACAGACAATCGGAGGGACCAATCGGCAGGCACGCAGCGCCTGCCGATTGGTCCCTCCGATTCCCAGCCCCAGCAACTGCGAGCCGCGCACAGCGCGGCTCACAGTTGCTCCCTTTGCCGCCGGCCTGAAACGTCGGAGGCGCAAAGCGAGAGCCCGGCAGCCTGACGCCTCCCGCCGCCGCGTGAGGGAGCCCCCGGCAGTCGCGCGGAGCGCAGCTGCCGGGGACTCCCTGCCCGCCAAATGACCGCCGCCCGGGGGAGGCCCCGCTGCCCGACGGACCTCCGACGATCCGGTAAGTGCCTAGAGCCCGCTGTATTACTCATACAGCGGGCTTGATTACTAGTATGACATAATTTACTCATAAAAACTAATAACAAGACCTAAAAGCCAGACTGAAATGGGTCAAAGACCTTCAGATAAGACTGGAGTTGCTCTGCTACCACCTGCTCAATCACCTTGCCTAAAAACAGAAACTGTGACATAGACCTCTAACTGGCCGGGTCATCTTTTGCCAAGAAAGCATTAAAAAAATTTTTTTTAAGATCTTGAGTCTCTGCGAGAAATGCAGACTATATATGCAGTTGTTATATGCAGTACATAAATAAATTACTATTGCCTCCTTAAGGGTTTAGGAAATTTCCTGCTACTAAACAATATAATCAATGCTGACCAAAGAAATCCAGATTTTATCTTGGAAGATTTAAGCATCTGGAAGGAAAACAATTTGTTTTAGACATGGTGGGGCTTTCACAATCCAAAGAATCCTGTCCACCTCAGTAAAGAGTAATTCCAAGGGAAGCAGTTCCAAGGGAATGCTTATGACACTTCAAGCACTTTATCTTCCTTAAATCTGGTGCCCAAATTAGATTACGATTAGCAAAGAATCAAGATAAGCATAACAACAAATCAACCAAACACATTTTCCTCCAGCAGTTCAGATCTAGATGTCAACAGATTCAAACTCTGCTTCTAGCATATTATTGCTTTTGAAAAGTTTAAAAATGGTTTACTAAAAGTTCAAAAAAGTTAAGAAACCACTTACACTGATTCCGTATCTTTTTCCTTTTTTATAATCCCTGGTAATCCAAAAGTCTTTCTTCTTCTTTGCTTTATACCTGTAAAAAAAGTACATTATTAGAACAAGATATTTAATCCAGTTATGAATTTCCAGTACATAGCTTACAGGTCCTCAGTACATAAGTTCTGTACACATACAAAGGCCTGTCCATCTACCACCACCTATAAACAGTAATACAGATGGAAACAAATCTAGGTATTCTTTAAGGAAACTGCCAATTTCCACATCAAATTGGACCATTAATGTTTTCTAGACCAAGTTTCCATTTACCACCCTTATTCATTACAATTATCTGTCTAAGCTTTCTACCATGTCATGTGGTGGGGTAGAAAATGAAGAATAGAAAAAACTATATGTTGCTGTATATTGATGACACCTTGCCTCGTGTCTCCTTATAATTTCTCTCATTATTTGAGTAAACATTAAAAAGTATTGGAAGCTGGCATGAACTTTAAGATTTATCCTCATTTTCTGGATCCTGAAAAGTAAAAACTTTTCCACTGAACTCAGCCTAATGATAATATTAAAAGCTGAAGCAGGAAAAAAAAATCAACGGTGCCTTAGTTCCTTTATTTGTGTGATCAGCCAAGTTTGTGTCCCTAAACCAAGCATGGAGGTGGAATGGCAAGGATTGAGATATTTAGTTTCACCTAGAAACTCTTTCTGAATCAGTGAGATCAGTAAAATGTTTATAATAGAAGTGCCAATGTACCTGTGAAGCTGAACAAATAAAGAAAGCCAACAGGAAAGCAATTATGTTTTAATTAACAGTTTTAAAATTATCACTTAAATGACTATATTAAATTAAATTACTGCATGAGAGCCTGTGCAGTGGTTAGAGTATCAGACTAGGATTTGGGAGACCAAGACATATTATTTATTTTTCAATTTATTAACCACCATTCCCAGACTGGCTCATGGCAGGTTACAATACTTAGGCTATTTCCACAAGGAGGGGTAAAAGACAAGTGGCTTCTCCAACCCCCAGCCCAGTTATGTGGTTATGCCACAACTCAGATGTATTTTTAATTGAAATCAACACTGCCGCATTGCTATAGAGAAATGCCAGAACAATAAAGCATCCCCTCCCCCTTTTTGAATTCATGTTATTTTAAAGCTTATTTCTGTCTAGGGGATTTCTGAGCCCCCGAACATGATAACTGGAGCCCAAAAAGACATTTTGTGCTAATGGTTGGCTTTAAAACTAGGTGCTCAGACCCCTGTGTGATTGGAAGAAGGCAGCCCAATCACCCCCCTCCCTTCCCAGCTCATCCTCCACCTCCAGAAAACAGAAAAGGGGCTGCGTTTTGCCTGCCGGATCCCAAAAAGACCAGGGACACCTTAAAGATTTTATTTCACCTTTGACAATGTAAGTCACACTGCAATGACTGCACCATTAAAAAATATATATATCTTCAGAGAAGGAAATGGAGAGGAGAGGGCAGGCATGAAGGTGGGACAAAACTGTTGAGACTATCGCACGTTTCCCCCCCATACAGTCTTATCCCTGGTTGCTCACCGGTAGTTTGTGTGATTTAGGGTGGTAAATCCAGTTTTCTGGATTCCTGAAATTGTGAGTTTAAAATGGCCAAATCACGATCCAGATATTGGTCAGCCTTGGGATGTTGGTGACATTATGTGGAGGGGGCTCTATATGTTGCCAAGATGTGAAGATTGTCCGGGAACATTTTCCTAGTGTGGAAATTACCTTAAAACCCCCATAAAGACCAGGGTGGCAGGGACATGGCAGCAGGACTAATCCCTGCATATGCACGACATCACCGCTATCCTGGCCCCTTCCTGGTCCTAGCCTGAATCAGGGCCTCAGATGGCCAGTGGCAAGGGAACGCGGATTCTTCTGCGTTTCCTGTTTTGCCACGGCTGCCAGCAGAGGTCCAGCCAGGGTAGGCCTGTGTGTAAGGGAAGATCCTGGCCTATCCCATCATCCTGAGGTGAGATCCCCATGCCCCCTTGCCCCCCAGAGGCATGGTGGACATTTCCCACCCTGGAGTTGTGCATGCATATGCAGTACTCTGGGGCAGTCTGTGTGTGCCAGGGGATTTCATGCCCCATGCATAGTTGGGAAGCAGCAGGGCATGTTCCCCCACTGCTAGGAACCATTGGTGGCCCAGTGCAGCCACCGCCTTACATAATTAGTCAATAAGGCACATAAAAATCCCAGTCCCATTAAAGCCCCCTGGCAGCATTTTGCCTAAACCCACAACCCCCCACTTCCCATAGCTCCATGCACCCCTTCTATCCATCCCATACCTCTGGGAAAGAAAATATGGGAGTCAGCACGTTGTCCCAGCTCAGGCATGGTGGAGTAATTGTGCATGACACTTTGGTCCCCACTGGGAAAAGGCGAGGTATAAATGAAGTAAATACAAATAAATGTTTAAAAAATCTTGGGACAGGAGAAAAATTACTAAGCAAACAAATTTGCCTATCACTTCTGGGATGGGGAATGCATACATATACAAAACAAACCCCAGGCATTCTTCTCCTTCTGTTAGAAGCACATCTAAGATCATTAAATCTGAACTTGAAGAATACAAGTCACCTAACATTTTTAGAAATTAACATTACAGCTATCATTTAAAAATCAAGGTAGAAATAATGAGATGTATATTTTATGCATTCCTATAATATAAAAGAAACTCACCTTCAACTGCACTGGCTGTATTGCACTCTTCAAATTCAATAAGTCCTTTAAAAACATGAAAAACAAGGCAATTATTTATTTCAAGTATTCTTGAGTACTTATGATTAGGTCTAGAGCATTAAATTAATGTTAAAATAAAAAGTTAAATTAACCAACTGAAAATATTTAAATTATAAATGTGCCCATTAATAAAACATTTCCCCCAAAATGTGTATTTTTATTATACTCACAGAAAACATGGATGGCAATTATCTTAAAGGCATGAATACACTCACTACATTGCCCCTGGTAAGCATCTCTCTCAATCTGGCAAGAGAAGGTCAACATGCAAACCCCCTGACCTTCTCCTGGCTGAGTAGGGCAGGGTCTCATCTATGAGACTGCACTGAACTTTCAGAGCCATTAGGAAAAGATCTACGCACTCAGCACTTCCTTCTATGCCCCTAAAAATTCATGCATTATCAAGGGCAAGACTGTGTCCCTCCCCTTGGATGGGGTAAGGGCAGGGTTGGTAACAAGTGCAAGTTTTGGATAGCTACAAAAGTCAGTCACAATAGATGGACTCATGGTTTTCTAAATATGCTGTGCAGCCAGCATTACCTAAAGAAAGCATGCTTCTTTTTCAGAATTGCTTATTCACATACAACATTTCTTATGTTTGATATCCTAAGTAAATGAATCGCTTTCTTTAACTTGAATTAAAAAATAATTAAGAAATACAATATACTATACAAAATTAAAATAGAAGCACAACTGTATCAAATAAATAACTATTACTTTCATTTTGAACAAAAACATATTTACCATAACATATTCTTCTGTGGGGAATGATACCATCACAAGCAATAGGCTGTTTATATACTTAATTGCATCTAAAGATTAAGGAGCAGATGTCTGTGTATCTCCTTCACCTCCTACTGTCTTCAACCATACCACTTAGGTTTGCCAAGCTCCAGGTGGGGACTAGAGATCTCCTGAACTACAAATGATTTTCAGAAAACAGAGACTGGTTCTCTTCCAGAAAACAGCTGTTTTGGAGCGTGGAATCTATGGCATCATATCCTGCTGAGGTCCTTTCACTCTCCAGGATCTAACCTCAAATCTCCAAGAATTTATTGTGGAGCTGGCAATTCTACTACTCAAAAACATTTCTGCTGAGAGCTGAGGAAACTCTCCTGCACCTTGAAATGAAAATACATGGAAATCATGTACCTCTGCTTGCACAGATGCCTTATACTTACACTAAAGACCATTTGGATTAGCTCCTTAGAAATCTTTATAATACCATAGGTTGAGTCAATATTACCTGCAGATTGGGAACAGAGGCTGAAAGATATTGTCTTCCTTAATATCACTCAATATACACAATTTAAGTGAAGTCAGGGACTTTCTGGCATACAGCTCACTTTCTTGGCCTCTATGCTACTCTAGCTAAGTACAGCCTGACAAAAAGAACTTTTCAAGTGCTTGACTTCAACAGTCCCCTCACACCTGCACCTAAGGGCCAAACAGGATGTTGGGGGGGAGGATACAAGATACCTGGTGCTATTTCCAATATGGCTTGAGCCCTTGCAGCACTTTTAAAGTGGCCATAGTCTTTAAAATTGCACTGACAGCCTTGGGTTCGACCTATGGCCGCCATAACATCTAACTTTAATTTGGACTAGTCTAAGAACAGGTCTGTCATTGTATAAGAGAGTCAGTAGCACCAACTGAAATATGCAAGCAGTAAAACAAGCTTAAGACAGTTTATACATAGAAAGCTTTATCTTATAATAACTTCTAATTTTAGAAAACAGAAGCAGTAATCAGCTTCAACTTTTGTAAAATCTATTGACATTTATGCACAGTAATTACAAGATTAATAGAACTACAGATGATTAATTTATTTTGTTCCAATATGATACTTGGCTATAATATCACAGTACAGAATACTCACACAGCTTGATATACGAACTGAATGCGCCTGGAGTTTTAACTGCTTGTATTTCAAAAATGTTTGCAGTAAAATATGAACGTTCGTATTATAAAGAACCATGGTTGTAATTGAATAATATTTGTTTGTATTTTATATTTAATGAATGAATGAATATCTACAATTAACTTGTTTAATTTGTTTGCCCTTTTATGATATTACTATCAAGCAGTCAACTGAAGTAAATATACAAGTGGTAGTACCCATGTTAGACTACTGTAGCAAAAATAGGAGTCTTGTGGTAGCCACTACAAAATTTCAGCTTTTGTTAAATTTTGTTATAATATAAGCTTTTGTTATAATATAATCTCTTTGAGCTTTCTGTGCCTTAATATAAGCTATTTAGTTGTGTCCCAGGTTACAATTGGCAATGTGCGAAGTTCTTCCTGTCAATAACTTCTTTTTTTGATATACCCAGGTCCTTGTAGAGGGATGAAAGTACAGGAGGGATGTGACTTACCAATCAAATGAGTTATGTGTGGGAAGGTTTAAAAACCAATTTTGAATTGTGTAGGTTAGTATCCGTTCCTCTTAAATAAAACAATAAGGCCACTGGAGGCCGTACCTGTCCGGGATCAAGGCCAACAGCAATTGGCCCCTTACCCAGACTGACAACCATTCCAGCCAGTCAGTCGAGTGAGGGAACAATCACCGACTGCTTGAAAAATGTCACCGCCCGCCCAAGAGAACACACGCCCGGGGTCTCGTCCGAGGAAGGCTGACAAACGGTGAGCCATGGCACCCGGCCACTGAGTGAACCCCACCACGGACTTGCTCCGCCCCCCAGCGAGCCACCGCCGCCACTCCAGCCGGCCCCGCTGCTGTGGGGACCAAGGACGGGCCATGCACACGCTCACCTTCGGACCACCCCACATGACGCAGTGAGGGCCGTCTGCATGCTCACGACGAGACAGACCTGGGTCCCGCGGTGGGGGGGGGTCTGGGAACAGAAGCCAGCACCTAGGAGGGGCCAGGGGGAGAAAGCTTTGTCGTGGGGAGAGGCCCACCCTGCTCCTTTCCCCGCGCCAAAGACGGAGCCTTGGGGGGGAAGGGTGCCGCGGGCGGCAGGGTGCCAGGGACCGCCAGAAGGGCTCCAAGGGGGCCTGCCACAGGAAACCACATGTACAATAGGCTTTAAATCTAGTATGCATATACTCCAGCATGCCTAACTAAGAACTAGATACATTGAGTCTCAATTAGTAAGCAGCATAGACTTTTACTGTTAGGAAAATAAAAAATGAAAATGAACAGCAATTATGTCTACTAGTCTAATATATGATGCATAGGGATTATTGTTACAAATGTGTCTCTGCAGATAGATTGCATTATCTTTGCATGTGATACAATGCAGGACTTCTAGCAGATGAAATATAAAAGAAATAAAACAGGAAAAAACTAAACATAAGAACTCTGTGCTACCACATTTTACAGAAAATAAACATCCCTCCAACCTTCTGACTGGGATAGAAAGACAGATCTCCATTCCTACTAGTATCTGATAAAGGGACAGTTGAGTCTTGAAGTTTATACTCCCAAAATCCTGTTGGTCTCTAAGAAGCTACTGGAATAGGTTCTAATTGCCAAACAAGTCTGACACAACTTTTCAGAAGACAATTCAGCGCAATGAGAAATGACATTATGTTGAAGAAACCCTACCAAATACAGCAATTCACTCAATTCTATTTTGAGTCAACTTCAGGTTTTGACTCTTTCAGATAAATACTTTTAAGTGATGTAACAGCTTTGTAATTAATTCTCTTTCAAGAGGGATGACAGATTTTTTAAAATTCAGTCACCAGTCACTTACTTAATCGGTGAAATGGCACTAATGGCCTTAAGCATCTCTTGAACAGTTACAGAAGAGTGTCATGATCAGTCAACTAGTGGGTGCTCTGAGGAAGAGATAGGCCATTCTTGGCAAATATGCTTATGTAACTGAAATAACTTTTTCTTAAAGACAATGGAAATAGAAAGAAAAGCATACACACTGAAAATTCATTCTGCATTGTAAAATAATTGTTAAAAGGAAACGTACTTTCAAAATAAATATTAAACACAAAACATCTTATGAATACAGCAGGGAAAGAGAATTCTATTACAGCAAAATCAATAAACTACATGGAATTTTTACAAATGTAGCTAAAATTCACATTGGTACTACAGCTAGTAGTAGTTACAAATATTATAGCAGACAGTATGCTTGGTTTTAGAGGAAAACAAAAGGGGTTTCCTGCCTCCGGCATTAAATCACGCATGAAAGGAGGACAATTTTTTCAAAACTGCATATGCCTCACATGCTGCTTTAAAATGGCAAAGCTTTGCGTGTCTGGCTCAGTGCCAGTTGACAGCTCAGCTGGATATCAATGCACATTCTGACCCCCCTTGCAGCGTGTCACTTCTGAATTGTTTCCGCAGTAGAAAGTTTATTCAACCTCTCTCTCAAATGCAGTGGACCGACCATCAATCTGCTATTTAATCATAGCAAGACAGGTTATTTTTCTGACAGCACTAAAGCCAGAGAGCAATTCCTAATGAACAGCTTGATACAAGTGGAATTTCAACTGTTTTAGCCTCAATTAATTCTGCTGTCAAAACAAATGATTGCTCTTAGTGCTTAGATGTTGAGCTGGATCACAAAGGTCAATTTTGTGTGTACAAACATACAAGCAATCTTTTTCTTACTAGCATCTGGTGCCATTTCATGTTTAGCATCAACAAAAAATGTTAAATTGAAAAACTGGAAAAAAATGCACTGCTAATCTTTAATATTCTTTAACAGGAATATTTACCCTGACTGATAAATGATAGATGAAAACAAAAGCTGCTAGATTATTGCCACATTGAGGCATGTCTGTATCTCTGCGGAACAAATTTACTAAGACTTTAAAGACTGGAATGGGAACATTCCATTTGTACATATTTACCATGACTGTTAACTGGATATCAGAAAATCAAATTCAGTCCAATTGGTTTATTTCCCCATTGGCACTGTACTACCTGAGTCACAGGAAATAAATACAAATTATGCCAAGTGTTCAAAACCCGTGTTCCATTGTAAATCTCCTTTCAGAATTTATAAAAGCTTATACCATTTGTACATTAAAAAAATTATGCTATTGTCAGTACCATGCCATTTGGCTCTGCATATCTAAAGGGCCATCTCCACTCATAGTGCCCAACACAGAACTTGAGAGTTTCTGGACAACCTTGAATTTTAAACTTTGGAGCTGCTATGCTATGGTTGGTCAAAATATAGGTTTCTGTAATTAGATCACTTTTTAAATATAAGGGACTCAAAGATTACTTATTTTATGCTTTACATTATACTATGATTACGCATCAGTAGATCACAAGCACTTCTTGCGCTATTCTTTAGATATATGGACTACATTAAAGCAGAAAAGTGCTAATACATTTCAGAAAAAGGAAGGATAGGCTACTCTTTCTCTCCAAGGGACAAACCCCTCAAAATTGCTGCAAACACAGTCTTCACTGTCTTATTTCTAATAAATAGACAAGTCAGTATCTCATAGCAATGCATACCCTATCTTTGGTTGTTTTTATAAGCATTTATTCTATTTTCATTAACTTACAGTATATACTCACATATAAGCTGACCCGTATATAAGCCGAGGCACCTAAATGTACCACAAAACCTGGGCAAACTTATTGACTCGCATATAAGCCGAGGCTGGGAAATGTAGCAGTTACTGGTAAATTTACATTAATTGAGGCACCAGTAGGCTTAATGTTTTTGAATATTTATTTCAAAGAAAAACAGTAAACTAGCTCCATCAGTACAAAAGAGGGCCAACAAACCAGAGCAGAACAACAGTACCCGAAGTTGGCAACCTCCTACAACAAGTACAACAGCTACCAAACTGGGAGAATGGACTTCACTAACTACAGCTACAGTGCCCCTCCCCCCAGAACAAAGCACTGAAATAAAGAACTGTAAAACTCAACACTGAAAGAATTGTAAAAATCAACTTTTAAAAGAAACACAACCTCAAGAAGAAAAGGCAAACAATGCTGCTCCCGGCAGGGGCGCAAATGCACACATGCGTGAAACTGCCGCAAATGCATGTTTATGGCCCTACCGGGTGCAAACACACATGCACAGCGGGTCCATGCATGCGTGTTTGCGCTGCCGGCATGCCGGCAGCCGCACTTCCCTCTCCCCCCCTCCCGCAGAAAGAAGCTTGCTGAGATGCAAGCTAATTGGCCGCTTTGGCGGCCGATTTGCTTGCGGCCTGGTGAGCTTCTCGCTCCGGGGGGGAGAGGGAGCTACGGCCTGATGCCGAGGCCTTTGCGGCCTGGCAATGGGCTGCGGCCCAGTGGTTGGGGACCACTGGTTTAAGGTATTTATTTTATTTATGCACATGCTGACTCTAAAATCTAAGACCTGAAACTCTTAGGAATTAGCAATTAGTTGTGACATTTTACAACGTTTTTAAAAAATCCTGAGAAAATCTCTCAAATATGTTATAATTTAGAGAACTGATAGTTATAATAGAGGTGAGATGCTAGAAAGGTCCTGAACATGGTCATTTTATGGATCATTTTTTTCGGTTACTTCAATGAATATCAACAGGATCTTAGGATCTGTGAAAGTCACTACTTTTTCTCTGAATCTTTGTCCATCCTGGATTTAGAAATCACGTTAATGAATCTCCAATGTTAAATCAAATTGATCACTGACTCTGGGCAATTTTTCTTGGTCATTAAAACAGTCATCTATCCATTGCTTAAAAATATATATTGCTAGAAAAATGATGCAGCAATGTTTATTATATGTATAACCTTGGCTTTTAATCCTTTGTAACCACCTTTGTAATCCACTTTCTGCATTAAGTTATGATTTAGACATATTTCTGCTTGCATTGCTTTCATCCTAGTCCTATTGCATTATTTATTGAAAATTTATATAAATAAAAGAGAGAAATCAGCCAATGCAAAGAGTGAGAAAGGCAGGTTATAAATGAAGTAAAATATTTAAAAAATGGCACAGAGCACAGAAAGGGAGTGCAAAAGCACGTTACCATTCATTTTGAGAATTAAAATTAAATGGTTGAAAGCAGATCCAGAGGACTTTTTAGATTTCTTTTACAGATAATGCTATGAATTTTTCATTACTCACCTGTATAACACAAATGCATCTCCTACATTTCTTTTTTAGAAAGCCTGAGACATCCTGGCAGACACAAATTAGATCACAGCCAGAGCTTGGGAAAGGCACTGATTCATGCTCTCCACACCTTTTTTCCTCAAAGAACTCCCACCCACAACACACACACATACACATTGCTATTTGCTGTGTAGGAGACAGTCTGAGACACAGAATTTACAGATGTTTTTTACATGTTACTGTAGTATGTTTTATATGTTCCTGTAGTATGAAGCAGTTTTTTTTTCATTGATTGGGTTTTTGTTAGGGAAACCAGCACAGAAGAAAAAGGATAAACCTTTCTCATCTGGCATCATGGTCCTGATACAAATCTACTCCAGTGACTTTTATTAAAAAATAAAGCAAACAAAATTGCTCACAGCTCATTTTTTTTACTTATTTCACGTCCATGGTTGTAGACAGCAGTAAGCCTTGCCATTAGGGAAACAGCAACACAATAGGCAAGAATAGTACCCAATCTGCACAGCACCAGAATACCGAGAGGCAAGCAACTGCAAGTAAAAGTTTAGACATCTTGGATTAAAGGTTAACCACCTAGATTAACCTAATGTTTATGCTGGCAACCAACCACCTGTCAATTTTGATGTACCATTTGAAGCACAACAAAGTTCAATGTGATATTAACCATGTACTTGTGATATTAACCATGTACAAGCTCTACTTGTCTTGGAGAGTCCAACCTGTACTTGTAGAACACTTTCAATTCATAAACAATGTCATCTAGAAATAACATGCAACTTAATTGTTTTTACATTTTTATGAAAACTGACGCACACTAATATTGCACATGTAATGCCAAAGATACATCCATTGGCATCCCATTCTCCCCTAAACTGCTAATACTGAGTATAATAATTGACCTAAACATATTAATGAAAAAATAGGACATAAAATTATTTTGTCTTTCAAACATATTTGATTATGAAAAAGTTGCACACAAGGAAATGCAAAAATCAACCTTAAGAAGCCACCGTAAGGAAGGTTTATCATGCTACATGAAAAGGATTTGACCTATACAAATGGTTTTACTTACATGGATCAATACATCCTAAATGCCGATTTCAACACTAAAGAAAGAATGTACTAGAAATGATTAATTGTACTGAGTGTTACCAGTAAATCAATTACAATAACATTCATGCTCCTTATTGATAGTTGAGGCTAAAGATATATAATCAAATACTCCTGACATCAAGGGAATTCCCAAAATAGTTTTAATTATTTTGAATTTCTTACCAGGTCGTTCTTTGCCTGTGCCTTTTGACTCAGCAAATTTTTGTATCAAACTTTCAACAGATGTGTTTGCCATGTTATTTATAAATTCTTCATGAACCTTTGAGAGAGAGAGAGAGTGCTATTAATAAGGCTCAGCTTCAGTAGTTGATATGCCTAACATTTACTGCATTCCATGACACGGTCTTATAAGCTAACTGGCATCAGGTCAAGAGCCAAACAACCATGACACCAGCTCTGTGAGCACATGAGAGTTTTATATCTGTTTGTCAAACAATAGTTTCTATAATGCTTGGCTTTCACAACAGAATTTCAAGAGCAGTTTTGGTATGACATGGGCATCAGCTCTTCAATGACTCAAATAAATCTAGTTTGCTATGAGTCCTGGATATAGAATCTAAACCACAATTCTAGATATGAAAAATCAAGTTCCATTTGGTTATATTTTACAATCCATAGTTGTAGACTATATTAATACAGTTCACAGGCCTGTAGTAGAGGTGAGCAGATGATGTCTCTAATAAAAACATCCCAATTAAACATCAGTGTGAAAACGTAGAAGGCTATACCACAGTTGTATTATGATCGCTTTCTCTCCAACTGGTGAGCCAAAAACCAGCATCCATATTATTGAGACAATTACTTGGTCAACTAGCATACTTCTTATGATAATGGAAACAAAAGTTTGATAGGTCTTATTTTCTAGTAAATATGTTTTGATTCAAAGTGTAAAATATTTTGTCCAGGGTAACAACACTGACCAATGACCCAAACAATTCATTGTAGCATGTAGCACATGAGCATGCTAGAAAGTGATAAGGATTTTTTGACATAGTCATCTGCTTGGCAATTCAATGCCATATCTGACTGTTTGGTCCCATTATAAATTGGGTCAAAATACTGAATCTGGACCTAATTGATTATCCATTCAATTTACTCAGCATCGGCTAACAAACATTCCTTGTTACCAGGTGCCTCTCACTTTTCAGATGAATCCTTGTGAGGAAGGAAGAAGAGATGCTAAGGCAGAGGCCTGTTTCATGTTGTATTCTGAAAATGTTGAGCAGAGGAACTGCTATGGTTTTTTCAATGCTATTCTGTATCTGTGGATGCCTATCACTTGGGATCGCAGCCTCCTTCCCTTCAATGAGCACTTCCTGCTTTTACAGTTTCCCTATGCCCCAGTCACAAGAGTTGGTTCAGGCAGTGTGTGTGTGTGTGTGTTTGTGGGGGGGGGGGTGTCAGTAAATTCAATGGGCCCAAAAATAAATGCCTTCTTCCGGATCCAAAGTGAGTCAAGCCTAGCTAAGCTGAAACTGATTCGGAACTATTATAAAATTTAACCAGCATTCTGGTTTTGAGATTATTCACACTTCAGCACCTAAAATACTTTGAGAACTAGGTGCTTGTTGCTTACTCATATGCACTTAACAGAAAGCATCCACCGCTTTTATTTTTTTTATTATTCTAGAAATACATAGTTAAATTACCTTTATTTCTAGATCCTGAAACACTAGAGGCACAATGTAAATTGCTCTACAGTCCCCCACTTCTACAGTGCCTCACAGCTGCAGATTTACAGCAAACATTGATAAATGCAGAACTTTGCCTGAAATGAGCACTCTCCTGGGATAAGCCCATGGAACAGACTCAAGTAAAATTCCTGGTGGACCTGCTTAGGCTTTCTCCATTGTTGTTATTGTTAGGTGGGAAGTCGCGTCCGACCCATCGCAACCCCACGGACAATAATCCTCCAGGCCTTCCTGTCCTCTACCATTTCCCGGAGTCCATTTAAGTTCGCACCGACTGCTTCAGTGACTCCATCCAGCCACCTCATTCTCTGTCGTCCAAGGCTTTCTCCATAAGTCTATACAAATCCACAGGTTGACTGATTAAAAAACACAACCAGAAACTCACCTCACCAATTTGTAAGTGAGCTTCTCTTACAGTATTTGAAAAAGATTCTATAATCTCCTTCATGTGGGAGAGATGCATTTCTTCAATATCTTGGAACTTCTGCATCACAAATAATAATTTAGTTTAGTACAATGAGAGGAACAGATTTTGTAAAGCAACAGATGTTAAAACACAAATATGCTGACCAACTTGCCTCCCCACCCCTGCTTTTCTCCCAAAGGAGCACACTTTCCAATTTTGGATTATGGAAAGTATACTTTAATAAGGATGAGGCATTTAAAATATCGATTATAAAACATAACCTTATAAATAATCTTTACCTGTGGTCTTAAAATGCCTGCCAAAACTGAAAATCTATAGGGCTTATATTCATCAGAATTTTCCATAAGCAGAAGGATTTTGAAGTACTGTGGGTAGTCCCACAGACTACCTACTAGAGATTTCATATTTCCCTCACAACACTTATTACATTTTAAACAGATACTTTCCTATAATTTTACAAAATTCACAACCAATTTTTTAAAGCAGGTCAAATGGTAATCCTCCCTAAAAATAGTAATATTTGAATAACTTAACAATTTCACCAAAAGTGTCACTGAAAGCCAATATGCAAAAAAAAAAAATTAAGTCTGTTTCAGATTCACCTGTCTCACATCTGTAAAAGAAGATCAAGATCTGTATCCTAGAAAACAACATTTTGCTGTCAGCAAAATTAAGAATTTATCTGTTAATTTTGGATAAATTTGATTTATCAATATTGTGATCAATCTACCAATACTGTCATAAATCAAGCAACATATGGTGGTGTGATAGCCTTTGATCACTTCCACAGACAGTTTTATTTCTCCCATGTTTGTGTGAATAACAACTGAATTTCAAGGGGATTGATTGGCTGTTTTGGCAAAGAATTATCATTGGCTGTATTTGGATGTGTGACACTAATGTAAACTATATATATTCCCAAGGTCATGTAAGGAGTTCTTAGTCTGAGGAAGAGCGCTTATACTCGAAAGCTCATACCCTGAATAAATCTTTGTTGGTCTTAAAGGTGCTACTCAACGCTGATTCTATTGTGCTACTTCAGACCAACACAGCTACCCATTTGAATCTTTTGTCATAAATTAAGAAGAGTATAAATCATGTTCTTATAGAATACACATTTTTCTTCAAAACTAAGCTTATCATCTATTATCAAATGTTGTAAGGTTGATTTTTCCCTATCAAACTCATTGCGAGACATGTATAAAAGAAGAATTGATAGTAAACTTGAAAGGAGAGTAACAATAAAAATGCAGTGTTTGACAGATTATATAGCTATTTATTAAAACACACATTTACCTGTGCAGTTTCAGTCATTTTCTGTTCAAAATCAGATTTTGCTACAGCATATTTTTCTACATACAACTTGTATGTATCAGTAGCCTTCTTGGATTTTACTGCTGCCTTCAAGAAATAATTACAAAAAGAAGAAGAAAAAGATATGGCAAAGCAATTATTTTTGCATTCACTGTTACTCTTGTCTTCAATGCTTTGCTCTGAAAAAAAAAATACTGACTCTTGCCACATGAGGGCTCACGCAAACAACATAACCATAAAATAGTGTGACAAATCCCATTGGATGATTTTGCTATAGTCAAACTTGTGTTATGAAGATAGCCTAGGTAAGCCAATTGCAACAATGAAGGCAATATAAAACATCGAAACACAACTACTAACGTACCTAAAATGTACTAATGTACCTAAAAATGTACTCTGAAATTATTTTATTTACTTCACATATACCCTAGCATTCTTCTTATTATTGAACCAAGTCAGCTTACATGAGAGACCGCCTTCCTGCCTATACCCCCAAAAGAGTCTTATGCTCTGCCACCTCCAACTGGCTGCGGATCCCTGGCCCCAGAGAAGCGCGTCGGACCTCAAAGGGCCAGAGCCTTCTCGGTCCTGGCCCTCACCTGGTGGAACGAGCTCCCTGAGGAGATCAGAGCCCTGCCCGAACTTCCACAGTTCCTGCAAGAGGGAGCTCTTCCACCAGGCATTTGCTTGAGGCCGACCGACTCAGAACACCTGCTGGTCCCCCCAGATGCCTGCCCATGACTCTCCCGAAGCTACTGTTAATTGTTATTATAATTGTGGTTTTGTAATCTTTTGATGTTTTTTAAAGTTGTTTTGAGGTTATGTAATGTTCCATGTAAGTTATAATGTTCTGTGTAAACCGCCCAGAGCTGCAAAGAAATGGGCGGTATAGAAATCTAAAATAAATAAAATAAATAATTGTTCCCCATTCCATTTTATCCTCATAACAGTCCTGTGAGGTAGTTTAGGCTGAGAGTGCGTGATTGGCCCAAGGTAACCCAATGAGCTTGTATGGCAGAGTTGGGATTTGAAATCAGGTCTCCCATTTCCTGGTCTGACATTCTAACCACTCCATCACACCAGTGACAGAGATAAGAGGCCAGAGGTCTTTTACTAATCAGCATGGCACAATCAATCTTGATCAACATTGTCTTAAATCTGGAAGAGTATAAATAATGTGTTTGTGGAATACACCTTTTTCTTCAAAATGAAGTTTGTCATCTCAAACACATCTTTGTATAGTTTTCATTATCATTATGCTTAAGGAAGATTTAGAAGATTCTTGTACTCCTATAATTTCATCTGAATCAACAGGGAAAGGCGGGCTATAAAAATAAAAATATTATTATTACAGAATGTGAAAAACAAGCACATTCTTTGATGGAATTAGAAGTGCAGCAGTCCAGAACAGACTCTTTATAATGCTATAGGATAATAATCTACTGCAATAATCATTGTAGGTATTATCCCACTTTCAGTGATTCATTTTTGTAATTACACTTACTACATTGTCTATAGTATACCTTGTTTTCAGCAATGTGTTGCCCACATGATCATTTTATTCTGTACCACTACACTGTTCACTGTACATTGCATTTAGAAGAAGAGCTGGGTTTTTTATGCCGCTTTTCTCTACCCGAAGGAGGCTCAAGTCGCCTTCCCTTTCCTCTCCCTACAACAGACAACCTGTGAGGTAGGTGCGGCTGAGAGAGCCCTGATATTCCTGCTTGGCCAGAGCAATTTTCTCAGTGCTGTGGCGAGCCCAAGGTCAACTAGCTGGCTGCATGTAGGGGAGTGCAGAATTGAACCTGGCATGCCAAATTAGAAGTCCGCACTCCTAACCACTACACCAAACTGGCTCTTATGGAATACACATTTGTAACCCGTCTTGAGTCTCAATGGAAAAGGCAGGCTATAAATAAATACAATAAATAAATTAAAATACTACTTAGCATCGAGGGTGCTCTTAAACTTCTTAAATTTTGCAATGATTTCTACAGCCAAATTTTGGCATGATCCTATCAAAATTAAAATGTTTAAAGTAGTAAAAATGCAATGCTGGTTTCAAATCTTGTCAGTAACATCAATTTCATACTGTATACCCTTCTGAATATAGATGGTGATATTTTTCAGTTGTCCAAGACACATTATACAGCCCATTTTTCCCCGGGGTAGGTGAGATACCATATATTCTTGAAGTAGACGGGTCTTTCACATCACCTACTGCCTGGTAGTTTAAATCTGGATATACAGGGGATTGAAGCTGGGACCTTCTGAATGCAAAGAACAGGATTTTCCCCTGCCTCCCGTCCCCATGTCCCTCAATTCCTTTTGGTGCCCTAACTGCCTTTATTCCCTTCACCCTCTCCTACACCTTTCCTTCCCTCCCTCACTGTCCTACTGGCTCTGTCTCCTCATTTTCCTGCTGCCTCAGTCGCCACTACCAGCTTGTTTTGCTCCCCCACAATTTTCTCCTTGCTTCTCTGTTGCTTGAAATCCTTGTACCACTGGCAGTTCCTGCTTGCATGGCATGCTCATCCACACTACTGCAAGCTCCCTTTCCCACTTGCTCCTAGCCCCGCATTACTTTCTTCTCCCCATTTACCCACCAGTTTCTGCTGCTAGGGTTGCTTAAAAACCCTCTGAATTGCAGCCTAGATCTTACAATATCACTTCGACCCATTATGCACGGGGGTTTTAGCGCACATTCGGGGTGGAATGGCGGCGACTAAAATCACCAATAACGCACGGAGCCAGCTGCAACCGGCTGCAGCTTCGGTGCATGCCGCCGAAAAAGCCACGTCAGTGAAACGCGGAAGAAAGCGCAGCTTCCGGGTGACCGGGGCGCAACCAGAAGCGGCGCCCGGATCGCCACGTGCATAATCAGTTACTCTGGGTTTTGCCGCCGTCACGCCCCGCCCCGTGCATAACCGGTGTGCGTCGCGTCTTCCCCCTCCGCGTTTTCCATGTGACCCGAAATCTCCGTTTCGGCGGCCGTGCATAATGGGCCTTCATGAAACCTCATTTTTATACATCACACTAATTTTGGTGATTTTAAGAAGTTTGCTCACTTTTCTCCCCACAAGTTTCTGATTTTTCCCCTGGCAATCCTAGAAGCTATCCCAGGTTTGTAGAAAAATCCTGCCTATCTGAACGTTGACTCCACTGCACTCTAGGGCCATTGTTCAGAATGAGATATAATGATCTTGCTATTAAATTCAATCACTTCTGTTTCACACAAGATGTATATTGACCATCACTGCTTTATATTTAAAAATTCAAACAAACATTGCATAAAATTTTTCAAATTCTGTGATCAGGAAATAACAAAATTAATCTACATTTGAAATAAAACTTTACAAAAGGTACCTTGTCTATTTCTCTCTGTGTTGCCCCTTCTTTTTTTAAACGTTCTTGCTCCACGCATTTTGAATTGTAGTTTTCCTTTGCTTTCTGGAGCGCCTGGGTTATACTTTGAATACTCTGCACAGCTTCCAAAGTTCCTGAAACTTCTTCTTTTGTCTGTTAAATAGTACAATGTGTCAGTCTACCGGTAGCATGTTTTTATTTAATGTCTTAATAAAAATATACCTAACCTTTTTATGTGCTTTTATCTGTTCATCTCCATACTTCTGTACTTCTTTTATTAGTTCTTGCAATTTCCGAACAAGTTCTAAATGACAGCTTGCTAATTTTTCACTTGATGACTTGAAAACATCCCAGACAGGGGCAAATGACCTAGATAAAAGAAAAGGTAAGCAGTTAAATGTTGAAATAACAACCTAAAACCAGAATAATATGTTGAATGGCTTTTAATTAGATGCAGCTCTAAGAATATTTTGGACAGCCCTACCAACTTACCTTAGAAGCAAAAATTAAGTTTCTTTCTACCCTGTTAGCATGTAGAACCAACAGAAATAAGTCTCAGTAAATTTGATTATATCTTCTCAGTCAGAAAAACAAACAAGCATTATTCTTCATGAGCTACACATAGAGCACACAGAAGGAAAAAAAATCATGCCTCAGATTCTAACTAGAGTGGCTCATAAGAACAGTGAAATATAAAGCTCTGAGAACTCCCAAATGCTTCTTAGTTTATAGAATGGAAAGACATATATTCTAATCTAGGAATTTCAAATCTAGATTCTGGAGAATAGAAATGCAGACTTAGCTCACCTACCAGCATGAGCTGTTGGCCCTTAATATCAGAGGATGGAAATTGGCATGCACAGATAAGCACTTTCAAGTTCAATGCCCACATGCTTAAAGCACAGCATTTTAATAGTACATTTCAAATTTTCAAAATGTTTCATATCTATGAATTTTGTAGTATTTCTACCAGTGATCCTTGCAATAATTCTCACGACAGCCTTGTGAAGTCAGACCATTTCTCAATTTCATATTGGCCCCCCAAGATTGCTTGTTTGAGAGGGTCAGTATATAAAATAAATAAATATTAAGGGATTAAAGATGAGAGAGTAGCATTTCGGTTAAGAGAGTAAATTTGCTACTGTAAATCTGCATGAGGAATTGCTTGGTTTGGAGCTCAAATTCACTTGATGCACCATTTTTAAGTGTACATGAAAGAATATGAAAGATTCTGGACAGCAGTGGTATATTATTTCAATGGCTTCAAGTTAAAAATACAGTACCATTTAAAACATGCTGGTCAGCCTTTTTAAACCTTTTCATATTTTAACAACCAGATTTTTAAAATGTACACATGTAATTTGTAGTTTAAAATACATTTAATTTACTAGTTTATCTCCTAAAATCATTCACTTGGAAGTCCACTCTAATGTCAATGAAAGTACTAGTTTAAGTGCAAATACACTGTTTAAGGTATTTTTAAACAAGCACTTTCCTAAGGCTATAACGTAAAACAGCTACTTAAGTATATCAGTACAAGACTGAAAATGTAACTGGAAAAATTATCTGCAGAGTATGAAAATCTCTTTCTTGCATGCAGTAGAGAGGTGACAATATTATATGATAACAGCATGATGTAGATTAATTGCATGCTACTATTATTCAACAGCCGTATAAAATATATCATGCTTCAACAAATGTTTGCAGACTATACCAATTTTCTTTAATATATCCATGCAATTTCATAGAGAGTTCAAACAATATGGATAGTAGAGACAAAAGAGGTGAAGAAAAAAAGATGCAGAGTCATGCCAATACAAAAGCCTCATATATAATTCTGAACATGGCTCTATAATACAGATTTTTTAAACGTGCATAAAGGGACCACGTTCAAACTAAGACTTTTTCTACATACTTAGGAAGACCCCTAAAATTGTCAGAGTAATCCCGAAGCTTATTAAAAATAATTGGAAGATGATCCCCTACTTGAGAAGACTGAGATCTCACAAAATTAGGGGAAGGCCTCGGCCTCTGTTGCTGGTTGTCCAGAAGAACTGGTTGGCCACTATGTGAGATAGCATGCTGGACTAGATGGGCCATCAATCTGCTTCAGAAGGGCTCTTATGATCACAGCTGACACTGTGGGATTACTTAGCACCCAAGGCAGTTGAGCCTAGCCCTAGTAACCTCCAGCTTCATGGAAAGCAACAGGAACAAGTACAGGAAGACAATGTGGTGAGCATGGGTAAGAGAGACAAAGCTGGGAAGGCAGTATGGGGAAACTGGAGGCTGGAACGGGGGGAAAGCTAGAAAGAGTGGAGGCAGTGCCCCATGGGATTCCTCCTATGTTTTTTGCAGGTCTCCAGTTTTTGTGTATGTCCTTGACCAGATGGGAGACAGCAGGGGCAGTCTTAGAGCACAATGCCTGTCCTGGATGTTTTGTGCTCCAGGCTTCTCACTACTCCTATCAGCCCAATGATGGAAAGAGAAAATGGAGGGAGAAGTACATCCCAGCCCCATTCCCATCAGCCGGCCAACAGCAACTGTAAGACACCTGAAGAACAAAAGGCCCTAAATGACCTTGGGTTTGGCACAGTTATCTAGAGCACTCTCAGCCCCACCTACCTAACAGTGTGTATGTTGTGGAAAAAAGGAAGGGAATGCAATTTTAAGCCAATTTGAGACTCCTTTGGGTAGTGAAAACTAACTCTTCTTCTTCCAATCTTGCCTCCCCACAATTGATCATGAGGTGGATAGTCCACCAACCTTTTCCTCCTTTTCCCATCATTCTGCTCCTGCCACTTGCTCTTGCTGAACCTGCATCTTTATTCCCCCTGCAGATGTCATTAACTTTCTCCCCCTTTTTATCCCAGCATCTGCTTCTTCCTATCACCTCTTTCCTTCCTCATACCGATGTAGCCTCTCATTAGTGCCTTCCCTTCTACTGCTTCTCTGCACCCCTCTCCTCCTCTCAGGTTGCCATTTAATGCTGTAGCATTATATCTTGGGGGCTCCCAGGCAAACAAGATCTCGTGACAAAGTTTCCCAATATCCCAACTTCAATATTAAAAAAAGAAACATTTCTGATTTTCTGCTAATCTTGAGGCTGTCCCAGGTTTGTAGAAAATTACCCTTCCCTGGTATGCATTTTCATATTCACCTTATATGGCCGTGCTCAGAATTAGATTTCTAAGCCTTCAGATAACACTATTTATAAGTTTTCGAATCATCTTACCTTGCACTATATACATTCACAGGACCATTATTCTATGATTCAAAGGAAGATAGAAAGGACTCTTCCGACATCTTAAATAATTAAGTTCAATGCTTCACCAAATCTTTCCTCAGTTTTGCTTTTACAGAGTAACTCACCCAATTTGTGAATAGTTGCTTGCTGATTTGGCTAGTTTTGTCATTGACCTTGAATATGCCTCCTCTATTGTAGCCCTGTTAATAACAGAAGACAACACTAATGTTAAACAATCCAGATACATAAATCAATATAGGCCTTAGAGCACATTAAAAGTTCCACTGTATTAACTGCAAATAAAAAGCAGATGCTATTTTAAGGAAGTCGATCTGATATTCTCTATTTGAGCCTAAGATATTATAAAATGTTTAAAGCACTAATATACCGTATTTGCTGGCATAGAAGACGACTGGACGTATAAGACGACCCCCCCAACATTTCCACTCAAAATATAGAGTTTGTTATATTACATTACAGTACTGTGGGCCACTATGGGCAGCTATGTCTATCCCAACTGAAGTGCACCCGGCGTATAGGACGACCCCCCCCCACTTGGAGGCATGTTCTTCAGGGGGGAAAAGTAGCCTTATACGCCAGCAAATACTGTATTTATTCAGACGCATGTGCCCAAATAAAAGTTGCAGAAGTCACTAAAATTCTAGCGTGGTGTAACGAACAATGTGATATACACAAAAAGCCCAATCTGTACTGAGTTGTAAGCAAAACAAATTTTACACCAGAACTTGAAATGCGGAGTATTATGGGAATTAGCAGAGTTGCTCCACCTCTAAGTGCATCACAAAATAAAAAATGCTGGGTGAGGTCATCCTGAGCCTTCGGGGAGGGCAGTATATAAATCTAAATAAATAAATAATCTGGAGATCTGGGCTTGGCTGTCAGCAATATGTGGATGAAACTCAGCTCTATTCACACTTCATGCTAGTCCCAGGGGGGCTGCAGAAATCCCAAACTGGTGCCTGGAGGCAGTTTTTGAGTGGATGTTAGCTAATAAACTAAGGCTTAACCTTGAAAAGACAAAGGTTACTGGTGGGCAGAAGGCCTTACCCAGGAGTTAAGGTGACATCTGTTCTGGATGGGTTACATTCCCCTTAAAGCAACAGGTCCACAGCCTAGGGGTGCTCCAGACCAAAGTCAAATCCTGGACAAGCAGATGGCAGCTGTGGATAAGAGTGCCTTTTAAAAGCTTCAATTGGTTAGCTAGCTGTGCCCCTTTCTGGGCAGTGGTGCACACCCTGGTTACATGTGGATTAGATTAGTGTAATGCTCTCTTTCAGAGGCAACCACTGAAAAGTGTTCAGAAACTTCAGTTGTTGAAGAATGCTGCAGCTAGGATGCTGGTGCTGACCTTCAAAGCCTCATAAGATTTGGGATCATCAATGTTAACTGAAGGATTGCCTCATCCCTTACAAACCTGCCTGACCATTAGGGTCCTCTTCAGAGGCCCTTCTTCAGGTGCCCCCACCTGAAGACAGATGAATCTTCCTAGGAAGAGAGTTCCCAGGGAAATTCATCTGTCCTTTTCTGTTATCATCTTCTGCCAGTGTGTGAAGATGTCTTTGTTTCATTTGGCATTTTCTCAACATCTCTCTTTCCTAACCAATGTTTTCTTTCTTTTTTGTACGTACTTTAACCTTGTTTTAATGTTTTTTTTAAGTTTAAAATGTTTGAAAAGAGAATTGATTTTACTGTCAGTTGCAGGACTGTTTTGGAATGGCACGTGTAGGGTGTGAAAGACTGAAATGAATGCTGCATTAACTTGCAGGGAGGAAACCATGTCACAGCCATGGTGATGCTGCAAATACCAGTAATGCACAAGCTATTCCACCAGAACAAAGTTGCAGAAAGTGGATAGTTTTACTGTACAGGAAGCAATAGTGGACAAATTGATCAAGGATTGTCAAATATACAAGAACTGACCAGGACCTGAGTTCCACTGAAATCATTTTAACACTGGAGTCTCTGCGCCAGGCTGTAGGCTGGAGTGTGAGCCGGGGCAGGTTTCCCCATTTCTTCCACCTCCCACATGGGGGAGCATTTGGTCTGGTGCACCTTGCCTGTCCTGAATTTGTGCTCCCACATGGGAGCCGGAGCAGGTAAGTTCATAGTTCGGAAATAGTCTGAGAATCCCTGGTGAGCTAGGCATGGTATTGGAAACATCACTATAGATCTATCTCAAACTTGGGAAAGGCAAGCTGGTACTCCAGAACAGTGGAGGATAATGCCCCACACTAACTGAAAAAAACAGGTAACCCATGGTTGGCAGAGCCAATATAAAGTGATCAGTTTGTAGTCCCAGCATTTTTGATCAGGCTGAAGAGAAAAAGGAACTGGAAGATATATAGCAAAGCCCTCAATCACTGATGAACTTAATACGTGTTTCCAGAAATCACAGTTTCTCATTATTCTGTTGTGTAAGACATAGGACTTCATTTACAGGGCAGCAGCAGCCATATTTGCAAGAGAATGACCCCAAAGTATAAAGATAAGAGAAGCTGCACTGTTCGGTAATTCTTCCAGACTGCTATCATGCTGTGGTTTCTATGCACTAGTATGTCAACCAAGATAGATGGATGACCATGTTCAGGATTCTACTACTCCCTTTTGTATATACAAAATCAGGTTGTCAGTAGCTGCCAGTACTATCGTATCCTCCTAAAGCAGAAGAATATTGTGCAGGATTTTATGAACTACACTAAACTTGAAGGCATTGATGTGGGCTTTGGGCTTCTATTAGGACCAAACCACAGTAATGGCACAGGTCACACAAGATGCTCCCATTTCCTTTTCTATTTTATTTTTTTGCTGAAGTCACAGCTGACTTATGGAGATCCTGTGTAGTTTTCAAAGCAAGAGAGGTTCAGAAGTAGATTGCCATTGCCTGCCTTTGCATCATGTCTCTGATATTTCTTGGAGGTCTCCCACCTAAATACTAATCTGGGCTGACCATACTCAGCTTTTATGATCTGCCAAGATTGGATTAGCTTGGGTCACCCAGGTCAGGCAGGGCCAGTTTATCCATACAGCACATATAGCACGTGCGATGGGCCCCGCACAGTGCCTCCCCCCACATGGATCATGGCCATGGCCTCTCTCTTCCCCCATTTTCCCTCTTTAAGGACACTTGGAGTGGCACCCCATTCCATTGTGGGGGGGGCTCTGCCCTCTCTCTGGCTGCTCCTGCCATAACTGCACTCTGCACAAGGCAGCGGAACTGCGCTTCCAAAGCCTCGCACCCAGAAACAGCCTGGCCGCCAAAGCAAGAACTCCTGCAGAGCCCACCCCTGCAGACCGCTATCACACTGCCATGGCAGCTCCTTGCCCCAACCGAGACCACCCCAACAAGGTCATCCTCTCTCCACACCGCCGCCCTAGGAGCGCCCAATGACCCATGTGGAGCGCCCAACTTCCCCCACCTCTTCCGCACCACCGGACACATGCCTGCAGTTTGTGCCACCACTCCCTACCGCCACCCTGACCTCTTTGGCCCGGTGCTGGAGACTCCACCCCCCCACCGCCAAAGAAGAGATTGCCACATGTCAACCAGTAGGGGACATGTGGGGGAGCCGGGGACACAGCTGGGGGTGCCCCACAGCCTCCCTCTTCCTGGCCTGCCATCGCTTTCCCCCCCCCCCCATGGCAGTGCTGCCCACGCTGGTAACCGCGCCCCACTGGGGACTTATCCCCTGTGGGGGCGAGCCCATCTGCCGGGAACCCCAGTCATCCCCCCCCCACGGGACAGCTTGACGAGTCCACCGCTAGAATTGCCAGCTGCCTTCACAATGGCACCAGGGACAGGGGGGCCACCCAGGGGAGGCAGGGGTCCCCACGAGCCTCCCTATCCGACCGTCCGTCCACACGGCCTCCCTATCCCCAGCACCCACTTTCCATCTCTAAATTCTCACTGCCACCGCAGAGGGACATGGCCGCCCCGGGGACTCTTCCAGGACAGCTACAGGGCACTGCCGCTGACTCCAACCCTCCCTCCACCCTTTGAGGGCCCACCACAACCTCTCCTGCCCTTCCCTGCCCAGCCCTGGATGAGGCTTCTTTCCTCTAGGGCCCGTTGTATTCATGGATACAACAGGTTTATATGCTAGTAAATTAAATAAATGAACAAACATGAATTCATTATTATCCTCATGAATAAGATGTGTTGGATTGGATGGAGGTGGGACTTCCTCAGTTGATGTATAAACCAAGGCTACTATGACTGTTAAATGCTGCACACTGCCCAACAGCTGTTTCTGAAAGCTTATCATAAGAAGCTAGCTGTTGATAATATGGGGAAATATCTATGCCATGTTTTTTCCCTTGTTGCTGCAGAAAGGCTGAAAAAGCGGCTTAGGAATTTTCAGTGCTGAGACTAAAAAAGATGTGGAAATACGCATCCTTGAGATCAATGGATACATGCTAGGCTCTCACATTTAAAAGGAAAGGATGTTGGAAAGTATTACACAATGATTCAGGAATATGAATGCCTTCTCTGCCATTTTTGATTTTATGATGTAGCAAAGTAGAACTCTAGGTTTTTTTGCAAGGGTGACACTAACTTTACCTAACACAGAACTAACATATAGTGGCTTGCAAAAGTATTCAACCCTCTCCATGTTTGTCCTGTTTTGTTGTATTACAACCTGGAAGTAATTGGGGGGGGATAGCATTATTTTATTCTCACAACATGCCGACGACTTTCAAATTGCAAAATCTTTTTTTATTGTGACACAAACAGTATTCAAGACAAGAAAAACAGAATTCATGACTGTGTATAAGCATTCATCTCCCTTGCTATGATATCCCTAAATAAGATCTAACCACTTAACTACCAAAGTCACATAATTAGTTAATTAGCATCCCCCAGTATGCAATCCAAGTGGCACATGACCTGCCACAGGTTATCTGTATAAACAGACCTGTTCTGAAGATCCCTCTGCAGCACCACTAAACAAGTAAGATGGACAACAAGGAGCATGGACAACAAGGAGCACTCCAAACAGGTCAGAGACAAAATTGTGGAGAAGTATAGATGAGGAATAGTTGATAAACAAACATCCCATGAAGGACCATTAAATCCATTATAACAAAATGGAAAGAATATAGCACCACTCCAAACCTGCCAAAAGAAGGCCACCCTCTACAACTCACAATCTGGGCAAGCAGAGTATTAATCAGAGATACAATAAAGACATCAAGGATAACAATGAAGGTGCTGAAAAGACCCACAGTGGAGATGGGAGTATCTGAACATAGGGCCACTTTAAACCATATACTCCACAGATGGGGGCTTTATGAGAGAGTGGCCAGAAAAAAAGCCATTGCTTAAAGAATAAGGTGATGCATTTGGAGTTTGCCCAGCTACAAGTGGTGGACTCTCCAAATACATGGGAAAAGGATCTCTAGTCAGATGAGACATTGAACTTTTTGGCCAGCATGGGAAACACCACATGGGGCACAAACCCAACACTTCCCATCACCCCAAGAACACCATTCCCACAGTGAAGCATGGCGGTGGCAGCATCATGCTGTGGGGATGTTTTTCATCAGCAGAACAGAAGAACTGGTCAGGATTGAAGGAAAGGTGAAGGATAGGGCAATTCTTGGGGGAAACCTATTTCAGTCTGCCAGAGATTTGAGACTGGGAAAAGGGTTCACGTTCCAGCAGGACAATGACCCTAAATATCCAGCTAAAGCTACACTGGAAAGGTTTATAGGGAAGAACATAGTGTCCTGAAATGGCCCAGTCAAAGCTCAGGCCTCAGTCCAACTGAGTATCTGAGGCATGAAGATTGTTGTACCCATGTAACTTGAAGGAGTTGGAGGAGTTTTGCTTGAGGAATGGGCAAAAATCCCAGTGGCTACATGTGCTCAGCTAACAGAGGCATACTCAAGAGACGTGCAGCTGTAACTGTAGCAAAAAGTGGTTCTACAAAGTATTGACTTTGGGGAATGAATACTTACGCACTGTCATGATTTCTGTTTTCCTTGTACCGAGTACTGTTTGTGTCACACAAAAAGATATTGCACCTTCAAAGTGGTTGGCATGTTGTGAGAAACAAATCTCAATGTTGCTTCAGGGGGGTGAACAATTTTGCAGCCACAGAAGAGATATCTGAAAGGAAGGGCTACCTTTAAGGAGATTTATGAAATTCCATACCATATGACATGTTGTTCCTGTGTGGCTAGTTGGATGCATGGTAAACTAATTGCTCCCAAGAGCATGAAGTGCAGATTCTAGTCTGCCCTGTTTTGTAGCTGAGCCAGGAGATGAGATCTCTCCCTTAATGCACCTGTGGCTCCTGTTTGTAAAATAGGTGCTTTTCAATAGTGAGTTGTTGCAGGGCTGACAGGTATGCTTGATGTTACTATACAGCTGTGTGTACCTTGGTTGTTTCCTAGTGTCTGGAATCAAAAGCAATGAACTGCATTACAGAATAGGAAAAAGAATGAGAGATGAAGTACTTGATTCTAATCATTTCCTTGTGTAATAAAAAGAACAAATATTCCACTGCATTTGGCTTCTTGACAGATTTGTATTCTCTAAATTAGTAATCCCCAACCTTTCTATCACTGAGGACCGGTCAACACTTGACAATTTGACTGAGGCCCGGGGGGGTTAGTCTTTTGCCGAAGGACATCACTGCCGCCTGAGCCCCTGCTCCACTTGCTTTCCTGCCGGCACCCCGACTTCCCGCTGCCCAATGGGGGGCGCTGCCAGCAGCAACTGTGTAGCGCCACGTTGAGGGGAGCCACAGCCATAGCCGCCGCTGAAAGCACCAAAGGTGAGGCGGCAGCAGAGTGGCAGGGCAGCCCCGGAGGCAGCAGCCGGGGAGGAGGACGAGGAGGAGCCGCCGCCTGGTACTGACTGATCCTCGGACCGGTACTGGTCCCCGGACCGGGGGTTGGGGACCACTGCTCTAAAGGATGTCATAATGGCAATATATCTATAAACTCTAGTTTAGCCATGATTTCTTTGCCATATACTTTCACGCCAGGATAATTTTTTAATTTTCGAGAATTTAAACAATTATTCAAAGTACAGGAAAGAGTAGGTTATGCAACAAATTCAAACCAACATGAATGCTGGCTTCCAGCATCTGAATGCAGATTTCACATTTTTTTTTAAACTATGCACCTCCTTGATTCAACAGAAAGGTGCATATTTCTGTCACAGGAATAGTTATGATATTGCATAGCCAACAAGATAATCCTTGCACTGTTATACAAAGTTAAAATGCCATACACTTGGGTGATGCTTTTCCCTCCCTAAGTGATGAAGACCAACAATAAATCTAACACTTTCATAAATAATACCAGAGAGCATGCTGTGATGGAAAGAATTTCTAACACTTCTGGTATTTTAGTAATCATTACTAGTCTAGACTTGCCTACAAAATCCTTTACAAGATTTTGTCCTCCTTCAAATTCCTCTTTGTAACTATGGAAGCAAATAGCTTGGTCTGGATAAGTACATCTTTATCTAAAAAAAATCTCCAAATAGTTAAATTAATGTTCATAATAATATATTTAAGCACAAACAATATGCCAAAATAAATATTTGTATATGTCTACAAAAGTTGTAAAAGTTGAAAGTGCTGTAAAAGTTGAAAGCGCTGCTTTAGCCCAGTTGATGCCCTGCAGAGAAGCCATATATACTAGTTACAACTATATAGGGAGAGTCAACAAAGTCTGCGACTACATATATCATATTATCCAGTAAAATATAAACAGGTCAGGAACTTTAATCAAGGAGAACAAGGATTTACCACTGGCAAAATAATAAGGTATCGTAAGTGAGAAAGGTGAAGGATTCATCATCTTCATTTGGAACCTACCCAGTATTTATAATGAACACCAGTTTCATTCATGTAGAAAAGTAGGTAACTGACAACAGAGTGGTCAACATTAGAAACAACACTAGAAACAGAGTGGTACCAAAAGCTGGCCAGTATGTGTCAACCAGCAAAAAGGGTGAGACAAGCATATTAATACAGCTGACAAATATAGATGGAATGCAATATGGCTGCTCATGTTATGAAAACTGGGTTGACTGACCAAGAATCAAGATTTCCATTTAGAGCTGCTTTCTTGCCTCAGCACCCAACTCTGTAAGTTGCTGCATTCCACACTAAACACGCTATACTTCTGTGAGCTGTGTCAAAGAATATGACCACCTTTTGATCTGATGCACCCACTCTAAAATTAGAAACCAGCAAACAGAAATTTTTGTTCTTAAATATTTTATCTTATATCTGTCTACTAGAGGATTTCATGGAGTCTTGAAAATTTAAGGATAACTGTGTTGAAGGTTCTCTACTTCAGGTGAGTATTTTTAAACTTCCTATAGTTAAAACAAAAAGATTAAGCTTTTAAAGTCCTTTTAAAAATTAACTGAATTTTATCTAACTTGCTTTAATATATTTTTTATGTTAATGTTAACAAAAAAACATGTTACATGGTTATGCAGAACCAAGGTTTGCAGCGCAAGTAACTGCTAGAGTGATGGCTAATACTAGGCGTGTGGATTTGGGTTTACCTGAGCCAAAAATATATCCAAAAATCATTTCGCCGGTATATTTTGGGTACATTTCTACTTCTCAAATACATCCAGGATTTTTTGGGAGAATTGGGGAAGGGGGGAGAATCTTTGAAAATATCCGAGATATATTCAGGGATTAACAGCAAAACTGGCTACCCAACAGAACCTACCAGTCCAACAGACCTAAACCGAAAAATGCTGAGGGGGAAAAAAACTGCAAGGGGGGGGGGGGAAGCAAATGACCTGGTAAATCTAATAGTCATGATAATCATTCTAAAATGAACTTTATACTGGTAAACATAATATGTTTCACAAACAATTAAAAAAGAAACACTTCCAAGGATATTTCACTTGTAATACATCTTTTAAACGAAAACCACCATGTTTCACTAACAGTCAAAGTATAATGCAGTAATACAGTAATATCTATGGAGCATGAAGTGAACATTAGAAGATGAAAATTTGGGGATATAATCAGCAATAATGAGTTAATGAAAATGCTCACCTTTCTCTTATAAAATCTGATAGTTCTTTTGTAGACACATGTCCATGTTTCATATTATGATATAGGACATCAAAACCACTGTTCTTCTCCCCCTAAGAATAAAACCCAAAACAACAAAGTTAGAAACCACAAAATCAGGGCACAATGATAGCCCATACATGCACTGATTAAGAGACAAATTCCTTAAGCCTGTTTTATTTACAGTACCTAGTTGTTTTCAGGACTTCAACCTTCATTCCCTTTACTTCCTTATTTGCTAGTTTTTCCAAGTCAGCATATTTATGTTTTTAACTGAACTCTGACATTTTCCACTACAAGTACCTCAATGTGAATGTCTCTTCCCAAAATAGTATACATTCCTTCAGCATGGGAGCCAGTTTTCTCATGTTTCTGCACATTGTTAAAACCATGTTCAGTGATGAAATTATAATTCAGTAGAATCGCAAAAATTAATTACAATTATTCACTAAAAAATGTTGCATCGCATCTATGAAATGTGGTTTGTTTGGAAAGTCAGAAGAAGAATACAATCTGACACAGAACTATTTGCCCCTAATATTTAAATTACACCAGCTTCAAACAGTTTCTAGAAACCCCACAAAGAAGAGCTCTTCCCTATACAATATGAACAAGCAAAGTGCTTCACTTCTAATATTTTGCAAACTCATCTCTCCCACAATGCTTCTGGCCCTAGAAAATAATTAGTGTTTCTTTGCAGTCTATCTGAATGAGTTTAAGGAAGTATGCTATTACTCACCTATTCAACTTTATTTCTTAAGAAAACAAAAATGGTATTACCATAACAGGCATTTCTATACAGAATATTTACTAAGAATGCAACTAAAAGATCTAAACAGTTCTCAATGCCTAAACAAAAACACTTATCTATGTCCAATATGATCTGGGCTTAGGCTACTCCAGAATATTCCAGATAAATTACTGCAAAACTGAATAGCCTATTCTTTGCCAAGTGCTGCAATTGCTGCTAAGCTGCCACCAAGCGATTACTGAAATGTTTAGCAATACAGAACACCCTCCTCCCAAGTTAGATAAAATAACCAGCTACACATCTGCTTGTGCAGCAGTATCCAACAGGACTGTATTCAGCAGATGGCTCAGGTCTGACAGATCCAGCTATTCATCTGATAAGATGCTATGACCCTCTGACAACACAGCAAACACATATCAATGAACAGACTGGAATTTACTGGACGAATACACATCCAGCGTTGACTGATATACAAGATGGATTCTTCAACTCCAGTAACTGCAAAAGGAACAACACAGCTTCAAGCATGCACAAATGCCTATGAAGAGAATGCAAAAGCAGTGGATGTCAGCAAAGTATTCAGTTCTTCCTGACTTGGTTTCATACATAATCAGAGTAAACAAGGTCTAGGCATGATTGAAATGTCTCTGTGGTCATGGATTGACATATAGGGAAAGGAACAACATGCTGAGGAACCTAACCACACTAGACTCTACTACAACAATCCTCTTCAAGCAGTTTTATGATCTCTACCATTTGCTCAGTTTATCTATCAGGCTTGAGGGTTTAGATCCAGTGGTGATGGTTAGATCAAGTTGCAACCAGTAAAATATTGGCACTCTTATAAGACGAAGGCACCACCACTGTGAATAACAATAGTGCCTAATCCAAATAATGGACAAAGATCAACACGAAGTCAGAGCTCAAGAAAAGAAGGTGGGAAAGTGTTTCACATCAAACTCGCAGATAAAGAAATCATGCAGATGATTGCCCAGGAGATCACATTCAGCAAGATGGCAGAGATTCTAATAGTTTGTGTTGCCTGCATTAGTTTGGTTTTTGTGTGTATCTGTTTTAAGTGAAGCCTCTGCAGAGCAACAGAGGAACTTGGGCAACCCTATGCCTTCCGCAGGGCAATTCAGCACAGGGTCAGTAAGGGTGTAAAGGTAAAGGTATCCCCTGTGCAAGCACCGAGTCATGTCTGACCCTTGGGGTGACGCCCTCTAGTATTTTCATGGCAGACTCAATATGGGGTGGTTTGCCAGTGCCTTCCCCAGTCATTACCGTTTATCCCCCAGCAAGCTGGGTACTCATTTTACCGACCTCGGAAGGATGGAAGGCTGAGTTGACCTTGAGCCGGCTGCTGGGATTGAACTCCCAGCCTCATGGGCAGAGCTTTCAGACTGCATGTCTGCTGCCTTACTACAGTAAGGGTGTAAACAATAGCAAATATTTTAGTCCCACAGTAGACTTCTATTATGGTCTTGCTATACTGCTGGTTTCTGTGAAAGGATAGCCTTCTAGTCTCTCTTCCAAGATTCTGACTTGTACCAAATCCCTCTATATGGCTCAAGGAAACCATTTTAGACAATGAAAAAATCAGTAATGAGGCAGGAGGCTGGATGGCGGGGGGGGGGAGGCTGGATGGGAGAGCCTGTGATAATGGAGCATTTCCCACCCTCGGCTTATATGTGAGTCAATAAGTTTGTCCAGATTTTGTGGTAAAGTTAGATGCCTCGGCTTATATGCGGGTATATTCAGTACTTCAAAAATACGCATATACATGAGACAAGCTATTTTGGGGAAATACTGATAATGGCCCAGGATTTAAAAGGCTTGTTTTAGGTTGCCAGAATTGTTTCGTTTTAAAAAGGATTACTTAATGAATATATGATTCTTCAATAAATGGTTTTTATACAACCAGCATCAACAGTATAGTTCAGGCTGGTATTTTTTGTTGGTTCAATCTATTATAATCAGCCTTCTACCTTGACACACAAAGAGCTGGGCTAATTCTGTACTTATCGTATATACTTGCATATAAGCCGAGTTTTTCAACCCTTTTTTAAAGGTGAAAAAGTCCCCCTCGGCTTATATGCAGGTACCAAAAAAAAAGCTGCCAGAAAAGAAAAGAGGGCAGGGGTGGGAGACAAGTATACTTAACTGAAGTATTCAGGAAGAAGAAGAAGTGCAGCAAGCCCGGGAGGGACAGTGGGAGGGGAGGGAAGAACAGTCTCCGCCTCCCCCCCTCACTGCCTTAACGAGGCTAGCACAAGGCTAGCATGTGTTGCTGCTGCAGGAAGCTCTGAAGGGAGAGCAGAGGGAGAGCAGAGAGCAGAGGGAGAGCAGAGAGCAGAAGGAGGAAATTCCCCTAGACGAACAGAGCACCCAGCTAAGAAGGAAATTGAATAAGAAGGACTGGATATAAAAAGGCAAGAGGGAAAGAGGGATGAGGAGGGGAAAGAGGGAGGAGCATGGGGCGAAAAGGAAAAAGATCCTACCCAAAAAGGAAGGGGAGGGGGGAAAGCCACTTTCCAAATACCAGCCTTGGCTTATATGTGAGTCAATAAGGTTTTCCAGCATTTTATGGTGAAATTAGGTGCCTCGGAATATATGCGGGTCGGCTTATATGCAAATATATATGGTACTTTGTTTTTCCCATTGTGGATCCAGCTGAATTCTGATCGATTTGAACTCAGGTCTTCCTCTATTCCCCCCCCAGCCTCCGCCAAAATTTAGAATGGGAAGGGGAGCTAAGTGTAGCAGGAGTCTCTTTTTTTTCTTTTCTTGAATGGGGGGGGAATTGGAGGCAGCAGATGAGGGGGGAATAAATCCATGAGTTAAATCTCTGCTGAGAGAAGTTAGGGCTTCTGGAGTACAGTCACTTTAAGACAAGCCTTGTAACCAGGAAGTCTCTGAACTGACACCCTGGCCAATCAGGGAAGACTGCTTTGCTATGAGGCATGAAGAAGGGAGTTAATTTGCAAAAGCAAATATCTGCACACTTACTGATGCCAGTTTTCCAAATATTGAGGGTTATATACATTTCTGTATATCGCGGGGGAAAGGTAGGGTCACTCCGGATCAATCATGCATGTTGCAGAGGGAAAATTTATAGTGACCAAAATCAAAATGGAAATCAAATTCAGTGCAGACGGGAGGGATTTATTCAAACTGGGAATGGGTAAAAAGCTCTGTGTAGACTACACCCTGGTCTCCCACAAATATTCCTATTTCAGCACAGTATCAGAAATCCAGGGGAAAATATACAGTGCAACACGGATCTTTGCCAGAAAGGGGTTCATTGTGTTATGTAAGATGTGTGGCCCATTACTCCCATATCTGTTATGTAAACAAATTGTGATGTGGTCTGTGAACATTATATATATCACAGAAGCATAACTAAATCTTTTTTAACTAAATGCAACTGAGATCCACTGGCAAACCTCCAGTGCATGGAAACATTAAAACCCAGAACATCCTTGGAACAGGCTGTGTTACAAGTTTTAAACAAGTAAAATGTTTAAACTTATAAAGATATGAGTCAAAAGCAACAAAAATCAAACACTAAAATGGAAATGAAAGTAGCAGTGCAAGCAATATAAGTCTAGAGTATTACACAATCAGTACATAACAGGAAACATATTACAGGAATTCCTTGTTCTGCAACCTACCCTAACACATGTTTATTGTCTGTAGAAAAGATAGTAGGGATCATTTGGCTTTCCCAGCCAGAAAATCTGAATTTTGAAATGTGTAGTAGCACATTAACATTAGATATGTAAGAAACAAGGATTTCTGTGTCAAAAATAGCACTCTTTAAATGGTAAACAAACCAGTTAATGACAAAGTAGCTTCTACAGAAGCATTAGCTACTTTGTTAAATTTGTTCAGGATTACAGGACAAAACAGAATTTAAATGCTAAATATTTTACTACATTTCTACTACAAGCATAAAGTCTGGGGTGAAAAAATAGTAGATAGTGGTTCAAATATAGACCAACTAAATTTGACTGCAAACTCAGTCAGCACACATATACACATTGGACACTAAGTGTCCTGACCCAGGCAGTGAATGTGGCTAAGAGTGCCTGTTGTGCTTTTTCCAAGAGACGTCTGATCATGGCTATACATACATTGGTGATACGTATTCTGCTGTTGCTCTCCTTCCAAAGGCCCCAACAACCAGAAAAATGCTATAAAACTCGGAAGAAGAGTGCACAGATTTTAAAAAGCAGCATTATAGGAAGTGCTATGAGTCTCTTGTGGCGCAGAGTGGTAAGCAGCAGAAATTTTGTCTGAAGCGATGTCCATGAGGTTGGGAGTTCGATCCCAGCAGCCGGCTCAAGGTTGAGTCAGCCTTCCGAGGTCACTAAATGAGTACCTAGCTTGCTGGGGGGTAAATGGTAATAACTGGGGAAGGCACTGGCAAGGCCACCCCCTATTGAGTCTGCCAAGAAAACGCTGGAGGGCATCACCCCAAAGGTCAGACATTACTCGGTGCTTGCACAGGGGATACCTTTACCTTTACGGACATTTTAAGCAGCACACCACAGAGTTTCAGAACTGCAATGAAGGGGTAGAAAACAGAAGAAAACAGTTTCTCTCAAAAGTGGCTCAACCATGCTTTGCTAACCCTATGCAAGCGGGTTTGTATGAACAGGTAAATGAATTCCCTCTAGCTGCCTGTTACTAAAATGGGTCTGTCTAAAATGAAAGGAAAAATCCATTAGCAACCAGCTACTAAAACAGCATACAAAGGTAGCTTGAAAATGGCCAGTATGTTTAAGTAATATTTTAATGTGAATGGTGATAGATATGTTCAACATTGCCTTTGACAAGAATGGACTGTGTTTGCCCTCACATTCACTCTGTAATGTAAGTCATCAATGTTCTTTTTTTTTTTTTAATGGTAGAGAATCAATCCTGCAAAAGAAGCTAGCCAAAGGCTACACCATGATCCATGACAAATGATGAGATTTGAATGTGGTCTGCACAATCCAAGACTCATGGGCCCAAAGCAGTTCTCTTGTACTGGTTAATTTACCACAAGCAATGAAAGTTGTTCTTATGCAGGCAATTCAATAGCTAGGTTTTTCAAAGGCAAATAAACCACCTTTGGAATAGGAGAGCTTTTTCAATTATTATTTGCTTTATTAGACTTCATGAGAGCTGCTGCTAGACAATACCACACTTTGAAAGTTATTACTCAGAGACTAAAAGCAATGATGAACAAAACAAGGGTGAGCAAGCATCATCTAAAAGATGGATGCTATGGGTCAATATAAAATGATCCTGAAAATGCTACACAGTTTGTGTTGAATGGCGCTACACTCAAGATCTGGCCCAGGCAGTGAATGTGCCTAACAGTGCCTGTTGTATCTTTTCCAAGAGATGCCTGATCATGGCTATACATACATCAGTGATATAGTCTAAAATATTGTAACGTGCTTTCAATGGAGTTACCACGTACCGTATATACTCGCATATAAGTCAACCAGCATATAAACTGAGGCACCTAATTTAACCACAAGATCTAGGCAAACTTATTGACATGCATATAAAGCCGAGGGGGGAAATGCTCAATCATCACAGGCTCCCCCATCCAGCCTCCCCCCAAAAAATATACAGAAAAGTCAAGAGGATGAATAGCTGCTAGTTTTTGTACCCCGATTTTCACCCACAGAAACCAAAATAATAGTTTGGAAGAAGTGATTAAGAAGTGAAAACAAAAGGGGAAAAAAAGATCAGAGTCCCTCAGTCAAACTGTTGATGTCCTACAAGCTGCCAAATCAACGATTGGCTGGCTGGAGCAGGCTTTTATTTCAATTACTGTATAAACCCGTGTATAAGATGAGGAGGGCTTTTTCAGTGTGTACAACAAAAGGTAATAACACATTTTTGGAATTTTGACACGTTTCTTGATTTTCTACTCTATGTCATGAGTGAACATACAGGGATACTATTCTCTTACAAAAGTTGCTACCTTTTTTTCTTATCCAGAAAACTAAAGCACTGCACGTGGGAAAAGACAGTGGTATTAAAAAAACCCACAGATGCCAAATCAGGCTAGCCCCATGGGATTAATAACATTCCTATTTCCCCTGTGAAAGACAGTCCCAAAATTGTAGTAGAGAGGGGAGTATGCTTCTGCACATGGAGCTGCCCTTGAGAAGCGTTCAGAAACTTCAACTGGTACAGAATGTTGCAGGCTGTGGACTGGAGTGGATCTTGACCAGGCTGAACATATTTTCTTAATCCAGATAGGGGACACTGGGGTGGCAAACATGTGACGAGGGTTAGATATTATTATTATTATTATTATTATTATTATTATTATTATTATTATTATTATTATTATATTTATATTTATATTTATACCCCCGCCTCCCCCCGAAGGCTCGAGGCGGCTTACATAACCCCGTCTCCTAAAACCATAAAATGACAATAAAAACCGATAATTTACAGTAATGGCAACAACGATGACGTAATCTACTCATTTGCTCTCCGCATCCTCAACTACAGGAGGGGGGTGACGCTCTCTACCGTCAGTTTGTGAGGGGGGGGGCTGATCTGTATTCTGTATTCATGAAAGTAAAATGATTTTTTTTAAGTTTTATAAACAGACTGAGTTTTTTCTTCAGTGACAGAACCCATACAAAATTTCAGGTAGACATAGGCCAGAAAAACTCAGCTGGGGAAAGGGTTCTTAACCAATTTTAAAAACCCGCTTTCTTAAAGTAGCCCCTAAAAGGAAATTCTAAAATAGTATTTCTTCCCTCTTTATTGGGCCCATTACATACCTGCATGAAGCTGCTAATTTATCAACTGGCAATCCAGTACAACATTATGGATCTACAGTGTTGTACCTGGCTTTTAGTGAGCTCTACTTTTGAAACACCATGGGAGAAAATTAGCCAGGTTCTGTAAACACGTTGCTCACAGGCAAACAGAAAGGCCATGTCGATTCTGGCCAGAGGGCCTGTTGAGTATTCAAATTTATGACACCCTGTTACAACAGCCTAACTGGACTCTGGTGGGCCACGATGATTCTAACAACCCCAAAGGATTTCACCTTGCTTTGTGATCACATTGCCAGAAGGCAGAGTGAAAGGCCTTGGTCATTCCATACAGAAAACCACAATGGAACATATGACTTAACTCTCCAAGAGTATGTATTCATTACAGCTGTAGACCTGGACTTAGGTGGGCTTCATTTTCAAACCACTCCAGAAGGATAACCCCATGCTGGCAGATTGTAGTCACCTTGCCAGTGGGAAGAGTGAGAGGGGATGGCTCTGAGTCTACAGTTAGAGCCCATGACCAGTATGAGCACAGGAAGTGTTACTTGGCCAGCTCCATCCAGCAAGCTCAGTGAAAGGAGTAGCACTCATCATCATCCTTTGCAGTCACCAGCGGTGTGAGTAAGAGGGGGACAATAACAAACGGAATGACCTGCCAGACATATGAAGTTCCAGAATCAGGGGAGAAACAGAAGAACCTCCCAAACAGACCTTTGGGCATGCCTGACCTCAATAGCAGAGAGTGAGTGAGAGGTGTTGGCTGGGTGGGACAATGAGGATGATCTCACCTGTAGTGACACCAAAATGAGCTCCAAAGGAAAAAGTCGGCAATCAGCCACCAATCACCCAATAGCAGGACAAGTGATAGATAATGTTATGGATTCTACTTGACTCCAAACTCCCCACCTCCTAGAAGGGAAGCCCAGAGAGTCTGGGTTGCACTTGGTCACCAGGTGCTGTCTCTCAGTCAGCAGGCAGGAAAGGAAGGATGCAGCCTTTGCCTTTTACAAAGAGGGAAAGAAAGGGAGGGGGGATAGAAAGAACACCCAAACTCCAGGACAAGGCTCTGGGGAAAGAGTCTGGCCACATGGCAATGGCAATCACCATGATAGCAGGGATAATTGGACCCTTTCCCACAGTGTTCCACCATATGAGCAAAGCCCAGAAAAATACAAATGTAATACATATATAGCAATTTAACAATTAAAATTATAAAACTTATACTAAAACCACCAGCTTGGTGTAGTTAAGAGCCACAATATCCTATCAGGAGAGCCAGATTTGATTCCTCATTCATCGACATGCAGCCAGCTAGATGACTGTGGGCTAGTCACAGTCTTATTAGAGCTGTTCTCACAGAACACTTCAGTCATAGCTCTCTCAGTCCCACCTACTTCACAGGGTGTCTGTTATTGGGAGGGGAAGGGAAAGCTATTGCAAACCGCCAGTAAAGGGAATGCATGCTCATCCTACAGTTATATAGATCTGAGTCCCATTGCAATTAATGGCAATTCTGTTATTGGGAAGCAGCAGTGCATGTCAAGTTTTGGAAAGTCTGTATTTGTGCTTCTAAAGCTGAAAAACACCATCCCCACAGCTCTCTAGCATTTCCATGTCGGAGTTTCTGGGTGGGTTTTGTTTTCCGAACTGCCCTGAGCCACTTAGAGATTTCTTTGGAGACCATGCACATGTTCAATGTTACCTCCTGAGCCCCAATCTAGCCAGAATTTGGGACAAGTTGGCCCATGCCAGTTTGTCTCTAACAATTTTTTGGGACAGAATGCCAGGATATTCTGTCTATGCTACTTCATTCCTATTTGAACAGATATAATCTACCTTAAAGCAATTAATACCATCATTGTATCAACAGTTCTTTGTGTCATGAAAGCCAGCTTGTTGTAGTGGTTAGGAGTGCAAACTTCTAATCTGGTGAGAGGGGGTTGATTCCGCGCTCCCCAACATGCAACCAGCTTGGTAACCTTCGGCTCACCACAGCACTGATAAAGCTGTTCTGACCGATCAGGGCTCTCTCAACCTCACCTACCTCACAGGGTGTCTGTTGTGGGAAGAGGAAAGGGAAGGCAAATGTAAGCTGCTTTGAGACTCCTTCAAGTAGCGAAAAGAAGCATATAAGAACCTCCACCTCCTCTTCATTTAAATCCATTGCTTCAGATACTGCTTCCTTATTAAGGAAGCCCTGAAGCAAACTTGCACAATTATATTAACCAGAACCGATGAATTTGTATTGCACAAGAAAACTTCATACCTAATACTGTACAACTTTAAGTATAATAAAATCAGAGTCCAGTAGCACCTTTAAGACCAACAAAGATTTAATCAAGGCATGAGCTTTCGAGTGCAAGCACCCTTCGTCAGACAATGATCTTCTTACATGACAGGAAATATATAGCAAAAATCAGTTCTGTTACATCTGTGTCACAACCAGATACAGCCAATGATAATCCTTTGTCAAAACAGCCAATGAATCCCCTAGAATTCAGTGTACTTTACAAAGAGAAACCAAAGTGTTGCTGGTAGAGAGATCAAAGGCTATCACCTCTCCATATGTTGCTTACTCCATACAACTGTGAGACATTCCTCCCAGGGAATTGCTGGTCACTTCCCAAGGACAGGGAGTCAAACTCAAAATTCCATTACAATGCCATATCTTACAGTCATATTATCACAAATAAAATACATAGTGAAGAATATGGATACACAAGTTGAACAAGGTTAGCATGAATAAAAAAAGCCTTTGTCTCTATTGAGTCCTGGGCATGTCATAGTATAGAGTTTTGTAATAACAGTCACATAATCCCAATTAAAATAAATTGTAAAATAAAAAGTACACTGAATTCTAGGGGGTTAATTGGCTGTTTTGACAAAGGATTATCATTGGTTGTATCTGGTTGTGACACAGATGTAACAGAACTGATTTTTGCTATATATTTCCTGTCATGTAAGAAGATCATTGTCTGACGAAGGGTGCTTGCACTCAAAAGCTCACGCCTTGATTAAATCTTTGTTGGTCTTAAAGGTGCTACCGGACTCTGATTTTATTCTGCTACTTCAGACCAACACTGCTATTCATTTGAATCTAACTTTAAGTATAGTACTTTGAAACTTTTAAATATTATGAATCTTGTAGATCTAGAGCTAAAGCAAATTTACCTGCCACTTTATAAATAAACCTTCTAATAGAAATATGCATTCATTGTTACAAATCTGGGCACAGAAGAACATACAAATATAAAACTCTCACTGTTAGAAAACAGGAATGAATGTGAATGCTAGCAGGAAGCAGGCTGATCTTCTTTGGCATCTTATGAAGATTATTCTTGGAAACACTAAAGTACTACTAAATTGGGAATTTAGCCAATGAAGTACTGAGCTTTCAAACAGTAAAGAAAAAGCAACTGGGAAATGGTATTCTGATGACAACTAAATAATAATACACTGAATCTGGTTTACAATGACTCTCTACTAACTGCATCAACTAAAATTAGCCTCACGTTTTGTTTAAAGGAGGACTATGTTTTTCTTTCAGCTTTTTAAGAACTTGTGCGTTCAGCCTGATGTCAGAGACATCTGATGAACCACGGGCTCTTGTATTTGCAGTGGTATGGTTTACACATACTTCTTCATCCTAGAAATCTTAGAATTCCCAGAATGCTAAAGATGCAACCTGATACTAACCATACCATGCACCTTCTGAATTCAGCAGAGCAATAGGGATACAAAATCAATATGGTCCAAGTGTCAGTAGTGACATTCAGCTATGGAATATTTCTACATATCCATGGTCCTGTAAGTCACCACTCCGATGCGAACTAAACACAGATACAATTGCATGTTAAATCTTTTCTTGGGCTGCTAACCTCCTATAAGACAGAATCACATTTAATACTCTCCACATGGTAAAAAAAAATCTCCCAAATGCATACCAAACTTCTTCCCCAACATGTTAAGACTTTGCAACTTCCCCATCTGAAATTTGAAATGGTACAGCTCAGCAGCAGACCCATCACATGAGCCTGATCATGCAGTTTGGATCTCAGCCATGACAGGTCAAAGACCTCAGATACAACTTTCATATTGTATCACGTCACCTGAAGCAGAATGCTTTTGAGAGGAGTTGGTTCAGTAGCAAGTTGCTTCAAACCACCAAGTTATGAGAAATTATGCAATGCACATTTGTAATTTATATTCCATAATTCTTCCCAATGGGGACCCAAAGTACTCATGTAATTCTCCTTTCCTACATTTGACCATTATTATAACATCCCTGTGAAGTGGGTTAGTCTATGAGTGTTTGTTGGGCCTAAGTGCACCCAGTAAGTTCCCATGGCACAGCAGGGTTTTCAGACCTGGGTAATCCAGATCCTACTCTGATGCCTGAACCGCTACATTATGATAGCTTCAAAATGGGATATTTTATTAAAACATTCATACCCTGCCTTTACTTGTGGATCAAGGCAGTTACTTCTGCCCTTGATTGTAAATCCAATTAAACTTGACTTGGGAATTTCTTCCAATCATTATGGTACTGCTGATATCCTTTAATGACAGGAACAGCAGTATTTTACAAAATACTGGCAGAATATTCTAAGGATCACTCTAAAATTCTTCTTCCATAATTCTGAACAGCTACTCAATTCTATATCGCTTACTCTATCCCAAAAAACAGCAATTTCCCAACAACGGTAAGGAAAAATTTAAATAGTTTTAACTAAGGCACTGCTTCTGGGAATCTCATGGATATATAATATCTGCAGTATAATTATCCAAAATATTTAATACCTACAAAAGCTGTAATCACTACCATAATGTGCCACATGATAATATTTTGCTTGGTTTTATCAAGAGCAGCATTAATCACATGTCTTGCATCAATGCTCAAACATCTGAAGACAGCTAGTTCGGAATGTCTAGAGACATTGCAGTGTAACATGACAGGGCTTACATTGATTGGCTGTCAGCAGTTAACTCTATTAACTGCTTTATTACCTTGTGAACATTTTGTTGGACCGCTGCTGTTACCCAGAAAAGCAAATTCAATTCGACAGATCTTGCACAAGAAATCCTAGATACTATATTCAACATAAATATTATTTATTTATTGCCCCACCTTTCTTTCCTGCTCCCAAGCTGCTTCCATCACTCTCCTCTCCTCCATTTTATCCTCACAACAACCCTTTGAGGTAGGTTAGGCTGAGTGTGTGACTGGCCAGCAAACCTCCACGGTTTTCCCAGATCCTCAGCCCACACTTCAACCACTACAACAAGCTGATTCTCATATGTAACAGTTTAAAAGTAACTATGACACCATTTTTGTTAGAAGCCTATCTGTGTACTTAAAACGAACAAGCAGAAGAAACAGTAGCAGCTTATTTCTTCTTTTGAATTTGGGCATGAGGAAGAATTGAGCAGCAACATACTATCTTGCATGTAAACAATATAATTCCTTGACAGGAACACTTTTTAACATCCTGATGGGGCTTACCAAATGTTTTCGTCCGATTTACCCACTAACACACTACAATGATTTCTAGATCATAAAACTAACTTGCTTCATAACCCTTCACCAAATCTGGGTTGAATAACTGCTCTAGGTACCTACTATACATCCCTGCTTTGTTTGCTTATGTTTAGAAACAAACTGTAAAGGCAGATTCAGGCGTGTAGCCGAGTTGGCCTGAAGTAGCAAAACAAAATTTCAGTCCAATGGCTTTATTCTAGGTGTGAGCCTGCCTGTGCACATAAAAGCTAACACCTAAAATAAAACAATTTTAGAATCCAGTGGCAAGGTGCGCAAATTTCGTTCAGAAACAAACTTCTCAATAAGACATCTCAGAAGCTACCAATAAACCCCCCAGATTTTAAGACCGGGACCCCTCCCGCGGGAGCACTTCGGGATCCGGAAGGTGCTCGGAGAACCATCGCTGGATGGTTTCGCAAGGGGGAAAAAGGAAGCTCCCGCAGGGCGCAGCTCCAGTTTCGGGTCTTTTGTCATCGAGAGATCCAGAGAGGAGAAAAGTAAACATCCCCGTCCTTCGGCCACTACGCGGGGCCGCGCGCCAGGAGAGCGGCGCTTTCAACCCCGCCGACCCCGGCCATTCAAGCGGCGGCGGCGGCAGCGAAGGGGAGGAGGAGGAAGGCGGAGCAGGTGCTGGGGTCCTTCGCACCCGGGCCGGAGGAGCGGCGCCCTCCACGGGGAACCGCGGAAGTACTTGGGACGACGATCCGCTCCCCAAACGCCCCAAGCCGGAGGCGCAGAGCGGCCGCCCGCTACCTCCCCCCCCCTCCCGCGCGCCCTCCCAACCGCCACAACGGCAGGCCCGAGCCTTGCCCCGCAGGCGGCGCGGAAGCCGGGGAAGGACTGCGGTGCTCTCTCTCTCTCCCTCCCCCCCCTCGCCGCGCCTGACGCAGAGCAGCCCCCCAAGGAGGGGGGACCGAAGGGGCGCCACTCCCTACCCAGAAACTCTCCACGAAGTACGCCATGACCATCGCGCCGCTTCGGCCCGGCTCCGACCGCCTCAGCCACCGGGGGCCTCCCAAGGAGGAAACAGCCGCCCAGCGCCGCCCTTCCCCTGACGGCAGGGCGACTCCTCCGCCCGCCGGACTCGCCACAGAGCCAGAGGGAGCACTGCGCACGCGCACGGGGCGCCGCCGTCCGGCACGCAGGCACTGACTGGAGCTCGGCATAGGACGTCCCCCGAACGGTCGCCGTCGCCCGGCGAGGCGAGTGCGCAAGCGCGACGAGGCGGAGGCTGCGAATGGAGGGAGAGCGGCGAAGGAGGCCCGGAGAGGCCCCGGGGAGCCTCCTGGGCGGTTGGAGGCGCCGAGTCCCACCGCCCAGGACTGATCTCTCCCGCCATCTCGTTCCCCTCGTCCTTTTAATCCTTACAGCGGCGACGGCGGAGTTAGAGGGAGAAAGAATGGTGGGCCCGAACTTCGTTGGAGATTAAACCACAGTCCAATATTCTGCCTTTGAATCTCTGGCTACTGTTATATATTCTATTCTACGTCCTGTATTTTTGCATGTTTTTTTTTTCATGGGGAGGGGGCGCTCATTCACAGCGAAACTCATAATGCCTGAAGAAGTGTGCTTGCACACCTTGCATAAAGCTTTGGCTATCATAATAGAAATGAGACAGTTTGGACAAAATGTTAAAGAACAAATCCAAAGTGCAGAGTACAGTGGTTTGGCCTTGTCTGCAGAATGAACACCAGCAGGCTGCCTCATACACTCTTCTGGTGAGAATGACCAACTGAATGGAAGATCCAACAACTGGCGCCAAAGAAAACATGGCTTAAACAGATCAAGGAAAACCTTAGAAACCGGTGATTAACTATCCACATGGCCAGAACTACAGCCACCAATTGCCAAGAGTGGAAACATATTATAAACAAGGCAAAAAATCCAGCGGTTCCTACAGCAGTATATTGGCTGATAGGATAACCTGCTCCACCAATCGCCAGCTAAAGGATAAAAAGACGAAGCCACTGAACTCAAAATTTGTTCTGCTGCTTCAGACCACCTGAATCTATAGAAACTCTTACTTTAGTCTGCAAATCCATGTGGTCCTTTTTCAGACCAACTAAAGTAATACAACAAAAAAAACTATATTTTCACCACCCAGAGCCATTTGGTAGGGCAGTATAAAAATCTTTAAACAGCCCCGTGGCGCAGAGCGCCACGGACTGAATAAAGCAGTAAGGGCACTGTGGGAGGAGTTAGGGCGGGCCCTGTCCGGGATAAAAACTCGGAGGGGCCCCTCCGAGTGTCCATTCCGCCCCAAGCAGGCAATGGGGAGCTGCACGAAGTGCGGCTCCCCATTTCTTGCTTCACCTGCACAGACAGCCACGGGTGAGCGGTGGGCCGCGCCACCTTCTCCCGGCCGGCCGCTCCGCCGGCCGGGAGAAGGCTCGATAGAGCCTCGGGTGGGGGGTGGCCCCGCTCCCACGCAATCTAGCGCCCATTTCATTCCTGAGTGAAATGGGCTTTAGATCTAGTCTTAATAAATAAAAACATTGTGAGTTCACCAGAACTTTCAATCAAGTTGGATTTTAAAATAAGGGGTGTGTTTGGTGGGGTGGACATGTATATAAAACATCTAGCAACTAAGTGTTCTGGAGCATTAAAAGCTTACATACTGTGTTGTATTACTGTAGTTAGTCTTAACAAAAGATATAGCATGTTTTTATTTCTGAATGGTCCTGTGATTTTATGCTCCTATCTGTTTTTTTTACTAAATTGCCAACCTGCTGCTGATGTTCTTTGAGCCATCTGTAGAGTCACACATGAGAGTTCAGTACCTTCTCAGAAACAATTGGGGGAACAATAGAACATTTAGAGCATTAGCCAAGAAATTAGTACTCATTCCCCCTCTCTTCAAGAAGAGACTTCACCATCTACCTGTGTCCATGTGGTGGTGGGAGGGCCACTTCATACCATCACATAAATTATCTCACAGTGTCTTAATACAACATTGGTCATGGTGGAAGGTGGTATAAAGCCACAGCTGACTTAGGGTTTTCAAGGCCAGAGACATTCAGAGGTGGTTTGCCATTGCCTGCCTCTACGTTAGAATTCTGGTATTCCTTGGAGATTTCCCATCCATTTTCTAATTTACAAAATATGAGGTCGGGCTAGCCTGGGCTGTCTCGGTCAGTGAGAATGCAACATTAGCCACTTTCCACACCAAGTGGACAGTATGGATACTTTAAAGTAAACACTTCTGTGTAAAGCCAGAGTGTCAAATATTACCTCCTCTCATATATGCATATCCAGTGCTTATTTTATTGCATGTATCATTCACCTTTCTAAAGACATATAGTATCTGCAAAGATAGATGGCATTAACCTGGTTGTAACTTTACACAGGCTGGGAAGGGATTAATTTTTTTAAAAAATGGTATTAGTACAGTAGTACCGAGCACCTTTCAGATTAGCACATTCATAACTGCTTCTGTAATCTTATTTCTCCAGTGTGAAAAGTTGTTATGGAAACAGCATATAACACCTGTGAGTCCCAGCATAGCAAAGGAAAAGATTGACCTGGCTGCAGAAGAATGCTATTCTTCTGTGACAGAGGTTCAAAACCATATATCAAAAATAGGTAATGCTCTTTCCAGCTCTTCCTGAGAGTTAAGGAAGAAGGAAGGGCAAACTGCAGCCACGCAGTTTCAAAAGTGAAATGGAACTGAATCTAAAATCTCATTGATTTAAACCTAAAACAGCATTGAACACATAAACCATAGCCAGTGTAAACTAGCTGGAGATTCAGATATCCAGAAAAGTACATTTAATGTAAATTTCCAATGCACTTTCAGATTCATCCTCTGGGATTTTTTTTAAGAAGAGCTGGGGGGGGGGGTATTCCACTTTTTACTATCCAATGGCGTCTCAAAGCAACTCACCTTTCCTCTCCCCACAACAGATACCCTGTAAAGTGAGTGAGGCTGAGAGAGCTCTGAGAACCATGAGTCGGCTCGAGGTGACCCACCTGGCTGCCTATGGGGGAGCAGGGAATCAAACTCAGTTCTCCATTTTAGAGGTCACCATTCTTAACCACTGTACAAAGACCGACACATGGAACTTGTCCTAGTGAAACAATATCCAGTGGGTTCCCACCTTTCAGCAGAAACAAAAATGAATCTTGGAGCACCTTAAACACAGGGTAGAAAAACAAGAGTGCCTACAGTTAATGCATTAAGATGGGTAGTCATGGTAGTCTGTAGCAGCAGAAAAGAGCAAGAGTCCAGTAGCTTAAAGACTAACAAAATTATGACAGGTTATGAGATTTTTGTAAATCACTGCTCACTTCTTCAGATATAGCTTTCTCATACCCTGACACGAATGTAAATGTTGTTATTCTTTAAAGTGATTTTTGCTCTCTTGCGTCAACATTAGGTTGTTATGGCCCTTCTAAGTACTGTCCACAATTATTTGCTCACTCACATGCTATGTATGTGTATTTATTGAAGGAGAAAAGGTGGACTGGAGTAGGCAACCTTTTTGGCCAGAATGCCAAAGTACATGAAGATGGTTTGCAAAAAAAGAGAAACAAGCTTTGCACTTAGCCAGGCACACTGGGTACAAGCTGAGACCCAGCAGCACAAACAGCTCTTCAAGGGTCATCTTAGTCCTTCAGGCAAGGCAGAATGGTCTAGTACAGCACATGTGTCAGGACCATGGCTTACTCCAGAGGACAGGAACATCAGGCAGTGCTGACCTTCTTTGAGAAGATTGGGCAGGGCAGCCAACTCTTTAAAGAAGTTCAGGGAAAGGAGCCAGTCAGCTCACTAAACCATGGTGAGTATCCATTGGCTCGGGGGTTTGTTACTCCCCAGGTCAGGGCTGGGGAGAGAGGACTAACTGAGTCCATGGTTGGTCCTCCCTTGGCCTTCCAGTAGGTGGGACTAGGTACTTGGTAGAGCAGAGTGGGGGAACTGGGTGAAAGGAACCCTGCCCCCATTACTCTATTCTGAAGCCCAACGAAAAGCAATCCTGGAAAGTGAGACCACTCTGCACCCAGCTCCAGTGGACCCTGACAGAGGATTCAAGATAAGCACAGATGACAGTACTGAATGACACTGGAGGAATACTATGTAGCATTTAACTATCCTTACTGTGAGAGTCCTATGTGGGAATATTCACCATGCTAAATAAATGGAAACCGCGTGGCCATTAAAGAGTCATTACCATGGACCCCTTCAGTAACAGACCACACAGAAAAAGAAAGTTCAATAGAATGTTAAAAATTTAGCTTTTAAAATAAAGCCTGAAGAGTTTGAGGAAACTGAAAGCACCGTTTATTCACCAGTGTTTTGGAAAGGGCATTCCCGATAATAAAGCAGTGGTGCTCATTTCTAGCAGCAATGAAATGGCTGGGTGGCTTCTTCTAGGTTTAATATATCGTTCTCAGCCAGGCTGAAAGTCTTGTCTGCCAAGCTGCATTCTTTACATACTGTCTTATTAAGAACAGGCATACTGGGCTGTGCCTTGCATGTTACCTTTCGGCTATTGTAGGGCTTGCACAGATGATATTGTCAGAGATGTGGAAAAGCTATTATCCTCATAATGCACCCTTTAGCATTTTAATTTTGTCTTACAAAGTAAACAAGCTTCCCTCCCTTATAACAGCAGTCTGTGGAAGCAAGAGGAGGAAGTTCTCTCCTCCCCACCTTCTTATAAGTCTGCTTGGACTATTGATGTCCCACAAGTATTGCACATGCAATGGGGAAGCAATAATTTCTCTTTCTTTCTCCCTTCAGCTCCTCACCATCAGTGAAATTTGTTTGGAGTTCTCCCTGTTGCCCACACACCTCAAAGCTCCAGCTTGTTGCACTTATATTCCAGTCTCCTCCCTCTGGGTTTCCTTTCTCAATATATCCCCGGCTTAAACCCTCCCCTCTGCCCCAAGTATATGACACATAAATGAAGAACACTTGTATATCATTCCATAACATCAAAACATTTTATTTTGGATCATTCCTGCATTCTACTTTCTTTGGCTGCTGATCCTCCTCTTACAATCCGAAAATCATCTGGCTAGACAAACTGTGGCAGAAACCAGCAGAGCCATGTTTTGTGTAGTTAAACTAGAATTCAGGAGCACCTATTATCTTGCCCAAGGGGTACTACACATACAGCTCTAATCCCAGCAAGGGAGTGATATTTGAGAAATAGCACCCCCTTCCATTGTGCGGTTGCTCCCCACAGAAGTAGTTCCTATCTGTATATTAAAAGGGCTAAATTTGGCTTGAAATTGAGAATCCCATAGCATTTATGCCATACTATTCCTCAGGGTTCCTTACTCCCAGTGTTACTTAGTATTTGTAGGAAACCAGATGGTGCCATTGGGAATCAGTGTCAATGCCAAGCTACATTTTCATCTGAGTAAGGGTGGTGATGGATGTGTTGTAAGGTCGCCCCATTCAGCCATGGCCTAGACAAGGCAAAAGTTTTTGTCGGCAGATGTTTTGGATTACCTGGGACATTTCATTCTGTTATAGACTTGCACTTATGGAGAAGGTAAGTAGCTTGAGGGTGTTTTTAAATCCAGCCATTCCTTGAGGTGTGCAGGTCACATGAGCACCTTTCATCAGTTTTGGTTGGTACATTGACTGTAACCTCTCTTGACCAGGAATACCTTCAGTGCATTTACCCACTCAGCAAAGGTCATCTTAGTTTCCAGCAATGTCTTTTGGTAACAAGAAAAGACTCCCTCATTTGTACAAGTTTTTGCTCCCTTTCTGGCACTGTGCTCAAGGCAGTTCATACAAGTGGAGAAAGGAGAGGAAAACCAGAACAGATGTGTCACTACTTACATAATTACAGAATGACTATATTAAACAATAGAGTTCTGGGAAAGCAGGGGTAGATGGAGTAGTTTTAACTGCTGCTCATTAGGTTGATTGCTAACTTCTGTTAGCAACTTGGTTAAATTATAAAATATTTGTTCTGTGCTTTAAATAAAGACCAACTGCTAGCATATCTAGAGGAAGCTTCAGCCTTGGACCCATTCCAGTTTGGCTTCTGGCCTTGCCATGGGGTGGGGATAAGTTGCTGGTTGCTCTGATGGATGACCTCTGACAACAGCTGGAAAAAGGATTGGTGCTGCTTGTGATGTTGTTTCTCATGGCAGCACTCAACATTGTTGACCATGAGCGTTTGGCCCACTACCTTGCCAACATGGAATATGTGGGACAGCTTTACAGTGGCTGATCTGCTTTGGGGTCGCAGACAGAGCGTCGCAGTTGGGGATAATCAGTCATACCACTGCCAACTCCCTTGTGGAGTATCACAGGGTGTAGTTCTCTCCCCAACTTTACTCAACATCTTCATGACCCCCAACAGCCAGCTCATCCAGAGATTCAGGCTGGGGTACCATCAATATGATGATGACACCCAGCTCTACCTCCTGATGGATAGCCACCCAGATTCACTCCCAGTGTCATTCACCAGATGCTTGGAAGCAGTGACAGGACGGATCAAGCAGTTGCATGAAATGCAACCCTTTAAACACAGAGGTCCTGTGGCTAGGCAGGAAAGGACCAGGTGAGGCAATGCAGCTGCCGTGCCTGGGTGATATATAGCGTACAGCTGCACACACCACCAGGAATCTGAGTGAGATTTTCAATGCTTCTATCACCATGGAGGCACAGATCATGAGAAGCATGACTAGCATTTTTCTATGTTCACCAAGCCAACAAGCACCTACTTGGCTTCGGGGCACCTAGCCACGGTGATCTACAAAAGGTTCACCTCTGGATTGGACTACTGTAACTTGTTCTAAGTGGGCGTACCCTTATCCCTCACCTGGAAACTTCAATTGGTCAAGAGCACAGCAGCCTCACAGGAACACTTTGGAAGGCCCATATCTTGCCTGTGCTTTGGCAACTGCACTGGCTCCCTGTTGAATTATGCATCAGTTTTAAGGTATTGGTACTTACCTTTATGACCATTCAAGGTCTGGCAACCTCTCTGCCTATATGCCCTGAAGAGTGCTCCACTTGGCAAATACCAACCAGTTGGTGGTCCCTGGCCACAAAGAAATACATCTGGCCTCAGCCAAGGTCACGACATTTTCAGTCCTGGCCCCTACTTGGTGGAATAGGCTCCCGGACACCTGGGTCCTGGCTGAGCTAGCTCAGTTCCACAGGGCCTACAAGATGGAGCTCTTCTGCTAAGGTTTTGGTTGGGGCCAGTGAGTCTACATCTCATGCCTCCCCCTACAAAAACTATACCAAACCTCCTCACCTCCCCTTCAAGTCACAGCACACGAACATTTCATGTTGGATAAACACTAACTTATAATTCCATTGCTAGTTTTCCACTCACATGGGCCAAATGTGTTAAGCTGAACTCTTTCATAAAAATGTGTTTAAATGGCCTCTCTCTAGATCAGGGTTCCCCAACTATTTTTAGAAAGTAGGTGGGGCTTTTGCCCAGGACACCTTCCGACACTGGAGACCTATTGGATGGTACAGATTTTTAAGAAGTTGCTTCAGCAGCAGCTGCCACCATAGCTCTTCATTGTGTGATTAAGCAAGCCATGTGTATGCAAGAAAATATTTCAAAACAATATGTTCATTTTAAAAGGCATCCTGTCAAATAGAGCTTCTGACTGAAATGTTGAACGGTTACTGCCAGAGTTCTGGATAACATGAGTAGCTAACATTTTGTGGTTGGCTCTGCCTCCTGTGGCAGCCATTTTGTGGTTGTACCCACTATCAAGTGTCAGAATTCCAAGACTGCCTGCAGGCTCAAAAAGGCTGAAAACTCCTTCTTTAGATCAGGCGGATTTCATCTTTGCTGCTACACAAACAGAAGAACAATAAAGCAAATCATCTTGAAAACCTGGAAATCAAGCTGGTGTGTTTTGGAAGTCCTCTATTTCAGTGTGTACTTCACTAAAATCAAACCAAAGCTGTTGAATGAAGTCTTCCTCTTTCCATTAAGAATCAGAGTGCAGCAGCTATATTTAAACAAATTTTATTAACATAGTCAAGCAGTGATTAACATTCACATCTATTGTCACATCATACAAATGTAAATACAAAATTACTACATTACAATATATATTCTCTGCATGATCCAAAATATTTGGTGGCCCCAGAAAACTCTTTAGAATTCAGCAGCTTATCAAAAATCAAATAATATTCTATTTAAAATGAAGTTGTGGTTGCACAGAGGCAGACAAAAATCAATTTCATACAGTTTCAGAAAGATATGTTCGAAGGGAATATTCTAACATTTACAGAAAACACATCCAAGTTAAAGCTTTCAAGCAACTCATACAACCTAAGTTGTCAGCAGAAAGTTCTGTCCATTTTGCTGCTTCAACTATTGTTAGTGCATCCAATTCTAACAGTTAATACTAGGGCAGATAAGAGTTTGCAAGGAGATGAATTCCTGACAAAATCCTCGGGGGGGGGAGTGCTCTTTGAGATTTAGAAGGGGGGGCCTTAAAATCTTCCCAGGTATTTCTAGTTTTGCTGCATATCCAAAAGGAGACCCCTATTCTTAAATAGATTTTCATGTAAGAAGAAAACACAACACATTACAACATCAGTGCAGAAACTGATTTGCAAATGTAACCGTCTGGTTTAAAAGTGCATTTCTCCACCAAAACAAATAGTTGAATGTTGACTTTAATAGAACTGTTCTAGTTTCCCTGCCTCTTTCTCTCACTCACAAACAGACCACAATTTCAGCTCAATCACTTACTGAAAGAAAACTACGAAGTATGCCCTTATTAACGTTTCATTCAGGAAAGCCTAACACTCAGTTGCTCTGACAAAACAGAAATGAGCAAATACCAGCTGTGGATATCATTTTGGACCAAAGAGTGCAGTGCTGAGTAGTTCTCCATTAGAAGGTATAGATTTATCAATCTTTTCACCTCTAGATGAAATTTTTGAAGTAATTCAATACTTTTTACAGTACATAATAAATTCATACGCAAATAGCAAAGTATCTTAATATATTACTGCTTGGTGTTCAGTAGCTTACAGCAGCATCGAGTCTGATCATTAATATTTACTGCTTAACACTAAATTAAGAAGTGTTAAGACTCTAGCTACTTACTCTAAAAGGTCTACATATCTATACATGAAAATATATCAGAAGTATTTACGCTGAGTCAGTCTTCTTTAAAATCAGGAACAAAACTTTGTACTGCATAATATAAAGCACTCTTTATGGTGGTTTTAGGTGCTATTATGCACAGATGCATTCTTCTCTTAAGAAGAATGTTTATCTATCTTTGTTAATACATTCAATATGAATTAAATAGGTGACTTATATTGAAGCAAAGTCATGGCTGTGTTAATTTAGATATGAGTTTAAGACATTAGGCAGTTCCTATATGAAAGACAAACTGGTACACTTAAGACATATTAGAAGCTTCTATCTGAACAAAAAGGGTACAAGAGTATTTACCTGAGATAAAACTAGTATGAATAGTACTTATCCAAACAGCAACAAGCAAACAGCAAGTTTCAATTTTGGAAATCCTCCTACAAGTAGTATAAATCTAATCATACAGTATTTATGTAGTTTAAGTAATTAAATACCAATGCAAAAGAAAAACACAGAACTATCACAGTGTGTATCAATAGTGTTTTACAAAATTAAAACTGCTTTATGTTTTAAAAAATTCTATTGGCTATGTATTTTCAACACATTCATTCTTTTTATGCATGTTGTCATGACTGCACCTTCTTAAGTGGCAAAAAAACCAAGGCTACAGATCTACCAAAGTGTACTTAACTTGGGAGCAATCCCCATTGAAATGAACTGTAGTTGCTTCCAAGTATTTTTAGGATCAAGATGCAAAACACTGGAATCTAGATAGTATTATAACTAATACCTATATACCTATTTAGAAAATAAAGCTAGGTAAAAAGTTTACAAAACTGATCCAGTTCCCTTACATTTCACTTTTAAAGAAACTAAACAAAGAATATAAAGGAGACTTTCCCCCTTAATAGTCAAAAAACTGTGCTACTAGAAAACCATATCATATCAGACAAGTTTAATCTGCAAAAAGAGATGCATTTAAACGTTTTAAAATATACTTTCTGTTACCAACTTAGGTTGATCAGCAGCTTTATTCACTGTTAGAATCCTTCAACTGTAGGGGGGCCTCGGACAAGAAAACAAAGGCATATACAAAAACAGTAAACACTGACCTCCTGAGGTTTCTACAACAAAAAATATTCAAGTAGAAAATCTACATCACTTAGCAGCGGCTATTTCTGTAGTTTAGCACACTAAGCACTTTTATTTACTGTGTAAGGAGCAGATTTAATAAGCCGTGCTTGTAGCATGCCAAGAGGCAGAGAACACTGGAATGTAACAAAGACAAACACACAAACCTACTGGTATCAACATTCAGTCAACATTCAAAAACTGTCAAGACTACACAAAGAGAATTAAGATGCTTTTATATATATCCCATGATGCAATTATATTTGATTTGTAACTGTTAGTGTTGTATTAGAATTGTTTGCCTCAAATTATAACCCAGATGGTTTCTGCAAATGTACAATACTTTATACAGTGTGAATGATTGTTTGCTCTGAAGCATGAACTCACTAACAAGCATCAGTTGTAATATTGCTTTCTTGTTACTTTTCTGCCTGATCAGTTTAGTCACAGTAGAGCAGTCACATCCCTCTATATTAATCCCAGTAATAAAATTATATATTTAACAAGCGGCTATTGCATACTAACCTTTAAACATTATTTGCAACTCAACAGTTCAACTTCGTTAGGGCCAAAACAAATAAAAAGGGTTTTATGATTTATAACTCAATGTTCTCTTGCATTAATGCCCTGTCTACACACAGAATAATTTAAATTAAACCCTCGTCTAAGGCAATTTATATCCTCAATAAATTTTTATGTTATTGGGAATTTATATCTAGGCCTTTGATTTGAAAAGCTGCAAAAGGAGAAGCTGTAACTTTTGAAATAGCAAACTGATTTGAAAGTAGATCACATGCAGTTTTGTTCAAATAGATTATGTAGTAGTAGTGATTTCAATTTTATAGACTTTTAAACAGAACATGTATCATTTCCAAGCATGTTTAAACCACTCAAATTTGCAAAGCAAAAAAAACAAAAAAAAGGGAATGTATAAGACTTGTGCATGCTTCCATGCATTAAACAAAAACTTGAAGTCATAGTTCATAAATTTCACACTCACACAGCTTGAACTTCAGTGCAATGGCTAAATCAAACAACCTAAAAAAAACCCCCAAGTCATGCAAAGTCAGTCCTTACAAAAATTGTTATCCAGTATTTGTTTCTGCAATGCAAAGATGAGAATCTAAAACATAAGGCGGCTGTTATGGCTTTTTAAAATTTTTGCACAGATTAATTTTGCAGCACTTAAGAGAAAATGGAAAGGTGTGGCTTCACCTCTGACCAGCAGAGTTAGTACTCTCCATTTTCCTTTATCATCATGGGATACTCTTTAGGCAATCTAAATTAATCACAACTTGCACTTTTATAGTAACACAAGATCAAGTGTACCAGTTAAGAGTTTCACATTCACAGTACATAAGAAAATACACATGGAAAGAAAAGTAAAGGATTAACTTAACAAGGATTTATTCACAGGAATACAAGTGAGTAGAAGGAAAACAGAAAAGCTAAACAAATGAAATGAAGAGGATCCAAACCATCTTTCACTCTGTAGCTATTAACTTGCACCCTTGTGCGCACTCTAGAACACCAAGGGCCACCAACATGCGCCGATAATAGTGTCAATACCCTGCTTTACATCCATTCACTTACGTATTTTAAGATCATGCTTTTTTGGGGTGGGGGAATTGTAGTCTGACAATATGTTGGGTGGGAATAAACACTGAAATGTAGCAATCATGTCATTAATTTTCTACAATTGTCTTTACGTGCCAACTAACATTTATGTAGCCTTTAACAGGTCTTACCATGTAACTTTTTTTTTAGAAGTTCTGATAAAAATCACTAGTATAACCATGCAGAAAGCACATCACACTGACAGCACAGAGGCAATACTTTGCACAGCTATATCAGCTTTCCACATTGTGCAGGTTACACAATACAATATCAATCTTATTCCTAACAGATCCTAAAAAGATATTTCAAGGCCTAATTGTAACTACAAGTATTTTATATCTATATCCTTATTCTTAATTAAAATAAAATCCACAGAATCTTAAAGGAATCTTTAAATGCAGGGCTATGCTGAATTGGTAAACTGTAACACAAAACTGGCGCAACGTAAGTAATGTATACCACTCTCACTCTTTGATGCAAGCATGCTACTTTCCCACTAAAAATACGCTCGATCACTATGATCCAAAAACGCATGCCTGAACCTTAAACTGCACATTAAGAATTATGCCTTACTCTAGAAATTAAATCTAATGAAGTACAACCATCAAATTATATTGACTACCTTTAAAGTTTCAATGTAAAATTAAAAAAAAAATTGCCTTTCTTCTGAAATGCCCCTCCCCCCACCCCCAAAATGAAAAGGAGTGACTCATTTGGCATCTTGCAGGTCGCTTCATTTTGTTCAAGTTAACCTTTATTACTTTATTATGGGGTTATTTTAATTTGTACACTGCAAGTGCTTGCTCCTAATACAGGTAACAAGCTTCATTTAACTGTACTAACTTCATTTGTTTAGTTCTTCATTAACATGCAATACCTAGCTACATCTAGGAATCCCTTCAAGATGAAACAATGCAGAAACCCCTTCTTATGACACCTTTTACTTTTGGTAATCCTCATTCTTCGGTTTCTTCTATTGTGTGAACACAATATATTTCCTCTTTACATACCCCCTATAGTTCAATTTTATAGTTTAAATTTTGGTACAGTTCCCCATAATATTGCAGAATGTGCTGTTTTGTGAATTTTTTTGCGCTTCTTCACATCCAGTGCAGAGTTGTAACAGGAGACAGATTTCCACCCACAAAAGCTCCAGATGTTAAAACATTTCCCAACATCGGCTTAATACAGTGACGGCAACACCTCCCTCCCGCCCCTCCCAGTAGGCTTGGGATAGTACTGTATTCCCTACTGGTTTACCCTTCCCCCCAGTAAAGGGTAACATTTTTTTCCCTGGGTGCAGAGGCTCCCTCCCAGTCTTCCAGACTGAAAGACCTGTAACAAAGAAAAGATGTAAATTAAATGTTCAGAATAAACACTATCAGTTATATACTGCACAATGATAATTCTGTTCCCCTGCATGTACTGGAGGAGATATTCATACCAGCAAAGACATTTTCAGAACAAAGTTCTCGCATTTGCCACAAACATTCTTATCCTCCTGTTTTCTAGGATCCACTAAATGGCTTGCATCTAGAAGAGCAAATGTTCTGCTCACACTCTTTCGTTTGCAATGGAGCCTCTTACGTTCCTCCAAAGACTGGCCAGGATGTTCTATAGAAGGGGTATAATGCAGGGACTACAGTACAGTGGGTAGTTGATGGAAACCAGGATATGATGTCTTGTGTATGTTTGGGACTCAGACAATAAAGTCAAAGCAGTTAACAAACATAATAAAAATAGCAACATCAACAGTAGGATGTAGCATATAGACAACCAACTATCTACTAAATTAAATGCTCTCTCATTTAATTAATTTTATTTTTAAAGTAAACCTCAATAATGACATTAGGTGAATCTCCTTTAGAAAGGAATTTCAAATTTAGTTGATACCACAGAGAAGGCACTTTGCTCACATGAGGGGGCACAAAGATACAAAATAGAATGCAGTCTATGGCACACAGAATCAAATGGGTACAGATTTCCCTCTCTGCCAAGCACTCCCACAGATCATACTTCCCCTCCTTCCATTCCAAACTAAAACTTGTCTTAGAAAGGAATATGGTATCTAAATGGTCATCCTTATTGATATATGGAGGGTGTTCTCTATGTGGCATTACTCTGCTTCAACAGAGCCTGAAAGGGGGAAGAAAGGTTGTAGGACATTAGTCTTCAGGCTTTCCCATCCTGAGGCCTACCTTTCATCTCTGTGCAGCAGTAAAGAAACACTAAACTGCAAGCACATGGCAAAAATCACAAGACAGGAGGGCTGTGATCTCATAGGTGTCAAAAGGCCAGGTCTCAAGGTAACAGAATTAGAATGCAAGCCAAGACATACCACAATGAAAAGTCAAGACCATGAAGGGCTCCCTGAGGGGCCTTGGGCAACAATCCTACTCTTGACTGATGTGAAAGGATCTATAGCAATGCTCACAGTTTGAAGGCAGGGTCATAATATGTGTCTATTTTGTAGCACCTGGCTAACAATTAGAGATGAACATGAAGATCTGTTTGTGTTCTTAGCAATACAGTACTGGTATAAAAGCCAGCAGAGGTTGCTGCACCTGTGGTGAAATGTGCCAGATCCAGAAGGGGACTGGACATGCACAGACTTGTAGGTATTTTTTTTTTCAGGTTTGGGAATACTATGTATCAGCAGACCTGGCCACCTACTGCCATCATTTTCAGTAGGCAGCAGACCTGGCATCTAGAGACAGACATTACATCTATCCCCAATGATTCAAAAAGAAGCCAAAATAAGCTGGAAATATATTCCAGGCATTTCAAGAATTCTGAAATTTTGGGAGTACCTTTTGACGTTTCAGATACACCTGGGCCAAAACGGGGGGGGGGGGGGGAGAGATTGTATGTGTGTGTGTGGGGGGGGTATAATTTCAGGTTGAAAATAGCCAAATGTATGCCTTCAGTTCTAAGTATTGTTCTATTGGAAGACCCAGCTCCATTCAAAATAACAATGCCTAAAACACTCTCATTGCAGAGGTTATGACCACCAGAAATAAAATCTCTACAATCAGTAGGAAGTATTCCAGACATATATTATTCAGGTCCCTGGAAAGCAAGCAGTGAACTACATGGGGATTCTTAAATTCTACCCCTCTTTCTCAAAGAAAACTTTTGATATGTGTATAGGGGAAGAAGGAATCTCATGTACCTTGACCTGAAAATGTAAAATGTTCACATGCAAATTTCCTTCTCCTCAAATTAGTATGTTTCTTATAAGTCAACAAGAAACACTTGTACTTTCTCACACCATTCCAAGGATAATCACATTTATAGAAGAAGAGTTGATTTTTATATTCCACTTTTAACTACTAGGAGTCTCAAAGCGGCTTACAATCGCCTTCCCTCCCCTGCCCCCAATGACACCTGTGAGGTCAGTGGGACTGAGAATGCCTTGACAAGACTGCTCTGTGAGAACAGCTTGGACAGGACTGTTACTAGCCCTAAGGTCGCCTAGCTGACTGCATGTGGAGGAGTGGGGAATCAAACCTGGCTTGCCAGATTAGAAGCTGCTGCTCTTAGCCACTGCACCATCTGCTGTATACAATTTTGAAACTACAACCCTTGTCCAATATTTTATTTAAAAAGAAAAAAAAATTCTGCGGAAAAATAAAAGCACTGCAAAGTTCCCATCCTACAGCTCTGCTTATAACACCTCAATATGAAATGACTGCAAACCCAGCTGATTCCATGTCATTAGGAAAGCCTGCAGTTTCCTTGTTCACCCAGCAGCTGAGCTTATCATATTGTAATCTGCTAGAAAGGGTACTTGCACACACACACACCTGCACATGCACCCCAGACCCCATCACAAAGAGGAGCACAACTCTATTAAGCAACTATAATGAGGTAATTAAAAAAAACTAAGATGAGCGTTAATTCATTTTGTCATTTGTAAAACCAATAACCTTTTCTATAAAGGTCTGGTTCAAGAAAAGTAAAAAAATGGATTTAAGCCACAACTTGTGGATTGAATCCCCACAGAGAAAGCAGGCAAATCAAATAGCCGCTGAATTAAGTGGTTTGTTCGCCTTTATGAAATGAGGGGAGAGAACTCACTCACTTGATAGAGTATGTTAACTGCAACTGTAATCAATTTTATTTATTTATGTTATTTATAGTCCATCCTCCTCACAAGGACTACTGGTCGACTGCACATAGTGAGTCAGTGCAATCAACAAAACGGAACATTCAATAAAAATCTATTAGGATTGCAGAAGTCTGGAACCGACCAGAAATAACTGAAGCATAGCATAAGTATTAAGCAGTGCCAAAATTATATAATAGGGTCCTATTTACAGTAAGCTATACATTGCAGGATAGGCCACAATCAGTTATCTGGCTAAGCTGGTAATCATTTTGTACCCTGTCCAGAAAAGCCCTCTAGAATAATTCCACTTTGCATAGTTTGGGAAAACAAGGAGTCTGGGAGCCTTCCTGGCCATTCCATAAGGGAGCCACAACAGAGAACACAGGTATGGGCAGCTGCTGCTTTAACCCATTTTCAGGTTGGCACTCACAGAAGTCCCTGTCATGGTGGAGCACAGGGAGAGAGAAATAAGAGGGAACATAAATAAGAGGGACCAAGGCCATGAAGGCTTTGTCTGTGATAGCCAACACCTTAAACTGAGCCCAGTTAAGCTGAGCCACTGGAATGCCTACAGAATGGGAGTAACATACATGCTCCATTAGGTAGTGACAGTGAAAGAAAGTGCTGTCCCGTTGCAGTCGATTTACGGCAACCCTGCAGAGTTCAACAGTAGTTGACCCTTGCCTACCTCTCCATGATGACTCTGGATTTCTTGGATTGTCTCCCATACAAATACTACAAGACCAATCCTGCTTAGCTTCCAAGATCAAGATCGAGCTATACTGGGCTACGCAGGTCAGGGCATTCTTCATCTAGCTTTCAATAACAGCAAAGCCGTGACAATCTGCACCAGTTAGAGTTTCCAAATTGTTTTTCAGGGGAAGCCCATGTACAGTGGGTTATCGTCTAGTTTCAGTGTTAATGTATCATATGTAACCAGGTGGCCAGGTCAGTTGTATCAAGGGAAGGGGCCAGGTTATAAACTAGGCTGAGTTGATAGAAAGCATTTTTTTTGCAGCTACTAGTTGGACCAGAATAATATCAGTGCTTTTAACGGAGTCAGCAAGGGTCAGTTGATCTCCATCAAATGGGGAGAACAATAGCCTTCAAGACCTCCACCTTCCCAACCAGTATTATCTCTGTCTTTTCAGGGTTTAGTTTCAATTTGTTAACTTCTAACCAGATAATTCCAGCAGCCAGGCAACTATTTAGGATCCCTACCACACCACGAAAAAGTCTGAATAAGAATATGTAGAGTTGAGTATCCTCAGCATATTGATAACACACAACCCTCAAACTGTTAATGATTTGACCTAAGAGCTTTACACAGACTGAAAAGCATGTGGGATAGAACTGCATGCTGTGGAATTAATATACAGAAAGATATTTGTCCTTTGAAAGAGTAATGGCTACTCTGAAATATTCTGTAGTCTACAGAAAGAGGCAGGGAGGTTTCGAGAGTTTATTTTATTTATTTATTTACATTTATTTACTTACCCCTAACTGTGGTACTGCAGCTTGAATACATGAGGTTAAACTCCATAGTAAGCTGCAAGGCGCTCTTTTAAGGGTACAGGAAACTGGTCAGAGAAACGCCTCCAATTTTCATCTCCAACTTGATTTTTAAATCCATGAAGGATCTGCATGTGAACAAAAAGTTCTTCAGAGACACTGAATTTCTAAATTAACACAGGAATAATCTCTTTTAACAGAGGACTACATTACAGAAATTTAGGGCTCTATCCAAAGAGGTACTGTCCGCTCACAGAAAGGCAATTAAAAATGAGCACCAGGAAATCCAAAGAGCTTTTTTATAGTTGGCACAAAAAAAAAATTCTCCAAGAGCTTAAACACAAGTACTCAGCATCACTGTATGAATTCTCGTGCAAGGGTGCTATTTTCCATATGTTTTTGGCTTTGTTTCATGTCAATAATATTAAATAGGTTAATTTGGTTCCATTCACAATACTGAAGTGAAATTTCTTCCACTTTTTAAAAGCCATGAAAATATTTTTAAAAGCATAACAAATATGAACTGTTGCAATGCAAAGCAGAAAGCAAGTTGAAACACCTGATTTATGACTAGTGATCACTTTTAGCAATAAAGTAGAGGTGATCAGACTGTACAAGTTAGTTTAAGAAGTCCATTCACATATGAAGGTAATCATCAGAGCGGATTCATCACAGATTATGGTTACTCAACTTGAGATTCTTTTAAGGCAATCTTCACAATACCAGAACACCCCATACTAGCTTTTTAAGAAAGGTCTACCTCACTTTTTCTATGGGTCTGACATTAAAATAAAACTTGAAAAACAGCACATTACCTTACAGAACATGTCTCTCAGATCGTCTTTTGGATTAATCCATGATGCAACAGCATCACAAAAAAATATAAAGTCCTGTAAGTATTCACAAAATGAAAAGCAAATTATAAATCAGTATTACAAATGACTTGGCATAGTAGCTTGTGTAAGAGAAACAAAGGAATCACATTCTAGATCTACAGGGTCTTTTCATTTTACAGTTGTGCTTTCTAATATTTTTGAACAAAAAGCATAATGCACACAAGAGCAGGAGTAACAGCAGGTCTCTCAAGTGTTAGTCAATGATGTTGAATGGTCCCCACCCCCTTGATGCCCCACCTACTAGTCAATACCCATTTCTGCACAAGACTTTTGTTAGCCAACCATGCTTGGACAGGGTTTGATTTTAATGAACTTTTTAGTTCCTGGAAGTCTCAAGCTGTCCATATAGTTGAGTAATCTTATAGGAGGAATATCATTACTTTCCTGCCAGCACAGATTTGCCTACTGACTTCAACACAGGCAGATTACTCAGGCAGATTCACTCAAGCAAGTAGGCAGTTTCTTTAAATAAGTTCTCTGTAGGCATTACTAGAAGACAAGCAGGGCTCTAGCTCAAAATGGTAGTCGGGTTGCTTCAAGAAATAATGTCACAAGAAATGTACATGAACTTCTACTGGAATCAAAAATGTCTGAAGTAAATTTTTTTAAATTGAATTTTATTTCAATGTGGCATCCTCATTGTGCGTGTACCCTAATTTAGATCCACTAGCTTCCATGAAAGAGCCTCTTGTGGCGCAGAGTGGTAATGCAGCAGACACACAGTCTGAACGTTCTGCCCATGAGGCTGGGAGTTCAATCCCAGCAGCCGGCTCAAGGTTGACTCAGCCTTCCATCCTTCTGAGGTTGGTAAAATGAGAACCCAGCTTGCTGGGGGGTAAAAGGTAATGACTAGGGAAGACACTGACAAACCATCCCGTATTGAGTCTGCCATGAAAATGCTAGAGGGCGTTACCCCAAGGGTCAGACATGACCCGGTGCTTGCACTTTTACCTTGCCCAGCTTGCACAGGGGATACCTTTACCTTTACCTTTTAGCTTCCATGAAATCCACTTATATACATTTTTGGTGGTAACTGAATAAAAATAAGTCCTGTGGCAACTTAAGGCTAATAAAATAGCATCTAAAGTCTGTTCTGACTCATTAACACTTATGCTAGAATAACCTGTTACATCTTTAAATGCCACTTGGCTCCTGTTTTATTCTGCTGCTTCAGACCAACACAGCAATCCTTCTAGAATTATGCATAATTGAATACTAGGGATAGGCATGAAACAGTTCACATGTCAAAATGCAGCACAAACTTGTCTTGGTTTGGAGTCGGTCTCATCCCTGAAAAGTTTCCAGACTTCTGTATGGTTTGGGTTTAAATAGCTGCAGGCCATTTTACTGATTGATTTTGCTTTTTCTGCTTCCAAAATGGACCACCCTGCCATTAGGCAGAAATGGCTGCAAGCCATTTCACTGGTTGGTTTCACTTCCCTCGAGTTGGAAGCTGCCAGCCATTTAAACCTAACAGAAGGGTGGATCTGCCCATCCGCTGTTAGGTTTAAATGGTTCTGAGCCATTAAACCTGTCTGTTTCAAAACCAGGGAAGCAAAACAGATGGGTTAAACGGCAGCAAGCTGAAAAAAGGGAGATCCAAATTGGCTGGCTTGGAGGCATTTTTGTTGTTTGTGGCCATCCAGAACCTGAATGTTTAGGCTTGTGCCCATTCCTATTGAATATAAATGTTCTGGTAGTGCTGTCATGGATTTGAAATAATACATGCTCAAGACTAAGCCACTGACTTAAGTATTTTGCAATAATCAATCTATAGTATATATTTTTTAAAGATCAGGCCTCCTGGTTTCCCATCACTTAGGTCATTGGTAAAGGTAAAGGTAAAGGTATCCCCTGTGCAAGCACCGAGTCATGTCTGACCCTTGGGGTGACGCCCTCTAGCGTTTTCTTGGCAGACTCAATACGGGGTGGTTTGCCAGTGCCTTCCCCAGTCATTACCGTTTACCCCCCAGCAAGCTGGGTACTCATTTTACCGACCTCGGAAGGATGGAAGGCTGAGTCAACCTCGAGCCGGCTGCTGGGATTGAACTCCCAACCTCATGGGCAGACAGATTCAGACAGCATATCGCTGCCTTACCACTCTGCGCCACAAGAGGCTCTTAGGTCATTGGTACGGGCTAGATTTAGAAGGGCTAGAGCATTTGATTATACTGCCATTTGATTGTTATTTAGGATAGGGGTTTTTATGGGGTTTTATACTGTAATTTTATTGTTTTATCTGTAAACCACCACGAGATGGATTTTGCTGAGAGTGGCGGTATAGAAATTGAAATATAAATAAATAAATAAAATAGTAGGACACAACATCCTGTGATATGAATGTGGTAATTTCCTACTTGGAGAAATGAAAAGGAAGTTAATTTTTAACTTAGGTTATTTCCCTTTAGAACCAACATAGCTTACTTGGACTACTCCACTAGGATTGACAGTGATCATGGTACAAATCCCACGGAATGCTGAATCTTTCTCTTCGTTGTCCCTTATGTTTCGGAGAGAAGTGCACCTAGTAAAACAGAGAAACAAGTATTAATTTTGGCTCTGCTTCAAAATTAAGTTTCTACAGTATTTGATGGAATAAGTGTCACACAAAAAAGAAGCTTAAAGACTACATAACAGACACTTCAATTGTTTTATATTCCTTATAACCCATAATCCTTTTAAACCCAATTTGAAAGGTAAACATTTTGTAGCTATCAGGTCAGTATCATATTCTTTCTAATAATCCCATACTGTAACATGGCTGATACAAAGTGTGACTTATATTCCACTAAATACCACTACAAATAAAATATACTTGGGTCTTCTGCTACTGAAAGCAGCATATATTGCTCCAGTAAACAAAATATGTCAAGTTCCATTAAAAGAACATTTTCCACTATTTTTTACAGCAGCAAGCAAGCTATTTGATACATTACAAATCTATAAACATGTATTCCAGACAGCAAGTCAAATCACCAAATGAGTTTGAAATAATGTAATGTGGTACTTAACTTTTTACACTCTATGCATGCACATCATCATTCTGGTGGATTTTAAAATGCTTTTTAATATTCAAGCTTTAACACATCAAGCATGTGACAATCTTATCCCATGCATCAATTAGTTGTTAGCCACAACATGAAATATATATACATGACGGTACCGCTAAAAAACTCACAAACCTGATAGGACAAGATTAGTCACATGGTTGGCAATGATTAAGAATAGTGATTTTTTTGTAACCAACTGAAAAGTATATCTAGAAGTGAGATAGAGAGAGGAAAGAAAGAAAGAAAGTGAAGAAAAATGAATAAAAAAAAGATTGAATAATACACACCAGGGTCTTATAAACTGCTGTAGCATGGGGGCCACCTCTTGAGGACAAACGTAACCAAGACGACCAATTGTTATTGCTAAGGTAACGCAATCACGGTTATACACCACCAAACGCCAACCAAGACATGAGCAAATGAGGGGGGAAGGAGAAAAATAAAGAAAAAACAACAAATAACTCAGAAACAGAAACCAACAGAACCTGTGTATGATAATAAACATAAGATTTCACCAGTGCTGTTCATTACCACCGCCTAAAAATAAGGGGCAGCAACATATGGCATTCTATTTGGAGAGGGGAGAGGGAGTAAAAGGAAAAAGGAATTAAGTGAATGAGAGAACACCAAAAGGTACTTCAGCATTTTAATCATGTCAATCTATGACAAAACCATAGATTCAAAGACATTCTGGACATTCTTGTAATAGTAGATTAAACTCTGTTATACAGTATTTATGTTCAGCTTCAAGTATGTATTTTAAAATTCAAGCGTCACAACCTGAAATTTCAAAGGATTTTTTAAAAAGATAAACATTGCAAAATATAATTTACCTGCTGTGAAATACAAATGTTTATTTAAACTCTTTGAAGGTAAGGGAGAAAATAGGAAACTGGACTATGACCCTGTAGCTTTTAATAACAAACAACAGAAATGCAAAAGTTTGTTAACAATATATCAATTATTTTGACAGATCTCTAAGGCATAAATATTAGGGGGCATGCTCTGTCTGAATGCAAGAATTATTTTAACAAGTATTATTTAGTGTGTGATGTTGCATAATAAGTGGTCATGTTTGAACTTTAAACGGTGTTCTCTCAACTCACAGAGAAATTCTTCAGAAAAAGGGAGAGTGTGGGGATGTTTAAGGATTATTTGAAGCAAACTACATGAATACTAAAATCCAGCAGATTCATATGAAGCAGAGAAGCCTATGCTTAAGAGACATTATGCAACACTCCAAAACAGGCATTTGTGAACAATCTCATGAAAACATGCAATAAAGCAGATGATGCTCTTTCCACTATAAGATTTGGTGTGGGATATAAAAATGTAAAATGAATGTTTTTTAACTCTGTAAAACTAAAGGATCTGATATTAGTATAAACATGCATACAATTTAATTTTGCCTAATTGAACTTCACTGCAATCCCCCCCAATACAAATGTTTATGAAAATAGAGAATTAAGTTGCCTGCTTTTGGCAGGTGTTCTTAGGTGGTGCAAATCTTGGCCAATAATGTGTTCTTAGGTGGTGCAAATCTTGGCCAAGAACCAAATAGGAAAAACTTTAAAATGCTGAATTCTCAGTATATACAAATTTAGCAATTACAAATATAACTGATCCCAAAGTACACTTTAATATCCCACAACAAACCTGAAGTACAACACATTCAACATTTATTTGTAGAATCAAACTCTCCAAGTATTTATATACACTCTTTAAAAATAATGGGGGAGGGTTCTTAAGTTTTAACTTTTTCCTGTATGCACTAAAAACCATTAAAAAGTTTTAGTTCCTGATTTTGTTGAGATCTCTTTAAACTGCTCCAACAAATGCATGGGTTTGCAAACTCTTTGTGAATAGTGTGATATTTATAATTTATTTACCAAGCTACCGTGTAGCTTCTCTAAAAGCTCACCTTCCATATAGAAGTAAAATGTAATTCTGATGTTTTTGCATTTTCCTCTACTTAACTAACATGCAATGAGTGTATTTCGCCAATCCCACCTCTTACCCAATGCCAAATTATTTATGGCTAAGTTACAGAATATCATTATAACCTATGCTCATGAACTTGGTATCACTTGTATCAGATTACAGTGCAGACAGATTGCTAATGATGGCATTTTCTCCCTAGAATATGGAAGATGTTCTATAAAACAGAACATAATTTTTTACAAATGCTGGACAAATCCCAAACTCCATTTTAAAGGCTCTTTCAATAAGAAACCAATTTGCAATTATGAAAGGCCCCCTTTGAGAATTTTATATACTCTATGTTTGGCTATAAGAGCCTTTTGTGGCACAGAGTGGTAAGGCAGCAGACATGCAGTCTGAAAGCTCTGCCCATGAGGCTGGGAGTTCGATTCCAGCAGCCAGCTCAAGGTTGACTCAGCCTTCCATCCTTCTGAGGTCGGTAAAATGAGTACCCAGCTTGCTGGGGGGTAAATGGTAATGACTGGGGAAGACACTGACAAACCATCCCGTATTGAGTCTGCCATGAAATCGCTAGAGGGCGTTACCCCAAGGGTCAGACATGACCCGGTGCTTGCACCTTTACCTTTTACCTTATATTTGGCTAACTTGAGGACAGTACTCAAAATCAGATGATTTATGAAAAAAGGAACTATCCCTTTACATTAATTTTGTTGTCCAATTAGATTAGCTAATTTTAGAGAATACAACAAAGGACTTCAAATTCTACATATCTCTTAAGTACATGTCAAACGTTTTTTTAAATTATTTAACTTTTTTAGTAGATAAACTCACAGTTCCCAGTTGTAATGCAATGCTTAATTTATAAAATGGTGCACAGAATCCACCCTAAAACCTCTTTACTAAAACAGTTAAATGCAAGACGGAAGCTTGTAAAAACATTGAGCTGCTTTTGCTTTAAAAGAATTCTGATGCACTTTCCCTAAAACTCTGAGTAATCTGGTTTAAAAGCAGACAACTGTATAACTTGATTCACTGCAAACAGTTCAGTTGTAGGGTACCTGTATTTTCTAACAAAGTCTTTGGTGTGTTGGGTCTGTTAATGATTTCTACAAGCTGGTGCAAGACCATAGGAATATAAAGCTGCATCTCTATACCTAGAAAGAGATAACACACAAACAGTCCATTAAAAAATAAATGAAGACATGCATCCCTAATGGGCACATCAACACACTCTAATACTAGACTTTTATAACTGGCAACAAGACAGAAAAGCAGTCTATACAATGCAGAACTCAAATGATCCCTTAAAAATGCAAACCTTACCCATCTGAATAGAAATTTCTCCAATTGCCCAGGTGGCATTGTTACACACAGAAATGAACTCGGGATTCAGGTTGGTTCCCAAAATTGGCATGAAATCCGCTATAGGAAAAAACACAAAGCAGACCACACAATTAAAATTCTCCCATACCAGAAGTTCACACATAGATATGCTCCTGCAACTATGCAAAGGCTTTTTGCTTTGTTTTTTACACTAGGAATAGACTTTATACCATAAAAAAGCTCACAATTTACAGCAGAAGCAAGATATTTAGGGAATCTCTGCATCCACCAAGGAAAGCTGTTTTGTGCAACAAAGAACTGAGCTGGCAGATGAAAATTAAAATTACAGGAGTTTGTCATCACTGTCAAGTTGTCTGAAGACAAGTGGTCTCTTGTTAATCACTCTATCCTTGAAAGGTTGAATAGCCCAGAGCCACATTGCCTGAACTATCACAATTCAAACCAACAGAACTGCTCTTTATCCTAAGGATCTGAGAAGGATTTCAAGCTCACGCAAGCCAGTTTCTCCAGCACTTTGAACTACTTAGACCTGGACTGCAAGAGGGGAGAGGGATAGTGGGATCAAAAATCCAGCTCAGCCCCAGCTCCATTCTTCAGGGGAAATAAGAGAATGGTGAAAAGTAAATATCTGCTGCAGAGGCTTGTAACATTTTCATAAGGGGGGGGTAAACTTTAGCTAATACAACTACTTTATGTATGAAAAAAATCAGTGAGCTTAAGAGATAAGTTACAATTCTGATGTGATTAGTTGACCTCAGTTGCAAGCAGGGAAAGACAAAAGTAGGCAATAGCCAATCATGAAAACTTCTTATCATTCAGACAGACAGCACACCTTCTGGTTCATTAGCAAGGTTACCACAGCAAACTATTCTTCTGTTGAATCCCCAGAAACTTGATAGTAAAAGAACAAATCTCTCATATAAAGGCAAACACTGAAAAACTAAAGCAGGTGTGACAGAAAATGTCCTTCGTACAAATCTCACCTGTGCCATGTATGCACTAGGTGGCCTTTGGCAATCTTTCAACACCATCCACCATATGGGAGAAATAATATTTGCCCCATCTTACAACACAGTCTAAGGATAACAAGATAATGTTCATGAAGCACCATAAATGTGTTATTATTTCCATGCACCCTAGCAGATAATACTCTCACAGAGGGTACATGATATAGTCTGTTCTATACCTGGTAACAAAAACAATGTTTTTTACAGTAACATACCAATGCAAGGCTTCACATGTTGAAAGCAAGCTTTCGTCAGATCACCTAGCAATGCAAAAGAACTCTGTCGCACCTCAGGCATTTTATCCTACAACAGAAAAATGAAAGCCAATTGATTTTCCCTTATAAGATTTTGAAAGTGGAAAAAGAAAAAAAAAGTCATCATCTTACCTGCATGCACTGGTACATTAATGTCAGGATATTGCTCCGAGCCACTAGCTGCTCAATATTGCCTCCAAGTCCTTCTGCTAAACCACTAAGCAAATCTAGAGCCACAATCATGAAGTCTTTATCTGGAGCCTCATACTGATCTGGTTGAGCATTGTGCAACTGGAATAAAAATAACACATAAGATGAGTACTTATGCCACACACAACACTGGGCCATGGCTCAGTGATAGAGCATCTGCTTGGCCCGCAGAAGGTCCAAGGTTAAGTACCCAGCATCTCCAATTAAAGCATCTGGCAGCATCTGCCTAAGACCCTGGAGAGCCTCTGCCAGTCTGGGAAGACAATAGTGATTCCGATGGACCAAAGGTCTGATTCAGAATCACAAAGAGATCACAAAGAACCAGTCCACATAGATCCAGTCCACCCCCCATTTTCTTGGGAACTTAAAAATCACACACTCCTGACAGGTGCTCATCCAATTTCCTCTTTAAAAATTCCAACAAAGGAGACTCTACCACCCTCTGAGGCAGCATATTCCCTCAACGAACAGCCCTCACGGCTAGAAAATTCTTTCTAATATTTAAGTGGCACCTCCTTTACTGTAATTTGAACCCATTGCTCCTAGTCCTTGTCTCTAAAGCTGTAAACAAGTCAGCCCCCTCTTCAACATGTCTAACTTTTTATGTACGCACATAGTAGTTAACATGTCTGCCTTTTACATAGTTAAGCACTTATCACCCCTTGCCCTTTCTCTTCTCCAAGTTACACACCAGCTCTTTCAACCTCTCCTCATAAAGCATGGTTCTCTGAGGTATTAGCTACCCCCACACAGTTTAGTGACATGTACAAATGTGATCAGCATAAGGCAGCTTCATGTGTGTTCATTTTCTGGTATTTAAGCCAAGATGACTGGTTGAAGAACATTATTTTCTGTAACTCACTCTTCACTGGCCTACCCTTGTCCTTGACCTGGAAGCTGCAGCTGGTGCAGAATGCAGCTGCTAGGGTCCTCACTGGTTCACCTTGGAGGATACATATCCTGCCAGTGCTGACGCAGCTGCACTGGTTGCCAGTTTTGGTCTGGATCAAGTTCAAGGACTTGGTTCTGACATTTAAGGCCATTCGCCGCTTGGGCCCAGCCTATCTGAGGGACCACTTGTCTCTTATGCCCCATGCAGGGCCCTTTGCTCTGCATGTACTGAGCTGTTGGTGGTCCCTGGCCCCAGGCCAGGCCAGGCCCTATTTGGTTTTGGCCCTGACCTGGTGGAATGAGCTCCTGGGAGGGCCTACAAAATGGAACTCTTCTGCCAGGTCTATGGTTGAGGCCAGGCCAGCAAGATCAATGCCCTCCCCCCCTCAAGCTCTACTATACAACATTTAGTGCACCCTTGTTAAATGATGGTGTGAAGGAGGAGAGACCTGGCCATCTTGGTACTTTGGGAGTTATGCAGGTTAGGGAATTTATATTTTTATGTAACTCACCTTGAGTCTTCGGAGGAAGGCCGGCTATACATTTATTATTACTATTATTACTATTACTAATATTATTATTATTTTCATTTATGAACACTGAAAAATTAGGGCTAATTACATCAAAGATTAAAGAACAACAACAGCAACAAGTACCATGGCTTGTGCAAGAGTCTTCTGTACCAGGTTTACACAGCGCTGGTACACAGGTTCACAGTATGGAAGGAAGCCAGATTGCAAGGCAGTGGCAACCGAAGATAGGCACTGAAATAGAGAAGATAGTGAAACTGATACCTCTTTTGCTCTAATTAAACATTAGACTGAAAAGTGAACATGGATGCACATTACTAGGTCCTTGAATGAAGCATTCATTTTGACATGCTAAAGGCTTTTCTACCATATGTTTACCAAAAAAAGAAAGAAACAAACAAAGATCCACAAGATAGAAAATTAAATCCTGGAGTTTTCCCATTCCAGAAAGACTGCAGATAATAACTCACAGTTTCTTCAGGAAAAATTAGCTATGTCTGGAAAAACTACAACCCACTGGACTAAAACGTTATTTGTATTAGATGCTTTCTACCAAAATTGTTCTAATATCATTACTGAGTAGCATTCTTGGGCTGGGACACATGGCTTCCCAATGAGTGGTAATAAGCTTGACAATGTGGTAACTCAATCAGAGTGATGAGCTAGTATATGAAGACCCAGCTAAGAATCAAACTGCAGGGAAGATTCCTTCAGTCCAATTGAGAAATCAGTTCTACTGAGTTCCATGGGTCTGAAGAGGATTACAGTCTTAACCGCTGCATATGCTGTTGCAGGTAACTGCAACAATGAAGCACAATAGACATTACAAAGGACTAGAGCATCCTTTCTCAACTTTTTTACTGTTGAGAAACACCTGAAACATTCTTTGGAAGTCAAGAACCTCCAGCAGTAGCTCAATCATGCAGAATATGTTTGGAAAGCATAGCCCCTCCAGGCCCATCATTGGCTTTTTTGGAAAGGGGAGACAGGCTGACATGTCTGTATATGGCTATTTCGCCTGATAAATGTTTAACAAATAAAAAAAATATTAAAAATTAATTAACTCCCCCCACTTGAGAAAGCCTGAACTAGAGTATTCTCACTAAGAAGGGAAATAAAGAAAAAAGAACATTTACCTCTAACAAAGGGAAAAGATCCTTATCTTCATCCTTCAACATGTTCCATTTCTGGATTAGTGGAGGCATAAGCATTTGAATATATTCCTATAAATGGTGAAGAAAAGTTGTGCAATTACTTGAGAACTCCAAATTTAATAAATTGTAATTTCCTCCCTACCAGTTCATTCACTAGATTTATCCCAGTTCTTCTGGACACATTGGAGAGTTTCCAGAAATGTAAATCCTGATGACACCGATACTCAAGACTCCAAAATAGTTTACCATGTTAGCTGATAAACAATATGGGCATGCTAATATGAATCTCTAACTAAATCTAAACATAACTATATCTAAATATATTAAACACACATATTATTGTTGCTGTTCTTGTTGAATTTATAGCTTGCCACTCCCAGGCTAGCTGGCTTGTGGCAGGTTACCCCACAATAAAATCCCAAATAAACATTATAAACATTATCCCTTTCCCACTCAACGGACTTCCAGCATCTTGTGCCTTGGGGGATAGATAAGGGAGTAGCCTGATATTCTGACTGTTTTGGGGAGGGGCTCCAAATCTTGACTGTCCTGTTCTCAACCAAAGACCCAGCAGAAGAGCTCCATCTTGCAGGCCCTGCAGAACTGAGGGAATTCTGACAGGATCCTCAGCTCTCAGAAAGGCACCAGTAAAGCAGTTTACAAATTCCTGACTGCAGTTTGTAAATGCCATTAAAATCATTTATGGCCACAAATATTTAAATGCAGTTAAGATTATGATGAAATATGCGTATTTTAACCAGTTTTATTGTATGATCCTCCTCTTTCCCATTCTTCCTCTGCATGACCAGGAGTGGGACTGACCTAGCTTTTACAGGAAGAATTACTTGGCACAGGTGGGCAAACAGAGCAGATTCCAGAGCAATGATAGTGTTCTGCCTTGTCAACAGAAGCAGTTCACAGCTGGGTAAATCAACACACACATACAGGCAAGCTTGAAATAAATATCTTAACATTGCCTTGCATGGCAGTGATGTATTATGAGTGTGCAAAGGGACACCAATTTTGAAAAATAAATAAAATTGTCATCTCTTGTATATGAAATGTAGATTTGCCCTTGAGATTTGGAACCACTATTCAGGTATTCAAATTACTTATTTTGCAAATCATCATTCACAATGGACAGGGCCTTTTCAGTGGCTATCCCTCTCTACTATCTCCCTCTTCCTTACACTTGGTGCCATCACCGACTATCTTCCAGCACTAGGGCAAGACTTAAATTTCAGCTGGCTTTAATCAATAGTTACGTATTTGTTGTGCTGCTTTCTATTCATACTATACATTAAAAGTTGCACATCCGTATTAGTATCACTTTTGTACTTTGTGTTGCGATTAACTTTTTATGCTGGTTTGGTTGATTTTAATTTGGAGCTGCATTGTTATATCAGCTGTTCTGTTACATTATACAGCTTTTGAAATCCCCGAGTCCTTTTGCAGAGAGGCAGTATACAGAAATCTTAAACAAACAAACTCACTTCAGTCTCAAAGGAAGTAAGCAACCTGTGGTTATCAACTTCTTTGTCCACTAACATAGACAAGATCCAAAGAGCTACTTCCGTCTTCTACCAGACACCTGCACTAGTCCCAGCAGAGCTACTGACTTTGTTCTTTGAACAGTTATGCTCCAGACCACAACACTGTTTCCTTAAGCTTCAACAACCATCTGCCTCACACCATAGCCACTCAAAAGAAGTTTGGGAGACAGGGAGCTGCTGTCTGGGCAAACAAAACTAGTTTCAGAGTTGTTGGGATTCTGCGCAGTTTACAGAAGCCTTGTGTAGTATGCTAGTGTGCACTAACTGAAAGCCTCTGCTTCAATCCTTCCTTCTGCCAGGAACTTCCTAGGTTGCCTTAGGCAAAGCATAATTCCATGCTAGCCTCAGCCTCCCCCCCATCCACCCCCAACATAGCAGGGACCTACTTTATGCAATATAAATCCTGGAAGAGGCAATGGTTTGGAATGAAATAACTGCAAATGGAGCAGTCCACAAAAGAGGTCTTTGCCAATTCTTCCCTACCACTTAGCCTTCCAGTATTATCCTAAAGGCAGCAACTAAGAGTTAGGCGATACTGTCAGAAGCTGCTATCCTCTCAAATAAGCTTGGGAAATGCACAGGGGCTGCAAGCAAGGAGGAGGAAGTCAGCAATTACACTTTTCACAACTCTACTCCCAATTCTTTAGATCCAAGTCAAGTAAACGTCGATATGAAATTAATGTTCCTTGGTTTTAGTTACACAGTATTTTAAAGGTGAAGACTGCAGCGACAACCTCACAAAAAAAATCCTCATATGAACACAAGCCAAACAAAATTCAAGGAGTAGAAGATCTGGCAAGAATCAGCAAGCAACCATGACATTTGGGGTGAATGTCCTGAAACTAAGCTACAGTGAAATGGCTTTCTCTGCACTAAAAGAAACAAAATCTTACATTTTTGTTTGCTGGAGAAGAGTGAGCAAAAGCAGTACTTACTGGTTTGTTTAGATGATGGCCTACAGAATCTGCTAAAGTTCCTATGGCATCATAAAGAATGAGCAGATTCTTATGCTGGTATTTACTAAAAGCAAAGACCAGAGTATCAAGTATATAAGCAAGATAAGGAACAAGTTCTGTACAAGCCTCCTCTTCTAGAGTAGCAAAGGCACTGAAAATAAAAATATAAATATTCAATCTACAGATGGAAAGAATACACCCATTTTCCTGTAGACAAGCAATCAAATCCTTTAAAAAACTAAGCTTATTCAAGAACTCCTATCAAGCAGAGTTTTCACTCCATAAAATTTATATTTTTATGGCTCTGACTTACCTGCAGGCAGCTTCTTGTACTCTCTTGTTGCTATCAAGGATACGTTTTAGCAACTCAGTCATTAATGGCTTCAAGTACGTGTCTGGGGGTTGACTGACTACCCAGTGTGCATAGCGGCTAAGAGTCCAGCAAGTAATGGAGCGCACAAGAGCCTTTTTATCAGAGAGGCACTGAATAAGGTGAGGGATTAGCTCAGGAAGATATGGAATCATACCCTGCATGCAACCTGCAAAAAGATGGTATTAATTTAAAATGCCTTGCTGAACCACAACTCCACACACAGACAAAACAGCAAAGCGAGGATGACATTAAACGAACCATAATAATATGTTCTGGAGAAGACTCTTGCGAGTCCCTTGGACCGCAAGGAGAACAAACTGGTCAGTCCTAGAGGAGATCAGCCCTGACTGCTCCTTAGAAGCCCAGATCCTGAAGATGAAACTCAAATACTTTGGCCACCTCATGAGAATGAAGGACTCCCTGGAGAAGAGCCTAATGCTGGGAGCGATTGAGGGCAAAATAAGAAGAGGACAACAGAGAATGAGGTGGCTGAATGGAGTCACTGAAGCAGTAGGGGCAAACTTAAATGGACTCCGGGGAATGGTAGAGGACAGGAAGGCCTGGAGCATCATTGTCCATGGGGTCGCGATGGGTTGGACACGACTTTGCACCTAACAACAACAAATAATATGTTTGTGAATAGAAAAAAGGGGGCACCACTCAGTACTCGTTCCATATATATAGAAAATCCACTGTGGTATTTGGTACAAAACCAACATACAATGTAATTTTTAATTTGCCCCAGCTGAAGACAGAAAATGCAAATTTTGGTTGTCACAGTAATTCTCGGGACCAATTCAAACATAATTTTTATTTCATCCCTGTACAGAAAAAAAAGTGCCTGGGGTAAAGCCAATGATGAACTTCGGTTAATGTTTTCTGAGTGGAAGAAAAAGCAATGATTGGTTAGATCCTAAAACAATGCAAGGAATGTTTTTGCTCCATGACTGCACCCTTAACCTGTTTCTTCCTTCTAAATCTTCCTCCAATGCTACAACAAACCTGGTTGCATAGAAGTACATCTCTCCCCTCCATTCTTCCTGCCGCGCTGGCAGTGGGGGGTGGGGACACGATTGCTGTTGTTAGGTGCAAAGTTGTGTCTGACGCATCGTGACCCCATGGACAATGATCCTCCAGGCCTTCCTGTCCTCTACCATTCCCCATAGTCCATTTAATTTTGCCCCTACTGCTTCAGTGACTCCATCCAGCCACCTCATTCTCTGTCGTCCCCTTCTTTTTTTGCCCTCGATCGCTCCCAGCATTAGGCTCTTCTCCAGGGAGTCCTTCCTTCTCATGAGGTGGCCAAAGTATTTGAGTTTCATCTTCAGGATCTGGGCTTCTAAGGAGCAGTCAGGGCTGATCTCCTCCAGGACTGACCGGTTTGTTCGCCTTGCAGTCCAAGGGACTCGCAAGAGTCTTCTCCAGCACCAGAGTTCAAAAGCCTCAATACTTTGACGCTCGGCCTTCCTTATGGTCCAACTTTCAGAACCATACATTGCAACTGGGAAGACCATAGCCTGGACTAGACACACTTTTGTTGGCAGGGTGATGTCTCTGCTTTTTAGGATGCTGTCTAGATTTGCCATAGTTTTTCTCCCCAGGAGCAAGCGTCTTTTAATTTCTTTGCTGCAGTCCCCATCTGCAGTGATCTTGGAGCCCAGGAAAAAAAACCTGTCACTACCTCCATTTCTTCCCCAGTATTACACATGCAAAAACTTCTTGGCTTGAAAACAAGAACACATTTTATGAATTAAACTAGAAGGGTAACGGCAGCTACCACCAATGTAAACAAGTATACTTGCGATTATAAAACTCTAGCCTTGTAACCTAAACTTTGGCTTACCTTCTGCAATTGCTCCTAGAACTAGGATGCCTGATTCTTTGACCACCCATTCTGGATGAAAAAGCAATTCTTTCAAAAGGGGCAAAATGTGTGGCAGCAAGTCATCACGGAATACATTGGCAAGTACATCAAGGGCAGCAGCAGAACACTTCCCTAAAAGAAGAAGAAAAAAAACCAATATGCATATGAAAGACCCATTTTAATTAGATAAATAGGTAACAATTCAATGGGATAGCCCAGAAGGGTTCTCATAAGAACAGGTTGCTTACCTTCTACCTAGTGTTTGAGTGCTCATTTTGTGCTATCAGACTCATGGGCTCTCAACCCTGGGCACAAGATCGTTAGCAGCTTAAAGAAATAAGCTAAAAAACTGTCTTCGATGAAAGATGGATGTGAATTCTCTAAGCCATGAGGTCGAATCATAGAACCACAGAGTTGGAAGGGACCTCTAGTCCAATCCCCTACATCATGTACACTCACAGTGACCCCAATTTCATGCCCTCCCACCAAAAATCTCCAGAATACAGCCTGGCTCGGAGTAAATTCACCTACCATTGTGTTGATCAACAATTCCCTAAGTATGCAAGTGAGGGCCCCAAGAGACAAACACTGACACATCCTTTCCTGCCCACCCACTCACAATCTGCCTAAATTCATAAAATCAGCATTTATGTCAGATGACTATCTAGCCTCTGCTATAGCTATTCCACATTTGGATAGAAACCTTGCTTCTGAAAAGCGGAAAATGAACGAACTGCGCCCTCCCAAGGTATGAAATGGGTACAAACCAAATCTGCCTCAGCTCAAGTGTAGTGAGAAAGCTACCATTTACTTCTTTCTTAACATTGCAAAGCACCTTGGGTAGTGGGGGAAACATATACAGAAGCTGGTCCGGCCACTCTCTAATTAAGGTATCATCCTGGACTAATGATAAGTCTCTGTCTACTGCAACAAGGTACAAATTTAGAATCAGTTACTAAAGAAACTGTGTTGATTAAGAGTGAACATGGGTGGGATAGGCCACAGACTGAGGATCCTTTTTTGTGTGTGTGCAGTTGGCTACAGCCTACCTTGTGATTTTGCAAGAGAGAAATCCTTCACAATGTTTCTACTGTAGTGAGTGAAGAAGAGCTGGGGAGGAAGGAACTTCTCTGCCTGTCAGGATGGGTAGAGCAAGCACCAACAAACCTTTTCTAGTCTCTCTTTCAAAAGTTTGCAAATACTCTGTACAGGCTCAAGATCCCATAAGCATAAAGCACACTAGGGATGTGCATTTGGATCTCCCAAAACTGAAACTGTACCTGGAAAAACCTTATCAGTTTAAAACAGGCTGCAGGAGAAGCTGTACCAGCCAGGATTTGCGCCCCGGGGTAACTATCTCCCCTGGCTAACTTTTCCTGCAGTGCAATTTCAACTGGGCTGAAGAAGCTTTTTTCTTCCTGGGTCTATAGGACATGAAGAAACTCAGAATTTACAAAAAAAAAATTCCAGATCTCATTTTTTGGAAATGCCATAATCTTTCAGGTCCAATAGATAAAGGTCTAATGATGACTAAGAACTCATCATTGCATTTTACCTATTTTATACCTTCAGTGACTTATGTTGCTGAAATAACTTTCGTACTGGTTTAAAGGTAAAACCTCCGAAGAAATATTCAATTTGTGAACAATCTGAAGAAGAATTACAATACAGAAACCATAAAAAACAAGAGAAGAGCCCTACTGGTTCATCTAGTCAGCATCACATGGCAGGATTTGAAAAGATTTTTAAAAACAATGGTCAGATAAGGGGAACTTAAGGTATCATGGGTGAGGAACTTCCACCACTCCCCCCCATCATATTTTGTCCCCTATGCTGGGTACCCCAGTGTGGTGTCCCTGGTCTCCAGAGCAACCACAGACGGCTTTCCTGGCGCTTCCCAAGTGTTTTTAGGAAGTGAGAGGAACCGTGGGGGGCTTTTGCTTAACACTTCTTCCAACCAGCTAATCAGATTTTAAAAATCCCAACAATGCAGCAGCTGCCACAAGGGTCCTTACTACATGAATTAAGGTAAACTGTACACATGCAAGAAAATATTTTTAATCAATATTTTCATTTTAAAGGGCACCTTATTAACTAGAGCATCTACCAGAAGTCCTGAGGTGATCATACAAATTAATAATACCTCTTGACATTACGTGGCTGGCTATCTCCTGTGATAGCTGTTTTGTGTTCAGAATCCCAAATGGCCACAAGCTAAAAAAAAAAGTCCAATAACTGTTAGGAACTAAATTTCAGTGGCCCAAGTGGACTACAGTTGTAAAGGAAAATAAGGAGATGTTTCTCTGCAATCTCCACTTCGCTGGTGGATGTCATGTGATATAAATTCCTACCTGCAGAACAATGGCTGAAAAAGATTTCAAAAAGGCAGGGGGGAAAACGTCTACCTTGATAGAATATTCCTCTATTTTGACTTACTTAAATTCCAGTCAGAAATTGTATCATCATCATCAAGTTCATCATCGTCGTCGTCATCCTCCTCAATACCGTCTTCTTCATGCTGTTGAGCTACTGTCCGTGACCGGTGAAATCGGGGTCTTATATCCTGTTCACTGTCTGGGATGGCTTCATCTTCTTCAACATCTCCCTGTTATCAAAAGCCAAACAGCAGAATCTAGAGACACACTCAATCCTCAAGAATTTCCCTCCTCTTTTCAGAAACCATATCATTGTTTCACAGTATTTACATTTTTAAAATGCTGAACTGACCCTTGGGTTCTTTTACATGTTCTACAGCAGGGGTGGTCAAACCTGTGGTCCTCCAGATGTTCATGAACTACAATTCCCATGAGCCCCTGCCAGCATTTGCTGGCAGGGGCTCATGGGATTTGTAGTCCATGAACATCTGGAGGGCCACAGGTTGACTATCCCTGTTCTAGAGCTTTGGAAACAGAATGGATTAGAAATATATGTTTAAACCTAGTGATAATTAGTAGGAGTGGGCATGAACTGAACAAGAAAGCTAAATTCATAATTAATTTTGCCCTGTTTAGGGTCCGCCATCACTCAACTTTCAGAGCAGTTTATGATTGGAGCAGACATCAGGGGTTTAAGGGGGCCCCTCCCGCCAAGCTACAAAACAGCTGAGCAGCAGGGAGGCAGTCCATGCTGCTCAACTATTTCAAAGGGACTATTTAGTCCCTTTAAAGTTTAAAGGGAGTACAGGACTGCAGTCTAGCATCCAGCTTTTAAAAAACTGCAGACAACAGCCCAAAACAGCACAGCAAGATGCTCCCGCCTCCAACCTGTTTTTTGCAAAACCTGTAAAAGGGGTTCAACAAGATTTGCAGGGCCATGAACCAGTTCAGTTTGTGAATGAGCCTCCCAGTTTGGTTCATGGTTCAACCATAAACCAAACTGTATTTTCCCAAATTGTGCCCATTCCTAATAAGTAATGGTAATGCTTGGACTTCAGCTTTGGTTTACAAAGCTGAACTAGAAGAAGAGGAGGGGGCAAAATGGACACATGTTAATAGATTTTATTTATACTTATAATGGAATTCTAATTTTTAAGATAGTAGTGAACCACAAAAGGACATTACCTCTGTTGGAACTATTATGCAACTTGTACTGGTATTAAACAATTTTTAATATTATAATGTAGTGATTTCAAATACAAAGGAGGACACATCACGATCATTAAAGACAAACTGGCATCTGTACCATGAATGTTCTACTTCACAGCAAAGAATCATGAAGAACTTAAAAGTGAAAATGATGCAAACCAATGAACTTTACAGCAGGCTACTCCTATCATTTTGCTCAGCCAAATTTGAAGCCTACTGTCAATGAAACAGCTCTAACTCCAACACAAAGCCTCTCCTGCAAAAAGGAAGTCTTCAAGCTTGGCTGAGTGGAGAACTAGGATAAAATGTGTTATTATGAACAAATTGACGTATGTAACGTTTGGGGCATGTATTAGTAAGAAACAGTATTAGAAAAATGACTTCTAAAGTACTTAATCTAACCATCAATATGTAGGTGGGGCGAAAAATGATACTTACTTTGAGCAGAATTATATCTATTTCTGAGTATTTCATGCCATTCACTAAAACAGGTATCAACCTATGAAGAAAAGACTTCTATTAATTGTTGAGTACCAATTAGACGAGCCAAAATCTTATTGCCAGTTTCTGTTTAAGTACACCTGTGACATTTTAGTCACAAAAAGAGTGAAGAGGCATGCAAACATTGGGCTAATTCACAAGGCACCAATGGTCCTGCTAATGGAACTCACGCAAGATTTCTAAAGCCTATGCAAACTGAACATAAACAATGTAATTGCTAGATCTGGATGAAAGCATGCTAACTTATATTAATACAAGCAATCATACACTTTCCTTGACACAGCCTTAACAGCTGGCTGATCCCCCAAAATTAAGCTTAAAAATAGCCACTTGCCTATTACTTATATTACCACAGTTTTAAGAAAGCATTTCAGCTTTTCTTCCCTTTTTCCTTTAAAGTTTAAACCACTCACTTCAAACCAATTCATGAGTCAAAATTAAGGCCAAACCCGGCTTGGTTTGTAGCCCCTTCCCGAACATTTCCCAGACTTTTGTCCGGTTTGGCTGTTTAGTTATTCAAACCACCTATTTTGGTCCTCACCCCACTTCCAAGCAGGGGAAGCAAAATGAACTGCTGAAATGGCTCACAGCCCACCCTGCTGTTAGGTTTAAATGGCTGACAAGCCACTTCAGTGTACCAGCTCAGCAGGTCCACTTGTCAGCCATTAGGGTTAAATGGCTAAAAGCTAAAAGCCATTTAAACCATCAATTTTGCTCTCCCTTTGCTTCTAAGCAGGGGGGAAGCGAAAAGGATCTCTGAAATGGCTTGTCGTCTTTGTGCTAATTGGTTTTACTTCCCCCTGCTTAGAAGTGGGGGGAGCAAAATTGATGGCTGAAATGGCTGCAAGTCACTAAAGTCTAACGGTGGGTGGCTTGCAGCACTTCAACCCATCCATTTCATACCCCTATCCCGCTTTGAAGCTGTGGGAAGGAAAACAGATGCGTTAAACGACTTCCAACTTTTTAACAGTATCTGGGAGATCTCCTTTTCTTTCTAGTGACTGCGGGTTCAGGTCAGACACCTCTGTGATTGGCTGGTTCAGGACATTTTTGTTTGTTTTGGGGTTCAGTTCAGCACCGCCCAAACCAGAATGTTTGGCTTCATGTCCTTCTCTACTATTCGCTTATGTCTCTGACATTTGTAAAAAGGAAGATAGTGGACTGTTAGACAAGGCAACACACTTTTGACATCTACAACAGACACAAAGTCTCATCAGCCCTTCAGAGATTCTACCTTCCATGGATGAGCCAGTGACAGCACACTTTGGCTGGGCTCAAGCAGAAAAATATATCTGTACAAACTGTGACACATTCAAAGTGTACTAATTATCAATTAAATGACTTCCTAAAACACAAAAACATTATGACAAGGTTTCACTTATATAAAGGGAAATCTATAGAATGACTTTTTAAAAGGCACTGAGCGCAATGTTATTGATTTGTCAATGGAATCACTTACTTGGTAAGATGCCGACACAGCACATCTTTACAAATGGGCTGCTCAGCCAAAGTCAGCCAAAACTCACAAGCCTCCAAAGCCACATTTTCATCTTGGTCCTGTGTCCTTTGTAGCATGTACTGCACAGAGCACCAATAAAAATAAAAATGTGTGTGTTACTCATACAAATAAAATCATTAATACAAGTTAATACAGCAACTCATGCAAAGTAGTTAATACCGAAATTCACATATCATGGGGGAGGGTCATAATACTCTAATTTTTGTACTACTTCTCTGCTTCTGATATTGAAATTATGAACTAAGAATGACCACCAATTAGTTTCTTCTGCCATATATTGTCTCTTTAAAACAATATTTTGATTTCACAGCAACTGAACAGTATTGTCATGAACTACTTTACAATATTCTGCTTCCCCTTATTGCTAAACTGCCCAGGACTGAGGATGCTGGCCTCAAAATATTAAACACTGAAACAGGATGACCCTTGTCAACTTTACTGTATAGAATTGCTGTGGGTTGGACTATATAATTTTGGATTATTCGATGTGTCATGTTAACACATGCTTTGTTTCAGTTCTGTTTTTAGACTTCTGGCTGGTTCTACAAGCCACTGTTTATTGATTGTCCTATCTTGTTGGTTTTATTTACTCACTTGTGTGTAATCCACCCTGAGTTCCAGTGAGGAATGCAGACTATAAGTTCGCCTGGCCTCGACTAGGGCCAGGGCCTTTTTGTTCTTTTCGCCAACCTGGTGGAATGAGTTCCCGGAAGAGCTGCGGGCCCTGTGGGAAGTACCAGCATTCCGCAGGGCCTGTAAGACAGAGCTCTTCCACCAGGTCTATGGTTGAGGCTGGGGCATGGAAGAGCATGGCACCCCCTGGAAAATACTGCCACTATCTGCAGATCATAGCACTAGTGGCTGTCAGCAAATGTAAGCCTTTTGGTGTGCCATGATGCAGTCATTCTGTTTAGGGAGAGGGATGAGATTTTCTTTTTTACTGTCAAGCTTGTTGTAATGTAAGGGGTTTTTAATGGGATATTGTGTTTTTATGTGGGGTTTTAACAATGTGACCCGCCATGAGACGGCTTGCCGTGGGTGGCGGGATATAAATTGAATGAATGAATAAATAAATAAATAAATATTTTCAAACTTCAGAAGTGACATCAAGTTATCTAGGAAGCAGGATACATTGACAAAACTTTTCTTCCTACCTTCTACAGCCCCATATTCTGCATATATCTTAATTTCATTTAAGGTAATAATCTTCTGTTGTTTCTTTTCCTGCCCAATTACATTCATACATTTTTTTGTAATCTGCAATATGAACTCAGATGCTGCTGGGGAAACTAAAATTAGCATATCAATCAAAGCTGACAAGATAATATTGTCTTCCTTATCTTGTATTTTCTCTCTGGTATCCTTGCTGCTGTTTGATACTGCCAAAGGTTGAAAACTGGTAGCATGTTTAATTCAACTCAATTTAAAAAAATTATTTCTGTTACTTCAGCACGCACGCACACACAAGATTAATAAAAATATACTTTGTTAGCACAAGGATTAGGGCTGGCTCATACAAGTGAATCTGTCCCTTATTTTTCTCCATGGGATTCCTTGTGGATCTAAGCAGCACTGATGTGATGGCAAAAAAATGGGTGCTGATCATTATGAAATGCAGCTGTCCACTGTTTAATTTACAACTGAAGTTTCTCCACATGTTCCCATATACTGGAAACTGGGCACAGAGAAAGCAGGAAGACAGCTCTCACATATGGGAACTAGCCATTCGTCTTCTAACTCAGTGGTCCCAAACCTTTTTATCACCGGGGACCGGTCAATGCTTGACAATTTTATTGAGGCCCGGGGGAGGGGGTAGTCTTTTGCCAAGGGACGTCGCCGCTGCCTGAGCCCCTGCTCCACTTGGCTTCCCACCGCCGCCACTGACTTCCCACTGCCACCTGGGGGGCGCTGCCAGCAGCAGCTGTGCAGTCCCACGTCGAGGGGAAGCCCAAGCCATGGCGGCCACTGGAGAGCACCAAAGGTGAGCTAGCGGCAGAGTGCCAGGGCAGCCCCCGAGGCAGCAGCTGGGGAGGAGGATGAGGAAGAGCCGCGGCCCGGTACCGACTGATCTACAGACCGGTACCGGTCCCCAGACTGGGGGTTGGAGACCACTATTCTAACTGATGCTGTTTTCCCCCCCTTTTAAAGCCTTCTAAAATAATTGAAGTATGCAGTCAAGGTATTCAAGAATTCACACTTTATGTAAATGAGGGACAAGGAAGCAATAATACATAGGAATAAAAACGCCATTTAAAAAAAAACTCTTAGGAATGCATTTTAACTAGCCATAGGGAATATAGTTTTCCTTAATGTTTCATATTAACAGGTACAAGAAAGAATATTTAGGAAAGTGTGGATCCTTGCCATATAACAAAACAATATATCATGATTTGGAAGACTCTCTGAATTTTATCCTAATCATATCTTTACCTCACAATCCGTAAATGCACAAAAGAAGCCTGATTCTGTATGTTCACTTTTAAGCAAATCGTAAAAAGTTACCTCCACAATACTAATCATATGGGGAAGCAAGCGGTCCATTCGAACTTCAAGCAGCATCACCAGAGCGCGACAAACATTTTTACGTACTTCAGGTTCCTCATCCCCAGCCAGTGCAAACAGGTTCTGTTAAAGGGAAACCATATAGTGCATTTTTATCCCACCTTTCATCAAATGACCGCAAGGTAGCAAAACATCATCTTTCCTGCCTCCATTTGGTTCTCATCCTGAGGAAGATCACTGTATGACTGGGCCCAAAATTAACCAGCAAGCTTGCAAAGCAGAATGGGGATGTGAACCTGGATTTTCCAGGTTCATTACACCACAATAGCTATTGTAACTCAAGTATTGTTGTCTTTATAAAAATACCACTATTCAGTGTCCCATATCTATCAGGTCAAAATTTGATTATTTCAGCATATACAGTGCACATGATTTGGAAGGATACCAGTGAACCGTTTTTTGGGTTTTTTTTTAAGCCTATCTAAGAGCAGGCTAATGTCTGCAGGCTTTGAAATTAAAGCTTCAAACAAAACCCTTCCATATGCTTCCACAGCATTATGGTTAACATAATGAATAATACCCCCTTCAAGGATCGCTGCCTTGTTGTGGCAAGGGGGCTTGCGTAGTTCAGTGAAGCTATGAGCTATGCCGTGCAGGGCCACCCAAGACGGACAGGTCATAGCTGAGAGCTCTGACAAAAGGTGATCCACTGGAGAAGGCAATGGCAAACCACTCCAGTATCTTTGCCATGAAAACTCTATGGACAGTTCCAATAGGCATAACGATATGACGCTGGAAGATGAGCCCCTCAGGTCGGAAGGTGTCCAATATGCTACTGGGGATGAGCAGACGGCTAGTACGAGTAGCGCCAGAATGAATGAAGCGGCTGGGCCAAAGCCGAAAGGACGCTCAGTTGTGGAAGTAACTGGTGGCGAAAAGACAGTCCGATGCTGTAAAGATTTTTATTCCATAGGAACCTGGAACGTCAGATCCATGAATCAAGGCAAGCTGGACGTGGTTAAACAAGAAATGAGAAGACTGAACATCGACATTTTAGGAATCAGTGAACTAAAATGGACAGGAATGGGTGAATTTAATTCAGATGACCATCAGGTATACTACTGTGGACAAGAATCTCGCAGAAGAAATGGAGTAGCATTCATAATCAATAAGAGAGTAGGAAAAGCAGTCTTGGGATACAATCCCCAAAATGACAGAATGATCTCAGTTCGAATCCAAGGCAAACCATTCAACATCACAGTGATCCAGGTCTACGCCCCAACCACTGCTGCTGAAGAGGATGAAGTTGATCAGTTCTATGAAGCCCTACAACACCTTCTAGAAGCAACGCCCAAAAATGATGTGCTTATCATCATGGGGGATTGGAATGCTAAAGTAGGAAGCCAAAAGATAACCGGGATAACAGGCAAGTTTGGCCTTGGAGTACAAAATGAAGCAGGGCACAGGCTGGTAGAATTTTGTCAAGAGAATACAATGGTCATAGCAAACACTCTTTTCCAGCAACCCAAGAGACGACTCTACACATGGACATCACCAGACGGTCAACACAGAAATCAGATTGACTATGTGCTCTGCAGCCAAAGATGGAAAAGTTCTATCCAGTCAATAAAAACAAGACCAGGAGCTGATTGTGGTTCAGATCATGAGCTTCTTGTTGCAAAATTTAGGCTTAAATTGAAGAAAGTAGGGAAAAGCACTAGGCCACTCAGGTATGAACTAAATCATATCCCTGACGAATACACAGTGGAGGTGACAAATAGATTTAAGGAATTAGATCTGATAGACAGAGTGCCTGAAGAACTATGGACGGAGGTTCGCAACATTGTACAAGAGGTAGCAACTAAAACCATCCCAAAGAAAAAGAAATGCAAGAAATCAAAATGGCTGTCTGAGGAAGCTTTACAAATAGCTAAGGAGAGAAGGGAAGTGAAAGGCAAGGGAGAAAGAGAAAGATACACCCAATTGAATGCAGAATTCCAGAGAAAAGCTAGAAGAGATAAGAATGCCTTCTTAAATGAACAGTGCAAACAAATAGAAGAAAACAATAGAATGGGGAGGACCAGAGATCTTTTCAAGAAAATTGGAGATATGAAGAGAACGTTTCATGCAAAGATGGGTATGATAAGGGACCAAAATGGTAGGGACCTCACAGAAGCAGAAGAGATCAAACAAAGGTGGCAAAATTATACAGAAGAACTATACAAGAGCGAGCTTAACATCCCTGATGACCACAATGGGGTAGTTACTGACCTGGAGCCAGACATCCTGGAATGTGAAGTCAAATGGGCCTTAGGAAGTCTGAGCAACAATAAAGCTAGTGGTAGTGACAGCATTCCAGTTGAACTATTCAAAATCTTAAAGGACGATGCAGTAAAAGTGCTACACTCAATATGCCAGCAAATTTGGAAAACTCAACAATGGCCACAGGATTGGAAAAGGTCAGTTTACATTCCAATCCCAAAGAAGGGCAATGCCAAAGAATGTTCAAACTACCGCACCATCACACTAATTTCTCATGCTAGCAAAGTTATGCTCAAAATCCTACAAGCTAGGATCCAGCAATATGTGGATCGAGAACTTCCAGAAGTACAGGCAGGATTTCGAAGAGGCAGAGGAACTAGAGATCAAATTGCCAACATACGCTGGATCACGGAGAAAGCTAGGGAGTACCAGAAGAACGTCTACTTCTGCTTCATTGACTATGCTAAAGCCTTTGATTGTGTGGAGCACAACAAATTGTGGCAAGTTCTTAAAGAGATGGGAATACCAGAGCATCTTATTTGTCTCTTGAGAAATTTATATGCAGGTTAAGAAGCAACAGTGAGAACTGAACATGGAATCACTGACTGGTTCAAAATTGAGAAAGGAGTTCGGCAAGGCTGTATACTGTCGCCTTGCCTATTTAACTTGTATGCAGAGCACATCATGAGAAATGCGGGATTAGAGGAGTCACAAATTGGGATCAAGATTGCAGGGAGAAATATCAACAACCTCAGATATGCAGATGATACCACTCTAATGGCAGAAAGTGAAGAGGAACTAAAGAGCCTGTTGATGCGGGTGAAGGAGGAGAGTGCCAAAGTTGGCTTGAAACTCAACATCAAGAAAACAAAGATCATGGCATCCGGCCCTCTCAATTCCTGGCAAATAGAAGGGGAAGAAATGGAGATAGTGACAGATTTTATTTTCCTGGGCTCCAAGATCACTGCAGATGGGGACTGCAGCAAAGAAATTAAAAGACGCTTGCTCCTGGGGAGGAAAGCTATGGCAAATCTAGACAGCATCCTAAAAAGCAGAGACATCACCCTGCCAACAAAAGTGCGTTTAGTCAAGGCTATGGTCTTCCCAGTTGCAATGTATGGCTGCGAAAGTTGGACCATAAGGAAGGCCGAGCGTCAAAGAATTGAGGCTTTTGAACTCTGGTGCTGGAGAAGACTCTTGCGAGTCCCTTGGACTGCAAGGCGAACAAACCAGTCAGTCCTAGAGGAGATCAGCCCTGACTGCTCTTTAGAAGGCCAGATCCTGAAGATGAAACTCAAATATTTTGGCCACCTCATGAGAAGGAAGGACTCCCTGGAGAAGAGCCTAATGCTGGGAGAGATCGAGGGCAAAAGAAGAAGGGGACGACAGAGAATGAGGTGGATGGATGGAGTCACTGAAGCAGTAGGTGCAAACTTAAATGGACTCCGGGGAATGGTAGAGGACAGGAAGGCCTGGAGGATCATTGTCCATGGGGTCGCGATGGGTCGGACACGACTTCGCACATAACAACAACAAATGAATAATAACAACAACTACTACTCTATTTTTATAGCCCACTCTTCCCATTTGGCTCAGGGTGAGTAAAAGCAATAAACTACCCAAAACAACACATTTAGGCGCTGGATTAATTGGAACTTGAAACTGGAGACTCTTTAGATGAATACAGTCAGCTTCTCTAGCTGGAGTTATAGAGTTATAGAGACAGCACAAAGGTTCCTACATTAGATGTTTTCTGGATCTTCCGAATTGCTGGCTCAGTTTTAAAGTTCATTGTTAATGACTACTGGAGTTCTATGAGCATCAGTTCAAATTTTAATATTTGATTGATGCTGATTGGACTTATAGGCTGTCCCTTTCTTACGAAGTCTTGGGGTGGCTTACAACGAACAGAAAATTCAATACATATAAGCACCGAAACAAAACCATAGATATATAAAAATTATGTTAAAACTGTTCCAGCTTACATCAAATATATATGATGATGATGATGATATACAGGAGGACCATGTTGATATTTCTGTATACTCTATTGGCCTCAAACGCATGCCCGGTGGAACAGTGCTGTTTTGACCAGACGTTTCTGGAAGGCCCCTGATCTCTGCTGGCAGCTTATTCTACCAGGACAGAGCCAGGGGCAAAAAGGCCTTGGCTCTTGTTGACATCAAGCAAGCTTCTTTGGGGCCAGGGACGACAAGCAAATTAAAAGTTGCCGATCATACATTCAGAGAGGTACCCTCAGGTACACAGAACCCAGACTGCGTATGGCCTTAGAGATTAATGCCAACACCTTGAAGTTGATCTGAAATTCAACAGGTAGCCACGGCAGATGACAGACAGCAGGTTGTATATGGGTCTCCACAGGGTCCCTATGAGGATCTGGGCAACAGCATTCTACACTTCTGAATCAAGGTCAAGGGAAGATCTTTGTACAGCAAGTTACAGAAATCTAGCCTGCAGGTGACTGTAGCATGGATCATTATGGCTAGTTGTTTTGAAGCCAGATAGGGCTTTAGTAGCTTTGTCTAGTGTAGATGGAAAATGCCTGCTCAGCTACCTTTGTGGTACCTCCTTGAAAACAGAGGTGTCAAAGGTCACTCCCATATTCCTGATGGTATGTGCATTTGTCAGCTGCGCGCTGTCAAGACAGGGAATGTGTGCTTCCTCTTCTGGGCCCGTCCTCCAGCCAGAGGACCTCCATCTTCAGATAGCTTCAGGTGGCTTTGCTTAAGCCAGTGGTCCACAACCTTCTTCAGGCTGCGGCCCAGTGGTTGGGGACCACTGGCTTAAGCCATTTCTTCACAGCCTCCAGACACTCAGCCAACAATTTGGGTGGGGTATTTGGCTGATCACTCATTAACAGATACAGCAGGGTGGCATCAACATCCTAGAGATACCCAAGCCCATGTCTCAGGACCAACTGGGTTGGAAGGCACATAAACATGGTAAAAAGTATCAGGGAGAATTTTCCCTGCGGAACTCCACAATGGAGCTGACAATAATTTTAATGATTTTTGCACATACATTGCCCTGCCTGCTTTATAGACTATTATTTCAGTAGGGTACATACCCTTCATTACATTAGCACAGTACATTAGTATTTCGCTTCTTATTGATACCAACATTTTGCAGCACCAATAAAAGGAAATGCTTTGAAAGACAAGGTAAGAAGTTTCTTCAAGGACAATTCTATATCTGGTTCTGATAACATGCAGTCTCTTTTGAAAGTGTCTGGGATCAACACACATTACACTAGGCTAGAGGCGCTGGCACTCTCATTCATCAAAGAAATCCATCCTGAACTTGCACAATTGTCACACTGCACACAGGGAGTAAATATCTACAAGTGCCATGAGCCACATGCCGAGCAACAGCAGCAAATACCATGAGCTATTTAACAAAGCACCTGAGGTCCTGATGGGTGAGGCAGTCTTCCAAAAAATGGTAAGGAAGAATTTGTCCTATTCCACATTCTTGCCATAATCAAGGTTGTTTTGGTTTAGACAGCAGATGAACAGTATTCTCACCCTTAATTAGTGCAATGTTTCTGTTCACTAATAGGGCTGACAGGTAGCCTTTCTGCTATAATATTGCCTTAGTCATAATTGTGCCCATCTTTGTGCTGGGACTCATTCCACACAATGGCAAATTGAGCAATAATGGATCCTCAGTAAGCAGTGGGAAGGTGGCCAACAAGGGCACTACCAACCTGAATGAAAGGATCAAGATGTTTCTTTGAAGATAGGAGAAGTGGGATTACCATTGTGCCATCCAGCATGTGAGCCAGACCTCAAAAAACACTGTGAAATGAAGCACTATGCTGAGCTATGATTTCATATTTTCTGAATCTACAGCTCCCTCATTTCCATTCTTCTACTCCCGTGGGGTAGGTGGGTGGGGTCGGCTGTCATACAAATAGCAAGCCTTTCAAACCAATTTAGCGCACAGCCTTTAAAAGGACAAAAATACTCATTTATCAGAAACATTTAATTCCACAAACCCTTACAAACATTAATCATTAAACATTGAAAAGAGAGTCACCTACCTCAATAAATGCATCAATGTGCATCATAAGGGCTTGAGTCTTACTGATGATAAATTGGTTGACACAAGCAACTGCATGGGACCTGCAAGGAATTTTTAAAGGAAAACTGAATCATGCACTGGAAGTCAAAACACAGAGAATATATTTACCACATCTAAAAGTTTCAAATTTGCCCAAATGATTTCAAACACTTTCTTTCCCAAGCACAGTTCACATTAAGTATCTGAGAGTTGAGAACAGCTTCTTGAGCATTATTCATCAGACGACCTGTACTTCACCTTTCTACTAATACTCACACCCAAAGCAGCTTTTTTTGCTGTTCAGTCACATATGACTTATGATACCCACACGGTTTCCAAGTCAAGAATTCCACAGGTGGTTTGGCATTGTTTGCCTTTGCATTACAACCCTACCATTCCTTGGTGACTCTCATCCAAATACTGACTAGGGTTGGCTTAAACTAAAACAACAAACAAAAATCAAAACAAGAAGGCTGGGGCAGCACCAATCCCAAACGGCTGCCCTTTCTCTGTACTACTGGAGAGACCAGAGATGAGAAAAGAAAATGCAACAAAAGTCCTTCTCCTACAGTAAGGTGGTCCTGCTAAAGCAAGTTCTTTAGATACAACTTCCCCATCCAATATAGTTGCCAAGCAACCTCAGCCACACAAGCCACAGCAGATTAGAAAACAGGGCCCAGGCCAATGGTGCAGAATCGGGTAAAAATATATTAAATTCCTTAAATCTCCCTATGTATTAAAATCTGGGTCCTAAAATCCAGGTCACATACACAACTAACAGCTTATTCTGTTTTGAGTGTAAAGAACAGAGATAAGGCTGTTCAGTAACCAACAGGTTGTAGCTCAAAATTAAAGAAATCTTTCTTTGTGTTGTTACCAACCTGTTTGTTGTCTTGCAGTAGTTCTTCAAAGAGAGTAAACTGAAAGAGCTTTACTATATGAGGTAATTTCTGCCTTTTAAAAAATATAGGCTGATGCAATTCTAAAAACATATATTACTATTTAGGTGTGAGTGCCTAGAGTCTAACACTCCAGTCTCATTCTTTTTTCAATAGTGCAGCCCCCCAAAACAAAATCAGAGGGACCATGATTGTTTTCATTAAAGCGTTTAGCCAATGGGACACTTGTTCGTTTCAATGTTAAATTGCTCACGTGTTCTGCTATGCGTGTTCTTAAGTTTCTGGTTGTTTTGCCAACATAAAGTTTCTTTTACAGCGGCAGTGGATTACATATATAACTTGTGTAGAGCTGCATGTTGTAAAATCCTTTGGTGTGTGTTTTTTCTTATCTAAAGGGCAGATAAAGTATTTTATATTTGTTGTTGTTAGGTGCGAAGTCGTGTCCGACCCATTGCAATCCCCTGGACAATGATCCTCCAGGCCTTCCTATCCTCTACCATTCCCCGGAGTCCATTTAAGTTTGCACCGACTGCTTCAGTGACTCCATCCAGCCACTTCATTATCTGTCGTCTCCTTCTTCTTTTGCCCTCAATCCCTCCCAGCATTAGGCTCTTTTATATATGTTACCTAAAAATAAATACTATTTCTACAGGCAAAATGTCCTTGAGGAGGACTAGTAACAGGTAGAATTAACATGTTATTATGAACTAGACGTTTACTCAGATTCTTGTTTCTCCTAAAAGTAACCATAGGGGATTTTTATCCCATAAAGGAATATTCTCTAGCAAATACCTATTTTTTTCAGAGTCTTTTTTAGACCATAGTTATATTTATAGGAAAGACTGCATATAATTCAATAAGCAGTTTTCTCCGTGTTCATGAGTAATTTCTTCCTATCTGACACCAAGCCTTTTTGATAAGCAGACTGGAATATGTGAATTGCATAACCCCTACTAGTTAAATTGTGCTTAAGAGTGGAAGCTTCAATTTTGAAGTCATGGATATTAGAGCAATTTCTTCCAAGTCATAAGAATTGGCTGAATGTTAAACCATTTTTTATATGAGGGAGAAGTGACAAGGGTCTTCTCCCCAGCCCTCAAATTCGGCTGAAATACAATGACAAGATCAAAGCTATTAATGAACTGACCTCTACACCAATGGTCTTGAACATTTCCAGACATGACCTGCTAACCATGACACTTTAATAAATGGGGTCAAGACCAAGACTGTGAGACTAAGAGATCTGGAAATACAAGACAAGCACCAATAGATGTATTACTGATGAGTAAGCCAGATGGAGAAACCATCTCTCTTTGTTGAGTGGCTTTGCCCCATCATCGTTATGCTCCTTTGAATGCCCATGCAAAGAGAAACAGGAGAAGAGGTACCCTATACATGTGCACAAGCAAGCATGGACTTCCCATAAAACAGCAACAAATGTGAAGGTATATAGGAACTCAGAAACTATGGTCTGAAGACCACTGCACTATCACCACACAGGAGCTCTCATTGGCCCATTATGCACGGCCGCCGAAACGGCGATTTCGGGTCACATGGAAAACGCGGAGGGGGAAGATGTGACGCACACCGGTTATGCACGGGGCGGGGCGCGACGGCGGCAAAACCCAGAGTAACCGATTATGCACGCGGCGATCCGGGCGCCGCTTCTGGTTGCGCCCTGGTCACCCGGAAGCTGCGCTTTCTTCCGCGTTTCGCTAATGCGGCTTTTTCGGCCGCATGCACCGAAGCTGCAGCCGGTTGCAGCCGGCACCATGCGTTATCAGTGATTTTAGTTGCCGACATTCCACCCCGAATGTGCGCTAAAACCCCCGTGCATAATGGGTCATTATGGGGCACTAAAATCAAGAAGGCCAAAACACCATCCAAGAGGTTATCTATTAATCAGCTGAGGGTAACCTGAAAAGACAACTACTCTTGCAAATAAGTCTAAAAAGTTACTAGCCAGTCTTCCTACCCTCAACTATTATCTGCAGCCTATCACATATTTCTAGAAGATAAAAAACAACAACAAAAAAGGATCATATAGGAAGGTCCTGGAAACAAGACAGTATCATTCAGCAAAGACCCTGAAAAGCGGTTAGCTGGCAGTAGCACTCGGGTCAACATTTAAAATGTTTCTCCATAATTTTTTTGCTAACCAATCTATATTTGGGGAGGCGGGGAAGAAAAACTTTCATTCTCAGTTACCTTATTTTGGGGCTGCTGTGCTTGAAGAACTGTAAAAATTTAGGAATCATGATATTGAGAGGTCGCTCTAATATATCACTATCTAAGATTTCTGCAGAATCTTCACAAATCTTCTGAAGTGCTCCAAATGCACCCTGTAAGGTAAATCCACATTTCAGTATTTTATAGAAATATAGGAGAGATATTGCTATTCTGCAAATCCTTACCCTTCTAAGGGCAACTTCAGTACCTCACTGCAGTTTAAATGCTGAAAACAGGGGATAATATTCCACAGACCACAACACAATGATTTATTGAGCTGATCTTGCTGAGAGAGAAGGGCTTTTTGTAACCAGTAGAAGTAGGGCAGTCTGTCAACAGGAACTGCTCCTAGTAGCAGACACAGCCTTTGAAGTTATGATACCTGTCTGCCACTAGGAAGTTATCCAATTCAAGGTATCTCCACCACTACTTGTGAAGAGAAATGCTACACTACAAAAGCATTTGCCACAATGCTTCTACTTCTGCAGCCATCTGCTGTAGAGAAAAAAGGCACAACTTTTTTTAAGTGTCATGTATGCACTTTTAAAATCAGAGACCAATTAATATCTTCAGTGTTATTTATTCTAATCTTAAAACTACATAACATTTGCTGTTTTATTACATACTTGCTGTCAAGCTGAAGAGACTATTTAAACATTGCAATTACCAGAGTTGCTCCACTCCAACGAAAACCTCCTTTTAAATTGTGCTAGTGAATACTAAATGAATTATGTACTTCTCTTTTAACATTCACTGTTAGATGATTATGCAATGCCTGCTTAATTAGATGTTAAATATCAAGCACTATCCAAACATCCTGCTTAAATTTGCCCAAGATCCCCTAGAAATGTTACATCACTAAAGGAGAACTAATAAATTTGCATTTACAAATTCTATGCTCTTATACTTGGATGTTAGAATAGATTACAAGAATAAATGTGGGACTACAATGGCATGAGAAACTGCATAGAAATACTTGATATTCAGGAAAATGGTATTTGGATTCCAGGGTGTCATCTTACTCAAATGTTTCCAATATTTCCCCCTTGTTTCACAGGACTCTTACAATCAACAAACTAACATCTGGCTCATTCTTACAATCAAGAACATTCCACTTTTCAGAAAATATCAGATCCCTCCTAGTAAAAATAGGCCAACAGTTTTAGTACAATTTAAACCTATCAAATGCAGAGAAAGTTCTAGATGGATAATAAACCTTACCTCACAGGTATTGTAGTCCTCAGAATCCAGCAGGCTACAAAGCTTTGGTAAAAGTTCAGGCCAATTTTGCAATTCTCCTTTTGAGGCAATAGTTGTAATCAGGATACCTAGGATCCACAAATTAGTTTTTGGTTATAATGGAATACAAGCATAAGAAAGTTTTATCAGTAGCAAGCTGGAAAAAAACATTGTTTATGTGTATCTTTTATTTGTTATGCTAGATCAAGCCTTTAAGTGAGAACACTCAGTTAATCTTGCTTAACACTGGCCAAGATAGCTGCTCCATTTTCAATACTAGCACCACAGCTTGTTTCATCCTGAACCGGGCTAAGCATCATCTACTTTGCAGTACTGTAGATAGTACCAATTGCTATACATGTAGCTCTTCCATTTTCAAGTTACCTGGCAGTGCTATTGACAAATCTATCCTGGATTCCAGCAGCCATTACAACAGCAATTAAAAATCCCTGGGGGATCATGATTGCTCATGTCTAGCAGTCAAGTGCAAGCCAAATCACAACATTGCACAAGGTGAGAGGATTACCCTTTTTAATACTAAAAGAAGGAAATACATTTTAAAAAGTGGTCCACACTAAACTGACCTTTGGATTTGTTCTCCAGCACTGATGCAAAAAAGCATTTCTTATGTTCATACTCTGGAACTGACTATTCCCTCCAGGATAATTACCAAGCTATTCCTTTTTGGAACAATTAACAACCAAGTTCTCTGAATAACAGATCTCTCAATTGCCTCCAAAAGAAGAGAAACAAGCCAACCATTTAAGACTGAAGACATTTTAAATGCTTGTTAAAAGGATATTTATGCAAATGTGTGTGTTCTAATAGGTTAATGTGAACTGGAAAAATTGACTAAATTCCCCAGAAAACACAAACGATGAACACGTAAATGATGAACACACTGTAACCTTGGTGAAGGTCCCAGGTTTGACCCCTGCAATCTCCAGTGAATAGAAGCCAGTAGTAGGCAATGTGAAAGACCTCACCATGAGATCCTGGAGAACCACTGCATGTCTAAGCATTCTTGATAGACCAATGCTCTAATTCAAGATAATGCAGTTTAATACGTTCAGCCTCACCACCAAGACACTGTGTTTTTACAATCCTGATCAGGATAATTATGTGTTGTATGGTTTCAATCCCTGTAACTGTGCCTATATAATTCATGTTAATGTACCTATAAAATAAGCTGTGCATGACCAAAATTATCAGGCCTTAGGGAAAACACGCAAAGAACAGAAGAGTAATATGCAATGTTTGCTATAATATGCTGAAGAAAACTGTATTTAATAATTTCTATATTCTCCATTGTTTTGTTGCTAATGATCTCTTTTATATCACTATTCAATACAATACATTGGCAGTTTCCAGTTTATTCAACAAGGGTTTCTGGTACATTATTGACATGATGCTGTCTTCTAACTAAATGCAAGGATAGTTCCCTTTCCTCCAATTAATATAATTCAGATTATCTGTTCAATTTAAAATTTATGGTAAGGCCATGGAGGAGCAGCGTGTCTCATGGCTTAAGTGCATTTAACACCCACTCAGGGTGGCTGTCCTGGCCCAAGTGCCTCCTTCTCCAACCTGCTTGCCTGTCCGTCCAGCAGCCAGCCAATCACCTTCCGTCCCCCACCCTGACCACTTCCTCCTTCCACTTCCATCTGAAGCTCGAAGGCTGCAGATCCCTGCCATGTGAGTTCCATAACAGCTGCCTGCAGCCTTTCCAGGTCCTGGGGGGGGGGGGGCTATCTGCAGAGTTCTTTAACGCCACCCCCCTAATCTAGCACACACTGTATTCCTGAATGCAACGGGTTTGGCCCCTAGTAATCACACAAAGACATCATTTAAATGCAAGGTCAATAGTATGGAATCTATATTTTTGACAAGAGTTTGCAATATGTTTGATATCTCAAATCAACTGGATTTTTTTTCTTTTTTATGAATTTTATCGATTTCAGTTTTTATAAAAATCAGTTAACAGTTCTTCAGCTACACATAACACACATTTATAAACATACAGAGAAGAGAAGGCATAGCTAAGTTTTATAATGCAGTAGCTGCATTTCTGGAGATGGCCATACTATAGAAAAACATTGTAGCAATGTAATTGCTCCCATCAAAAATAATGACATAGAAGTAGGTAAACATTCCAAACATCAATCCAGTTAGGATATTTACTTTATCTATTAAATTAACTCCATTTATCAGTGAATTATTATAAAGTATCACAGAGCAAGAAAATAAGAAAAGCCTAAGATGAAATCAGTAAGGCAGATGACAAAAGTGTTAATGGCCAAGTACTAACGCAGAGCAGAATGTGTTAGAAAAGGAAGTTTTGTGTTTTGATTTTAATTTGCAACCAAAATTTGCATCTTCAATCCAAACCAAACTTTTAATGTAATATCCAGGTCAAGACAGAAGAAGAAGAGTTGGTTCTTCTATGCCGCTTTTCTCTACCTGAAGGAGTCTCAAAACGGCTTACAGTTGCCTTCCCTTTCCTCTCCTCACAACAAACACCCAATGAGGTGGGGTGAGGCTGGGAGAGCCCTGATATTACTGCTCTTGGTGTAGGAGGGCAGCTTGCTTTGACTGGCAGAGAAGGGGCTGAAGTTGCAATAATGCAAAAAGAGGAGAGGGCTTGGGCAAATGTCCACCTCTTGCGCTACATATTTCAGTCACTGTTAACTGTACATTTGTGTCAGATTACATTGCGGTATCTCTGAAGTGCAAAAGAGACAAAGAGAAAATAGTTTCCAGCCGGCCCATGACCCAGGATGGAGCCAACAAAGTCTACATTTGTGTCAGAATTTCCTGGTAGCACAACACAAGGTACACAGAACACAGATTTCCCCTGCCCCCACATTGATAGGTTTTCCAAACTGCACTCTATACAGAGAATTACAGCAATTATTTCAATATTTTTCCATCACATTCTAACCAATTCATTTTACAACCTTACATTTTAGCAGAGCTTATGGTAACATACAAAAGAGCCACTTGTGGTGCAGAGTAGTAAGGCAGCAGACATGCAGTCTGAAGCTCTGACCATGAGGCTGGGAGTTCAATCCCAGCAGCCGGCTCAAGGTTGACTCAGCCTTCCATACTTCTGAGGTCGGTAAAATTAGTACCCAGCTTGCTGGGGGGTAAACGGTAATGACTGGGGAAGGCACTGGCAAGCCACTCCGTATTGAGTCTGCCATGAAAACGCTAGAGGACGTCACACCAAGGGTCAGACATGACCTAGTGCTTGCACAGGGAATACCTTTACCTTGTGCACAGGGGGATACCTTTACCTATTTTCACACTTAAAAAACAAATACAACCGGCTTCTACGTTACTCTTCATAGTTCCATAAAGAATATATTTTTGCATTACACATCCATACAGCTCAAGAAAAAAATCAGGGCTATGAAGTTTTGTACATTTACTTGGGAAAAAATTCAGTGAAGCCAGTGAGCTTGCTTCCGATTAAAGATCAAGACGTAATTAACAGGATCAACGTTTTAGTATGAATAGCTTTTCTTAAACTATCTATAGAACACTGATGCTTATAACTGTGCTTTGATTGTTTTACTGTATAACTGTGCTTTGATTGTTTTACTGTATAGGTTAATGAAAGAAAACACTTTCATTTGCAAAATATGGCTGTACAATGTATAATTTTCCACCTGTACAGCAAAGCAATACAGCAAATATCAATATTTGTTCTCTGTATTCAAAATGTACTTGATTTTTCAAAGAGCATTACATTTAAGGTATACCAGAGTTATTTATTTAATACAGGTAGGGTAATGAACTTCAGGAGAATTCTGCCATATTAAAGCCACTGAATTGTTTCAGAAATTAGCCAACTATGCACCTTGAAATTAATGGATGTAATAGATGTTAAGTAATGGATCCCTTGAAGTAAGGGAACAATTGATAGTTCATAATTTTGTGAAACATTACATTAACACCACTATACCTAAATGCTATGACCATGTTTTAATTATAAGGCCTTGCCAAAAGTTATCATTTTCTGTTCATTGGCAATGTTTTGGATAATTGTGGATAAAATGGAATAAAGAACAATGTAAGTTATTTGGGGTTCCAGTTATAGAGAAAGACAGCATATAAATAACTACTGTTTAGCTCAACACCACATATTCAAACACAATCAGAAAAATACAATATCTACTGACAAAATCAATTAAAATCCACATAACTATTGAAACTATTTTTATGCTACTCCAATTTTTAGTCAATTTTTAGTCAAATTTAAATGTCAATTTAAAACACATCACAAATAGTATTGCAAGTTCTTACTTAACTTCCATAAAACAAAGCATTCTTTTATATTCCATAAACATGGGCAGTGTTGATACTCATAAAACTAGCTCACAGCAAGGGAAGAAGAAGAAGAGTTGGTTCTTATATGCCACTTTCCCCTACCCGAAGGAGGCTCAAATCGCCTTAGAGTTGCCTTCCCATTCCTCTCCCCACAACAGACACCCTGTGGGGTGGGTGAGGCTGAGAGCCCTGATATCACTGCTTGGTCAGAACAGTTTTATCAGTGCTGTGGCGAACCCAAGGTCACCCAGCTGGTTGCATATGGGGGAGCGCAGAATCGAACCTGACATGCCAGATTAGAAGTCCACACTCCTAACCACTACACCAAACTGGCTTTCACCAAACTGGAAGCCACTGGTCTACCAAGATCAATATCATCTCATCTTACAACAGCTTTCCAGGGTCTCTGGCAGACCTCATATACTGCCTGTTCCCTGAAATGTAATTGCCAAAGACTAAACCAAGGGCCTTCTCCATGCAAAGCAGATGCCCTACCATTGAGCCATGTCCCCTTCTCTGAACTTGCCATGAAATAAATTATTTTAAATGTGAGCAACTCACCGACCGTGGCTCTGATTAATGGGGAGGAGTCGCCAATATTGTTTAAGCACTCGCTCTTAATGAAGTCAGTAACTCCATTTGGAAAGCTGTGAAAATGAGCTTTAACATTATTCTTCAAGATGAGGCCACTCAGCGACCGCGTGGGTTCATCTGCAATAGTTAGATAAAACATGTCAAATATTTTACTAAAACTGTCAAGCATTAATCTACAGAAGCTCTGAACACCACCAAAATAATGAGTTATAGGCATATTTGATTCAGTGGTTAAAATTACCCGTTAAAAATACTAAACATGGTAAGACAGGTAGCCCTCACATGAAAAAGGTATTAACTTGCAGTCTACACCCGGTGCTATGAATTAATCACTCTCATGCCTTGAAAGGACCACCTCTTACAGGCCATACTAACAGTCTTGCGTTAGCATTGCCTACCACCAGAAATTCAATTTCTGATTGAGTCCATTACGGCTAAATAGAAGTAATGATATTAACAGTAATGCCTTAAAAACGATGCCTCACAGATTTGTCAAACACAAGTGCTGTGTTGCACAGATAAGTGGCATATTATCTGCACTGGGTATTGGAGCCTGGAGAAATTTTTGCACATGTATCAATGTTTAGAGCTTACAATGAATCAAAAGATTAAAATAAGGTTTCAAAACAAAGATGTAAGACTGCCTTAGAATAAAAATAGAAGGTCCCCGCCCATACGAATTAGAACTGTTCAGGGCAGACAGGAATTTTTAATGTGCTAAACCCATTTTATTTTCTTGAAGTGTTAAGCTGCAGTATTTGTTTCTAATAGGGGAAAGGAAGATATTTAAGGTTTTATCAAACCTGGATTACAAACCCCTCTGCTCTTCTCCATGCCCCGAAGCTCACCCTGGTGCTCAGCCAAGCCAGGCCCTCTGCCACCCACAAAGTTAAAACAAAAATACTCACTTCGCTTTTTCAGCCACCACCAACACAGGTCGACTCAAAGTGAGAGAAGCCTCAACTGGCAAATATTTGAATGGCTGGGACCCCTCACCTTCCCATAAGGGGGAAATCTTAAATTTTTAAATTTAAAATATAATAAAAAATAAATCCCCCCCCCCACATCATGCAGTGCGCTAGTAGCCCAGTGCTTGAGAATCTCTAGTGTAGGCAGTATAAACATTGTAAAAAAAAAACTTAGAAAACTCTCTTCACACTCTCTTCACACATGCACAAGAGAAACATCTTTACATGAAGGTATTCACCAAGGAGAACTAATAAAAACACAAATACAATGCAATTTATACCTTACTGAAAAGACAAGATGAGTGCCTGTGTTATACAGATTTAATCTTCAATTCAAGCCAATTTCAATATTCTTTTTTAGAGTTGTATAAATGTCACTTTCATTGCATCACTTCCAGACTACATTCTGAAACCCTGCTCTAAAATGTATTCAATTGATGATGCACACTATAAAAAAATACTTCCATTAGAAAAATTATCTAAATAACTAGATACTGAAATCAATAGACTTAAACTGGAGTTACTTTGGACTATTATTGGCATATAAATTAAAGGGCAAGCACAAAACACAAACCACAGGTATACTCCCTGCATAGAAAACAAATCCTACCACATAAATTGCTGTCTTTTGATTATCTAATTGCCACATACAGTTGGAATCCAGGGATTCGTATAATTCAGCAGGAAGTGCATGGTTATTGATCAAACCTGTGACCTTTAAAAATTCTAAGAAAGGATCCATGCATCAAAGGCAAGATTTCGTTATTAAAGACACACTGTGCAACACCAGGCTATGTAACTGTTAAATTATAGTAAACCAGGGGACTGAAATGGCATAAATTATTAAAATTGTTGCCAGTACTTATTTGCACATAGAAAGCAAAAACTGAATGACAAACTGTATTGATGCTGGCGGAGCCACCAGAT